>NW_024104459.1:323340-790220 GCF_003945595.2 Pipra filicauda | reverse complement strand
TCTTCCTGGAATGTTAGCTTTATCCATCATCAACTGACTGTCAACTCTTTTGCTGTGATTTACTTCTGAACTGCTTTCAAAAGAATGTTTTTTTCTGACTCTTCTAATAAATACTACTTGCATTCTTCCCTCACATTTTTCTCTATAAATTATATAATGGATTGACTTTCTACGGAGGGTTTTGGGTGACTCAGCACATTTACTGATTATCTCAATATTACCTCCTTATAACCTCTCCAAGTTTTAGGAATTAAATTCCTGTTCTAGGAATTATCAGTTATAATTCAGCTTCTTCAGTTACAGTCACACAAACACGTCTTCCAATTAAAATTTTCCTAGTCTGGAAGGACTTAAGAACTGTTTAGGAGTTAGAGTCCAATTTTTTCATTAATACAAATGTAAAAAGTCACTGAAAAAGTTAATTACATTCTAAGTATTTTAGCAAGATGATGCTGTACATATTAAATTGCTGTGTAAGTGGAAATTACTTCTGGGCTAGCATTCACATTTTATAGTCGCAATTTCTGTTACCCTTTTGATCTCCTTTCTCTACAGCCTAGCTGCAGCTGAGCTGTAGTAAACAGCCATAGGATCACAGAAAACTGGGAAACTTGCCCTCATATTGCCAGTCTTTCAAGGATAACTGACATTTTCAGAGAGCTATTATTAAAAAAAAAAAACATATCGGTTGACCACTCTGTAAGAGAAAAAGAATGATGATTTTTTTTTTTTGTAAGTATAGCTCGTTTTTCATTTAACTTTTCATATTAAGATTCAAAGATACGTGCACAGTAGCACAACTGCCACCTGTTTCACAATAGTTTCCAAAAAAATTCTGCAACGCTTCATTAATCCTAAATTAAGTTATATGCTGTTATTGCAGGTTGTTCAGAGGTGGGAAAACAACAGTCAGCCTGCTCCCAACAGCTGCAGGGTAGTCAGGCACACTCTGTACCCTGCAGTAGACCATCACATCTCACCTGTTCTATATCATGCTGGCTCACCCGATTTAGTCCACTACTGAAATCCAAGTTAGGCTCGGAACCAAAGGAATCTAGCAATAGAAAATGAGATGTAAAAATTATGTTGGCTGCTCCATACTGTCTCTCTATCAAGTTGTAAAATGAGTTTAAAACACAGTGTTCCAAATTGCTCAGTAAACTTTTGGCATTAGTAATTATACTAATTTTTTGACTTAAATGGTTTAGAGAAAATACACACAGAATGAGTCATAAATAGTTTTGACCACACAACACAGTGCTTTAAGCAAAAAACTTTCTCCCTTTCTGACTTCCTTCCATCCCTTTTTTTTAAAAAAACAAAATTCAACAAATTTAAAATCATCTGGTGAATCAATGGTACCTATAATTCTGAAAAATACTTTTAAACCCACCAATATTAATTTTATTTCTTAATTTCATCTTAAATTATTATATTGAAATATTTTCCTATAAACTGTTTTGAATCACTGATCTGATTATATTATTTGAACTTCACTTAGTTGGAACAACAGAAATAAAAAAATAGTTACTTTTACTTTCCTTTGGAGGTTACGTGTAATACACAAAACCCAAAAGTTCAGGAGTCAACAGTATCTGTATTGCCAGTTCTCCAGTAGAAAATCCAAAGGTATGCCAAATCCAAACAAAATATCTTTTATTAAATATAAATGGAAATATATTAATAGTAGCAAATCAGTTTTGAAGTTAACCATAAGAAGTTATTCAAAGGCATTTTGATGTTTGAGAAATTTTACCTTGCAGCCTTCCTTTCTTAAATGACATCCTAGAGGACAGCAGTGGGTCTTGGGAGTCAGTGGGTGTGCAATGCAGTAGATAGTGTTCCAGATGACGCCAAAGAATGAAGAGACATATTTCTATAATATCTGCAGACACGTCTAAGTGAAGGAGCCCAATTTTGTTGTGTTTCGATAGTACATTTACTATATATTTATACACTTGGAAGCAGCTGAAGATGTTAGCTCAACCATCTGTCATCCCCCTCTGCCACGGCCTGGCAATGAATCGCTCGCCCTCACTCTCCTTATCTCTTCAGTGCAGTGCTGGCTCCCTCACTGCTACTCACCCTTAGAGCCTTAAACCAGCCCTCCACAGCAGAGCACAGCATGAGTGCTCATACGGTTTGTCATGGTAGCTCAGCTGCAGAGACAGTGAATAAAAGGTGAGGTTATAAAGCTAGGGATGGCAGTAACATCATTGGTGACAACAGGTAAGTGTGCAAGAACGCATCTTTCCCAAGGGAGATTTTAGAGGAAAATTATGATCTGTTGAATCACAATTTTTTTGTGCATGACTGGTTATTTCCATAGATTTACTGGTGTTTATGAGATTAGGTTTACGCAAGGTGAACTATAAGACTGGAAACTTCAGTTATGATAGGCACATGAAAATAATTTTTCAGAATATTTCTTCCACCACACTTGTGTGTATGTGAATGTTTAGGAAGTCTGGATACTAAATTGAAGAACTGGGCTGTAACTACTCCTTTATTATCATGTAGCAGAAAGTCTTAGCAGAGTCTCAAAAATGGGAATTACTAACTTGAAAATACTTACATTCTGGCAATAGCACAGCAACACCCTCTTAATTTAATTGCCAGTATTTCAAATTTCCTTTTTGCAAAAGGTTTTGCTCAAAGTGGTCAGAAATCCAGGTAAAAAAACCTGTTTATATTTCTCTGCTTTTCTGCAGCATCACCTTGAGGGTCATTTCAATTTCAGAAGGATACAAGAACAGAGAGAGAGCAGCTTGGCTCGGTTGTTTATTAGCTTCACCAGGCGTCGCCTTGCCAATACATATTTTTGCGAAGTGGAAATCTTGTCAACTCCAGCTGGCATAACTGACTGACACAGCTGTGGTCAGAAGAGAAAAAAACAGACTATAGGGAATCACAGAATATCAAGAGAAATAAGCAAATAAGATCACATATTAGTATCTAGAACCTTTTTGTAAGCTACTATTTCTTCAAAACCTTGCTCTCTATTTTGAATTTGATGACTGAAAAACTGAAAAATTAAACGTATCTCCAAACAACTATTATGAAAATCACAACTTTTACAAAGTTAATATTTTCCCTAAAGTTTTAGAGCACACATTCTATGGACCCCTTCAGCAATAGTAGGAAGGAATATGCACATGAAGTGAAACTGCTTACTTATCTAAGATGCTTTGGAGTCTCTGTTACAGCTATGTCTAAGTTACTACAATACATAAATTACAGAAGAAAATTACCTCTTTTATTTCATCTGGTGGTAGTTGCTCCACATTTTGCAGTTTGTTAACACTCTGACGATGGCTGTCATAGTAACTGAAGAAATCACTAGTGCTCTGTTTCAGCAGGTAGACAATAATGCCCAGGCCAGGCAAGTGCCAATACGGGACCACTGGTGCTTGTGTATCTAGACAAGATGTTGAACTAGTTAAAATAAATTAAAAAAAAAATCCAAACCACCTAAAAAGTCCCAAGGAACCAATAAGGTATGCTCTCTGTCAATAAAGTAGTCAAAGTCAGGAAAGCACTGGCAAGTTTATATTTTGCACTTGTGTGTCAGAAGTAACACAAATGAAAATCTAGGCAAAAAATTTTGTGGCTGCAGTACTGAGTGTAACATGTGAAATGTAACTAGATTAGAAGTCTCACTATTTACGTATTTTAACCACTCAACTGCATAATAGCATACTGTAAACTCCTGCCACGTGTTATAGTAGTTCCAATCAGCATCAAAACACATCTTACATGTCATAAATGAAGTCCTAGTTTCACACAATGTAACCCAGCACAGCGCTGAAAAAGAGAAACCCCCACCTTCCCCTTTCTTGTGCTATTTATTCACATACACATTTCTTTACCAATATATATGTTTCTGAGGTTGCCATGGGAAGTGAATGAAAAGAATTTGTTTGGTTTAACTTGGTTAGTTTCCTGATTTGGCTTAGTGCAAGGTTGAACAAGCATATCCAGAATTAGAAAACGAGCACCTACAGTACTGGCATAAAGTGACTTAAAGTGTATGTGAAACTACAGCCTCTAGCTCATCATTTTCTACTAGCCCAAATGTCACACCATTCAGTCTCATAAAATAGCAAGTCAAAAAGCTCACCCTGACGAGGCCCATCTCGGTTGGTTGATTCTGACAGGCTAGGAGTAAACAGACAAACAGTGTGCTGAAAACTGGGGGCGCTTTGCAACATAAGCGATTCACAGTATTCCATCACGTTTGCACAGATCTGCCAACAAAGGGGAAAAAAAAAGACAGCATGTCAATTACAATATCTGCAGGCTTTGGAACGTTAAATTTTAAATGGATAATTGTCAATGAACAACATGCTTTGCTCCTCTCCTCATCAAAATGTGACAATTCTATTTTCTTACCAGTTACAGCTTCAAGTCTAGCATTTGCAACTTTGTCTCCTTCCCAAAACTGCTAGCTAAAATTTCTGGATAATAGTTAATCCCCTGTGGCTCTAACTCAGTGTTAGCCATTGCCCTCTATACCCAGCCTTTGTTTCGAAAATTTCTGATCAATTTAAGGCTTTGAAGTTCATGGAGTTTGTAACCAAAACAATAAAGGTTTCTAAAGCAAATTTATGTAAACACACTTTCAAAGGTTGCTTTAAACAAAATGTGGGATACTATACCAAACTAAAACCAGTGTAGAGCATTACCACTGTCATATGAAAGTATGGTAACTAAACAAATCTGCACAGCAAGTAAAAGGTTTAGACTGAAGGTCCTAGGAGCTTCTTGTGTCCTTACCTGTTGCATGGCCAACTCAATTTCATCCCTCTTGTTCACTCTGTCTCCCCCTGCATTATCATCTTGCAGTTTGAACTGGCGTAGTCTGTCTGAACCACCAAACCGACTTAGAAGTCCTAAGCACTGCCGCTGCCATAAGAAAAGAACATTTGAATTTGTATCTCAACAAATAAAGGGCATGATTCTTTTCACTTAAGTGATACATGTCCCTTAAAACAGAAGAGTAAACGTAGATTAAAAAAAAAAACAATGCAGGCAAAACTGTTAGCACTTTGTAAACAAAACCAAAATTTTTAAAAGCATAGTGTTTTAACTCACCTTTAATTAATTTAGAAATTTATGGCAACCTAAACCACTGCCAATGAGAAATTAACACAATTCAGACATCCTCAACTTTGTCTTATTTCTCTTGCAGACTATTACACTGATTCATGACAGCTTAGGTTTACCCATTCCCATACGTAAAACACCCATACAAACAAACTAACAAAATCTGAATATGGAGATAATAATTCCCATAAAAATAGAGTGTGAAAACTAATTCAGTAGCAATTCAGCAGAAAAGAAATAAAACAGTAGTATGTGATAAGCCAAATTGTGGAGCTGGAGACATGCTTGTGGCAAAGTGGTAACAGAGAATTTCTGCATTTACTTCACATGCTTCGGTGTTGACTTCAAATTCTCCTCCACATAAAATGAACCCTAAGCCAGGGAGGGAAACAAAGGCCCTGATGCAACTCTGATGTTACTAAATATTATCTTTTCTACTGGGCAGGGAAGTCAGGGAGACCCCAATAAAACAAACCCTGTACCTCCCCACTCACACACAAACCACCCTCACAAAAAAACCCAAACTACCACACATTCTTCATGATAGTGGAAAAACATCCCTTTCGTAATTGCTGCTATTCAGAGTAAAAAAAAAGGAAGAAATGCATCTAGATAGACAATTCTAAAAGGACAAGGGCTATATATATACAACTTTATTACCTGAAATCGCCCTATGTGTCCTTGTAGCTCCATCTGTGTCCCTTCATTAACATCTATGTCCAGCTCACTCAACACTCCTGATAAAAGATACAGCCATTAAATAACTGTTTGCTTTTTCTTAAACAGATTTATGCAGTATATACATTTAAATACAAGCAGTGATCAGAAAAATTTCAGCCCAATATACAACTTGTATTCTGCACAGTTTTTGAGCAAAACATTCGGATATGAATGTAGCTACTAGAAGATGCATGAGAGCATGTAGCTTACTGTTCTGGTAAGTAATTAAATGGGGGCAAGGGGGAAGGGAGGTTGGGATGGAAATTGCAGCTTTTGTACAAAGCTCTTTACAGTGTAAGCAAAGAAACATTTGGGCTCAACCTACAGCTCTGCATTCCTTTCCATTGTAGTCAAGACACCTATCCTGAACAAAGAAAGCCATCAAATCAAAATAGACAACTTATTTTGAAATGATAAGCAAGTCCTCCAGCATGCAGAAGAAATCACTATATCCATCACAATAATTATTAGCCCTCTGAGAAGATAAGTCACTCAAGAGAAATGTCAGCACACTAACCTGCAGCACTTCCCTCAGGAAGTTTTCTTTTGTAAATAAACAAAAACGGAGAAGACATTAACAACAAATATGGGTATGCAAACAATTTTCTATCTTCATTTCCTCAGTCACAGAACTTACTGAATGAAAATTCTTTTTTGAAGATACCGCTTATACTTTGAGCACTTCTATTTGCAAGTTTTCTCCAAAACAAAAAGTACTTACTGTCAGGTAGCATGATGAAAGGAAAAGGGAAAGTCAAATACATATGGGTAAAAGCATTATGTCCACTGCAAATTTGTCATATTTACTGCAAGAACAATTATTTAATATGTTTTAATTTTTCCCAGGAAAGTTCTGTATTGTTGTAGATATTCTATTCTATGTCTTACTATTTCTTTACAAAAAACAAAGCCTGAGATTCATGTAGACAGGGCGAGGAGACTTCAAAACGGCAGTTCCTACCAGGTAAAGCTGCCTTGCTGATTATTCCTGTCAGGGAGGCCAGCTCCTGGAGAGATCCAACACTAACATCTTGACACCTCAGGATTGCCTGGATAGTATCTGAATGGGAAATTAGAAACTGCAAAACCTGTACCACAAGAAGAAAAGGGAAAATATGAATTACTCAAAATTTAACAGTGAGCAGAGGAGAAGCAATGCTTTTATTTTTGAAGAATCTTAAGTGACCTCCTTTACCAGTGAGGATGGGATTTTTTTAAAAAAAGCTTACTTTCAGAGCAAAGGGACATACAATTCCTTTGAATGAGCAGTAGCTGTGATCCTCTAGCATCTTTTGGGACTTACCTGTCCTGCTGCTTGCAGGTGTTGTGCCATACCAGATGTGAGGATCACTTGGCACAGCTGAAGAGCTGGAAGAAGAATCTGGCGATAACGTTCTACTGGAGTAGGAATGAAGACTGGGGGATCTCTCATTGCATACATTCTTAAGAGGTTTAAAAAGGAAAAAAAAAAAAAAAAGGTTGCAAGACGAGTGAAGTCCATGAGTGAGGCAGAGCTTCAGCCTACAATGACCCTCAAGAACCTACAAACATTCACATTTCAATAACAGGTCCGGACTTGAACTGAGTGTATATTGGAAAAGTAACACATTTATGATATACAGCTGCTGCCAGGCATTTTCTCTAAGCAGAGAAAATTACTTCTTTGTACTGTACTACATTAAATCAGATTACTTGGTTGTAGAAACACAACATCTATTTACATATATATAAAATGAAGTATTCTCAAATATTTTAGGAAGAGGTGTGTTTCATTCTAAAGCAGTTGATAAACAGTCCTCTAAAAATGTCCTATAGGTTTTATACAATCTTATACATGTAATTGGAACTTTTAAACAGAGTACCTTGTCTAAGGCTTAAATTTTTCCAAAGTGTTTGAACCCCGTGTGTCATTAAGAACTGTCATTAAGAACCAAGGCTTGAAATAAACCACCGTGATTTCACCTAAATATGGAATTTCCTTCTCTGAGATCTTCTCTCAGTTATCTCACAATGGCTAACGTGGCAACACATCAAGAAACTTATATATTGCCTAACAACTGTGAATTTTTTTTTTTTTTAAACACATCATAAAATATTTCTGAAATAGCATTTAATTTACTGCTCTCTCATTAATGCTTTATGGGGGAGGACAAACTCTGCACTTTTTGTTCACCAACTGAAAAGCCCACAAAATAAGTTTACAGTGTAGGCTGTTTTTCAAACATTACAGTCTAAATTATCTAGTAATAATCCATTGATCATTCCTATCTATCAAACAAATACATTTTTACATAGTCTAAGTAACTAGCATGCAAGTACAACTTCATACCCACTTATCTGAAATTTTTCTCTCAATAAAAGGTAGCTTTAAACTGAACTGATAGGTTAAAGAAACACACACGCACACAAAGAATAAACCTACAAATCGTTATTCAAAAAACCTGAGGCTATAAAAAGACATCATATACTTCCAAGACTATATCACAGTTTCATAATCAGCCAGGGAACCAACACTTACCCCTGATGGTCTGTTTCGGGTCGCATGTCATACACTTGACACTGTGCCAGCCGCACAATCACTCCAGATCGCAACAGCTCTAGTGCACCTTGCTGACTTTTAGCTATTCTAGTGAGGAATGCCTAGACAAGAGTAGAGAAGGTTAAGTATTGGAGATGTGCAATGAGACTTATGATGACTATTTTCTCTCTTGATTTTAGCATCATTTCAAATACTACTATTTTAGTAAAACACTGTTGAATACATTTAGTGCAGGTAGCTCAGTGTGCAGCCACACTGCTAGTTGGGGATTGAGCTCTGGGTGGCAGGAAATGGCAGGAGCCTGAGGCAAGAGGCTGTGAACTGGTGCCAACCCTTCACACAGCAAAGAGTATGGGGACCTGTGGCCCAGCCAGGTGACCAGACACTCAGAGGCACAGCAGGAGCCGAGGACTCAGCTGCAAGACCCTAGACTCACTGACACAGATTGTGAGGGTATAAAAGCCCAGGGCTTCCTTTGTTCTGGGTCCCTCCTTGGAGGCACCAGCTCGAGCTTTTGTTCCGTTGTTGCACCATGATTAAATTATTTTAAGGATCCAGATGTTTGAGACTCTGCTCTGAGAAATCTGTGGTCAAAGTGGTAAGGAAACCTTATGTGACTGTGTGAATGTGGTGAGTGTAGGGAGTCAAGAGGGTCACCCATTGGTTCACTGGAGCCGCCTGCTGCAAGGGGGCTTCGTTCCCAGCAGTTAAAATCTCTGGTGGTGCAAGTGTGACTGCCAGAGTGGCTCCTGGATGGTCAGACAGGAAAGTTTCCTTAACAATATCTCCAAGTACAATCAATGCAAAGTATAGACAAACAACTTTTACTAAAAAGTAAAATTAAAAAATTAACATCACACCACAAAATCATTTCTGAAGTAATATTACCATTTTGGACTCATAGGTGTACAGTGCCTTAAGTAAAGGGGGCTGAGGTGTGAGCAAGCTCTGGAGAGTCAGATCATCATCTGCTAGGCTATCCACAAGCACCTTCAGGTAGCCACTATTGGAGAGGTACAACAGCCACTGCTGCTGCTTGTCTACTGAAACAATGTGATCAAGCAAAGCCAGTGCCAGCATCTGGGATGAGGGAAGAAAAAAATAAAAACAAACAAACAAAAATAAACCCAGAATTAGTCTACGAGATCAATGAGATTTTTATCAAACACCTAGAAACATAAAATGCTAAGCAATTCCTAACAGCTTCTTAAAAGCAGAATGCATTTCTCCACTACAATTGCAATCCTTTATGTGAAAAATAGTTCCAGCTTTCTCATACTAGTATACTATGAGCCAATTACCTTTCCTCTATTATTCTCTATAAAAATATTACAGATATTGTTGACCAACAACTATGCCAAAACATTTTAATGAAGTATTGCCTCAATCATGATTACCATTTAAAGCCAGTTTGCATCCAGACTAGACTCTTGTCCACTGAAGTTATTATTAGAAATTATAACTTCTTCCTGAAGTCGCTAAATCTTCCCAAAGTGAGTAAATAAACTGATAAGTCCATGATTTAAAAATACTAAAAAAATCCATACCTACAACTTTTGAAGCAGTGCAGTATTTTTAAACCACAGGACACATGGCTTTGCTGAGAAAAAATTTAATATGCATGTATGCCTCTACTTTCAACAGCTTGAGGGATGAGTAGGAGGACAGAAACTTGAAAGAGATTAAGCATCTACAAAACTGTTCTAGTTCCACCTCATGAAACTTCCCCTCTTTGCACAGAAGATGTTCTTTAAAACAAACAGAACAGCAATTCCAAAGGAAGAGATTCATTTACCCGGCCTATCTCATGGCCATCACAAGCATCACGACAGACCACCTCCATCAGAGCTGCCCCATAACTCTCAATAGTTGCCATGTTTTCCCGTTGCAATTTACTAAACACATCTTCAGGAGCTGTCAGATGTTCCCACATAGTTTTTTTAGCTGGAAAAAGCAAATAAAACAAAAAATGAAAAAATGCAAAGATTGGCAGCTTAGCATTAGCTTAGCTACAGCTGACGCCACATCCTTCAGGGCATCCTCTTTACCTTGCAACAGAAATGCCCCAAACAATGGACAAGGGTTTTTAAAGGAATTGCAAATGTTCTCCTACAAATCCACTCTCAAGTATCACAAAGGCTAGCCAGAACAAAAAGTGTGTATCTGTATACATATACCACCCTTGTAAACAGTATCCTTAAAATAATTCAAAGATTCATTACGTGTTACATAGAATATGTAATACATATAAGAACTGAAGTGTTCAAGGCCAGGCTGGATGGGGCTTTGAGCAACTTGGTCTAGTGGAAGGTGTCCCTGCCCATAGCAGAGGGGTGGAATGAAATAATTTTTAAGGTCCCTTCCAACCCAACCTGTTCTATGATTCTATGAACTTTCACTGGGACCAAGAAATTCAGTCTGAGGGAAGGAAACAAGGCAACTTAGGTGGGAAAGTGATGAAACCAAAGTTGGTAATAAACTACAAAGGGGTCATGACAAATTCAGTTTGCCTTTTTTTTTTTACTGCTGTAGCTCAAAATGCAGACCAAGTAATAGCCATAAGAGACTGCATGCACAGGTACTAGCCTCAAGGTTGTTTTTTTCAATCCTTGTCCAAGCTCTAAGATTAAATAATGATTAGAATCATTGACAAATCAAGTATTTAAGCCATTCACTGAGAGAATGTGATATCTACCATAAGCATTCTTGGACAAGTAGCAACTCTGGTTGACTTACTTTTTGCTTAGTTTTGGGGGTTGGAATGGTGTGTGTGTGATGCCTTTTTGTTTGTTTCCCCCCCAGGAGGATCTTCAGAAAAAGGAAGAAAAAAAGATATGAAATAATCTTTTGGGTTTGTTTGGGGTTTTTTGTGTGGTTGGTGTTTTGTTTTTTTTTTGCTTTGGATTTGTTTTGTTGTTTTGTTTGTTTTTTTTTTAAATAAGATCACTATGGTATGAGTGTACATACAGAAATGGAGGCAATGTATTTCTACTGCTGGGCCTACTAGAGAACAGCTAGTTACAAGTAATCTCTATTCCTTTGACAGTCTTGTAGCTATGATGCAGGGCTTTAAATGGACACAAATGAAATATCTTCTTTTGTGCTACAGTTCAGAAATTTAACATCCTCATCCAGAACAACGCATTTTGAATGCATATCTAACTAGACAGGTCAGAATATAAGATATGCATTGTTTAGCATAAGCAATTAATTTCAGAGGCTCTTGGGATAAGATGGTTTCCATCCATTTCCAGAAGACAACTTATCATTCAGAAACTGTACCATTTAGGGTTTAATAACAATTTTTCAGTTTTGCTATTTTGCAAAATACAGTTAGACCATACCTGCTTCTAAAGTGTCTGGTTCATCTGGTCTCTGGGCAATCTGCAAATAATAAAGCAGTGATCCATAAAGGTGCGTCCTCACTCTCTGGAAGCCACCACCTATTAACAAGAAACGTTCACAATTAAAACCGAACAAACGTAAATTCCGTAACACCATCCTCCACTCACACTTAACCTTCCTATGGCAGTGCTGGCAGAAATCAGTAAAACAACTAGATTTCTTGAGGTGGAGTTCTACCGCTTGCATGAAAGTGTATTTATGAGTAAATTCAGCAAGTTTATGCTGCTCCAAAAGAGTGATAATATGAAATTCTGCTTACAGTCATTTACACATCTCTTTCTGTTTGTTGTTCAGGTTTTTTAAAAAGTATTTATTTAGGTTTTTTTGTTAGTAACATCACTTACATCTATATTAATTATGTAAGATCCACCTCATTAATTAAGCAAAATCTTCACTGCAGTAACAGAAAGCAGCTCAGCCCATCTTTTTACTCTTGGCAGTTGGAATTTCCCCACACACACTGCAAAGGTCAACACACCTGTTTTCAAAATGAAATCCAGCAGTTTTTTTAAGATGATGTGGAGGGAGGAGTCACCAATGGAAGCAAAACCCATGGATATGCTCTCAGAGCCAGGTGATGAGGTAAAAGAACCATCCAGCATCAAGACATATTGGGACTGTCCCGCCATGGGGACTGCAAGTGGCTGTTTCTGCTCAGTTTTGACAGACTGACTCAGGTGGGCAGTCAGGGTGAACACAGCCCCTGCCACCACTGGCATCAGCTCCTGAGCTGCATCATCATCAAGGATCTTAATAAAGAAGAAAGAAAAAAAAAAAGGCAAAAGAAAAAAGTTAAAAAGTGTCTGATTTCATGAGTTATTAGAAAAATTAATTCAGCCTCTCACAATTATTTCATTTATGTATGCATAAGGATTTATTTAGGCACTATTTTAAACCACATCAAAATCTGTAACGTCAGAAACTTGTTCAGAAACCTGAGTTGAACACATTTTAATTAAGAAGGCCATTCTGGGTTTTTTTACATAAATCACAAGCAGGATGATAATCAAATCTGGATGGCAAAAAGGGAAGAAATGTGCTGACATTTGAGCTGCTTTATCAGTAAAATATCTAAACCTAAGCTGGGGAAAGAACAACCAAGACCTTATTTGCTTTACAGCTATTTAAGAAAACTATTCTCACTAAAAATGTGAAGGTACAACTTAGAAAATTCAAAGAGCTGAGCATCAAAGAAGCATTAAGACATTGTGGAGAAACACTAACAAGAAGTTAGCATGTACTATTTTTGTTCACGTCATCATTTAAAAGGTAAACCTGGTATCTTTATCACTAACACTCAAGGAGATTTCCTTTTAAGCAATATAGTCATTTAGTAAAGTAGTTCAAATATTTTCAATAGACAGTAGTAATTTTTTTCTCAAATTCACAAAGATCTTCAATAAAGCATTATAGAAAATTAAGAGTCTGAAATTTCCTCTCCATAATGATTTAAGAAAGAAACAAATTTCTTCAGCTAGTAAAGACCTCCTCTGTTTCCCATTTTTTTAATTTTGTTCACACAAAAAACAAAATCAGTGCTCCACTAAAATATAGTTTTTAGGTAACTCCTACAGAAAAAAATAACGGAAGTAACAAAAACAATATCCCAAAAGGTTACTTTTTTCTTTAAAACGATATATCATTTTCATATACATTTCTCAAAATAAAACCTCTATTAAGTAGAACTACAAACCACACAACTCTCACAATAAAGCAAAAAAATGATAATGCCCCAGCAGCCTAAACAATAGAAGGATCCTTCATTAACTTTTGCCTTTGCAAATGGCTGTGTCAGTAATAACTGTCTAGTCTGTCTTGAAAATTATTACTATGACTCAGCATACCTAGACTTTTAAGACAAAAGCTCACACATCCAAAAGCCATTCTAATTGTAAAATTTTTAATTTTTCTACTATGAAGCTTCATTCAACTCTTTCATTTTTCAAAAGCAGTAGCAGTAGGATTTGCAGTGAGCCATCTAAATGCAATACATTAGCAAATGCAGTACTGTTTGCCTTCAGCCTTCAATAAGTTCTTCTTTGTTCCTCATCAAAACGGGATGTTTCTTTTTCACGCATCCTTTCCTGCCTACCATCATACTGGATTATACTGAAATGTCTTTAAAATTTGTCAACATGTGATTCAAAGTTCAACAGTAACCGCCAGAATACAGAGGATCCCCTCTGTCCACAGTGCATTCAACTTGAGCATAGTAGCAATCAGAAAACTAAAAAGAATACTAAAGGCAGACGATTTGGATTACAACTTGTAGTACTTTCACATAACAAGATACAGCAACAAAGTTCAAAGCCGATTTCCAGGACAGCACTACCTTGTCATGGACATCCTGCAATAGATCACGGATAATCAGTTGTCTGTCCTCAGCCTGTATGAGATCCTGGGGGCAAGCAGTGAGTATGATTTCCACCAGCTGTCTCCATGACTCCAGAGCATGCCTCTTAGCATGGAGGCACTGCAGCAGCTTGTTCCGCTCCACTACGTACTGCAGGATAGTGTTGATCTCCTGAACACCCACGACAGAGAAACTGAGTTACAATATGCTAAAAGAAATTATCAGCAAAGACAGACTTCAAGATGACAATTTCATCTACTGGTAATAGTCTTCAGAAAAAAAAAGTTATGTCTTCAGCTTATTAGAAACAAGCTGCTACTATTACTTTAACAAGACAGTTCATTCCATTTTTGAGCTACTTTTCACAAGGCTGTTCACTGTGAATGTCTCAATCCCATAGGAAAAATTCTTTTCTAGCACTTTAAAATCAAAACAAAAACAACTGAGAAATCTATTTGTGCCTTTTCTTCCCATTTAGTCTAAGTCATTTCTCCTTTATCCTTCACATGCATTTAGCCAATTTCAACTAAATTTATAAAATGGCAGGAATCTCAGAAAATTAAGCACCAAGTTCACTGAAACTACAGCTGTGTAGAAGAAAGAAGAAATAAACTGGCATGCCCAGAGAGAAAGGCAAGATGAACTTGGCTGTAAGATGAACACAGTGTACTTGTCAACAGCCAAGTTTGACATGAGTACATATTGCTTTCTGTACAGTGGGGTGGGAGCTGCAATTGTTATCAGTAGTGGGGAGGGAAAAGGTTAAAGAAAAAAGACAGACTCCAGATCTGCTGTTTAGAGAACAGTACAGTAAGAAGTAGTTTATCTTATTGATTTTTTTTTCTTCAGGAATTACTAACTCAAAGTCAGGACTCAAATCCACAAGCTTTCACAGTAAAGCTTACTGCTTGACAGGGTATGAAATCCACCAAGAGCAGCAACAAATAGTAGTTAATTTTTCCTATACTTACCTCCATAAGTAAAGGTCTCTGGCCTATTGCTGCCATTCCTTGAAGAGCATTGACTTCTGCAACCAGAACTCTGTGAAGGTACTGAAATAACAACATTAAAAAAGAAACTTTAATGATGATGTTGTTTAATCTGGCAGGTAGATAAACACCACACAACCACTCATTCCCTGCCCCTCCCCGCCCCAGTGGGATGGGAGACAGAACTGGGGGAAAAAAGTAAAATTTGTGAGTTGAGATAAAGACAGTTTAATAGAACAGAAAAGGAAGGAGTGGAGGGAGGGAAATAATAGAAGATTTAGAGTATACCAAACAAGTGATGCACAATGCCAACCAATGTCCAGCCAATTCCCAAGCAGTGGCCCTCAACCAGCTTTCCTAGTTCATATAAGGAGCATGACACCATATGGTATGGAATATCTCTGACAAGTTTTGGGTCAGCTGTCCTGGCTGTGCCTCCTTCCAGCTTCTTGTGCCCCCAGCTACTCACTGGTGGGGTGGTATGAAAAGCTGAAAAGTCTAAGTGTAAATACTGCTTAGCAACAACTAAAAGATTGATGTGTTATCAACATCATTATCATCCTAAACCCAAAACACAACACTATACCAGCTACTAGGAAGAAAATTCCAGTCAAAAACTAGGACAAGTGACAAAGGTGATGTACATGTACTTGTACCTCCTAGAAGTATTTAGGAGATGGCTACATAATGACAGATGCAACTGAAGAACTGAGATTCAAATAAGTTGTACTCATTTGTTATGACTGCAAATTTTTCAGGGCTATTCATCGTACGCTTATCAAGTACTCATCACAGTGTGACACTGTCTTAACTAAAGCCTCCAAGAACTACTGTGGTACACAACTATGTTGCACATCTAATTGTGTACACACATGCAGTACTAGGTAGTTGTGTACTGGGGACCAAAGAAACACATAAGGTAGATGTAATATCACTTGGATGTTCCAAGATGGGAAAAAGATTAAGATAGAAAATATTTCCTGAAAGTGTCTCAAACTGATGCATCTGTCTACTGTAAGTGAAAAAACACCGTGTGCAATGCAAAAGAAATAAACTAATCCCAACGGCTTGCATAAATTATGCACATATCTGAAACAGACACACTTTTTATGTGAAATCAAATTTCAAAGTATTCTTAATGCACTGATTTTTATTTTTTTTATTATTAAGATATAAAATAGCACATATAACTCAAAAACATAGACCACTGCTCACCTTGACATTGCAGACCACTTGTCCACGTGCATTCTTGTGCTCACAATTAGCAATGACTTGCTCAATCTGAGCCCGGTCAAAAAAATCCAGTTGTAAAGGCTCTGGAATGTCCTGACTGAAGTCAATTGAATCCAGGATACTTAAGATCTTCCTGCGTACTGGAAATGCAAATCAATTCAAACTGTATTCAGAAGCGTCAAAGGGAAAACAAAAAATTGACAAAAGGACCTAACTTACCTTTGTAAATCCAAATCTAGATGTGTAAAGTTTCAAAAGAAAGCATTAAACCTTCAGAAAGTGCTATCAATGTATATAACACATTTAAAAATATTTTCTAGAGCCTTAAATTCTTAATGCATTTTATATTGTATTGTTCTCCTTTTATATATGCATGCAACCCAATATTAAAATATACAAGATTCTAATTTTTTCTATAAATGACATCATGCTGGTTTTCAATGCAAGTCTTTTGTAGAGACTTAGAAAAACCATAAGGAATCTGAACTTATTCATTTACTTGGGATTTGTATTCTTTGCCATGAAAATACAAATATGTTCAGGCTTAGTAACAGTTTCACTGTTCTACTGTTAGCAGTAAATTTACAGACTGTCACTCTCCCATTCCATCCTTCCATACGGACTCTTCTAACTGCCTTTCCAACTCAGTATTTTTCACTTACTCCAACCATCTACATCAAGATTCTATAATTCTCTTTTTTCCCCCCACACTACATAAAATTGTTTCATGTACTGCTGCTGTTTATAAAGTCTATTACTTTATTTTTCAAAGTGTCCTTTCTGGAGGTGGCCCTCGCCCCTGTTCAGGATCAGATAAATTTTACTGGTAAATAATCAACAGTCATAATAGTTACCTTTGGAAGCAGTGTCAAAGTGGAGAAATCCACTGACTGATCGACTTTCATCCTCCATCCCTCCTTCACCATCAGCTGAAGGTAATGAAACATAATAAATACATTACAAAAAAAAGTCTAAGTGAAAAGTATAACCTACTTTATTAGTACTGAAAGAGAAAGATGGAGAGAGCAGACAGTGAGAAAACTTTCATATGAAAGTCTTCTAATACAAATATGTTAATAGAATGAAAATGATACTTATCACACAGAAGCTATCCAATTACACAATATCATATATTATATTAAGCTGTTATATACAGATCAGACAGTACTAGAAATGCCCAAAAGAGAAATCCTACCCTCCAGTGTGAATAATGCAGTTGGATGGACACTGTAAAATGAATAGGGTATTGAAACATAGTTTCCCATACTCAGGGCTCCACAAGGATGAAGAGAGTGTTAAGACTGATAAAAGTAAGGGAAAACACCATACTGCAGTAGCCTGATATGATATCTTCCAGTTATTCCATTTTCTTCATATAAAAAGTTTTATTGCTACCTGGTTATACTTTTCTTGATTCACTTGTACCCTCTTCTGAAACTCTGAAATCTTGCCTTTTTATTTAACATTGCATTTTACATCACATTGGGATGAAATATCATTTTTGTGATGTTACAATGTTAAAAGCAAAATCGACTTGTAGCTACTATCTTCTGTGAGAGAGGGCTGAAAACTTGTGACAGACAGACATTAACAGTGAGAAACTTTGTCCAGAACTGTTTACTGAGGAAGACCCTCCACTTTCTCTACACTGTAATAACTCTGAACTGCACCCCAAAATAAATTCTTACAATTCTAATTGTTTTTCAATACTCCCCTATCCTACCTCATAAACTACATTTAATTTTTATATCAGTGTATACACTGAGATGTTTCAATAATGAAACGCAGACAAAGCAACCATTAACAAAAAGATGCCATGATTTCATTCACTTTGGAGTCTACAACCACCATCATCTTTCTTCCCATCTCTCCAATGGCAATTCCACACCTGATATTGCAAACAAACTGTCACAAGCTTACAAAGAAAAGAATTCAAATGAAGTTTCTCATACTTCCATTTATCCAAGCCTATTTACCCTCACAGTAAACTCCTCTTACCCAAGTATGGTTTCACAGGCATGTCATCAAGCAGGAGATGCAGCAGTCTCTGTGTGTGGGAGCGCTGGCGGTTCAGCGATGTCACTCGCATTTCTATAGCTGCAGTCTTCATTAGCCAAGACATTTGATTCAGTGTTGAAATCTCATGTTCTGGATGAGGATAAGGCAACAATTACAAAATTGAACATAAATAATATTACTTACTCCTAGGAAAGCATTTTTCATTTGAGAAAGCTTTTAGAGGATGTAATTTATTACCAGTTCGACAATTGTTTATGAGGTAAAAGGACAGAGATCTGACAAAAGTCATTAAATTAAAATGTTGTTATTGGGAAAACAAATCATACATATACATGCAATTAAGTGTATACAAATACACATCAAATCTGGATACAACCTGTTCTAATAACAGTCATGGTGGAGAATGCAGTGCTTCATGAGCAAATAGGGTTAGTTCCAATTTCAGTGAAAATAATCAGATATTTACCCAAAGTGAACTGTAGTTTTAACCACAACTGGTAAAACTTGAACATGGGTCTCCTAGAATCTTGCTATTCTATATTAACCTAATTTAGATTCCTAAGTTATATAAGAACCACCTACAGTCCTTTACATATGCTGCATACATGTACTTAAATGCTAAGTTTACTATCATTGGACAAAGGACTGGTGGTAAAGCATCTGATAAAGTTTATAAGTACATTTATTCAATTTAAGACACCAGAGAAGAGCTGATTTGAAACATAAAACACATCTATTAGCTTAAGAGTAGTTTATTCAAAGGAAGGAAAGATATAGGTGGTTATGACCATCAGCCTTCTATTCCCTCAGTTCTTTGCAGCTTTCTTAATTTTCTTTTTTTTTTCTATAGCATAATCTAACAAAAACTACAATGACAATTACAACATAGATTAGGATTTGCTTCTGAAGACTTGATGCATTCCAAAGCTAAAATTCTTTTAGAAAAGTTCAGTGCTAATAATCTGAACTTCCTAAGTAGGGCGAGTTCAGTCTTTGCAGAATTAAAAGATTAGCAGAGGCTGTAATTAATTCAGTTTAATAATGCTACCTATGTTTATTCTATCATGCCTAGGGAGTCAAAGAATGCATTGAATTTTAAGCATGCACAATCTCGTCTTAGCATAAAAGTTACCTTTGATAGAAAATGGCAAATACTGAAGCTGAGTGAATAAGAAATCCTGACTGGTCCTCAGATATCTCATAGTTGGACCTGAAGTGTCAGAGCATGCACACAACTGATAGATCACCTGGCAATCAAAAACAGTACATACCTATTAATGGAATTTATTTTAAAAACAAACCAATGACCAAATCAAAAGATGCATAACACTGTTTTACTGGTCAAATAATATTACCAGTATTTACACTAAGTTTTCCATTAGCTTACTCCAAAGTGGAACATATTACTTATAACAGATATTGAATTATGACATTAAAGGATTACAAGTATGTGGATGATTACAATGACTATGTGTTCATAACATGACACTAGATAAGCCTGTTTGTTCAGCTCACTTAAAAATGAGCATCTTTTTCAGTCTCCATGTTCATCAAGACAGGAAATGCAAAAAAATTTTCCCCCCTTCTACAGAATTGCCTTTTGCTTTATTAATGCTTAAAATCCTTTCTAGATGCTGTGGATTTTCAACATGATGCAATAAAGTAAAAATTGGCATATTGGCACAACAGATTCAAAGGTTGACCAAAAATATCTAGGACATTAGTTTTAAAACTATATCCCAATTCCAAGTTTCTGACATGAGCGCAGATTCTTTGATTTCTGTGACGCTACAAGATATTACTTTTTTCACACGGAAAAAGGTAGAATAGAAAGAGTTCGACATTTATAAAAACCTAACATACACATTTTAAAAATAAAACTATTATCAAAGTCATCAACCATCTGTGTTCACCAACCAAGAAGTAGCTAATTTTATTTAGAGCCTACTTGCAGTATATGCCAACAGAACAGACGCTGAATACCTGGTAACAGAGTTCTGCAAGATGAGGAGATTCCCGAACTGCTGTAGGCCCATTCCTTGTTTCAGTACCCTTCTCCAGTATGTTCAAAATAGCATGAAGGCAAGTCCGTGGGCAACCCAAGACACCTTAAAATAGAAAAATAACTTCTTAACATTCTTGATCTTACTTGCCTCCACAGCAAATACAGGTTAGTACATAGAATTATGGAACCTAAATTGTTCAGATACCTTGTGCTGCACTATGCTGCTCCACAGAGCTACAGCAAAAGCATCTTGCAAAGTTTTATCTCCACTAATTAAAATCAAAGAACCACTTTTCAGCAAAAAACTAATGAAAACATTTAGTTAGTCTGTAGGTGAATGAATTTGAATTTTTGCATTTAAACTTTACCTGAATACCCATTTGACAATTTCCAAGAACAGCTTTAAATTTCTGTCTTTATAATTACAGCCATTATATGACTAATGCTCGTAAAGGCACCTGACACTGCAACCAAGGGGAACAGGGAGAAGATTATAATACTGAAGTCAAAATCCTGCCTTTTTGCATTCTTTCTTTAGCCAATTAATTCTTTAATCGACCCAGAAAGATGTCCTGAGGCAGTAAAAGCATCAATAATCACAGTTCTTACAGGAGAAATCATCTTCTCTGTTGGAACATGTATAATTGATGCTTTCATAGGAAATTACTATCTTGAGGCACATGTCTTATGGTCATTATTTCTTCATGTTATTAACAAGCTAATTGAAAGAGGTGGGGCAAGGCTCTCTCATGCCTTTCCAACAAATTTCCCCACCACTGACCTAACATATGATACCCTGTAACATTGTGTTGGTGCACTGTCAGTTACCTGTACTGTGTAACTACTGAATTTCACAATATCCAGGTCCTATCTACTCTTCATTTAGAACTACGAAGAACTAAAACCTGCCGGGCCATAGCTTCCAATACAAACCTAAAGATAATGAGAAATATTCTTCTCTCAATACCTAAAATCAAATGATCAAATGTTTGTTCAAACTTGTTTATATAAAACATTGTTTTAAACTATTGTGAAAGAATCTCATACTTCAAACCCGAAGGGACATCAGGACATCTCAACACCAAACTACTGCTTAGTTATGATATCAGATCAGATTGTTTAGGGCTTTACACAGCTGAGTCTTGAAAATTTCCAAGCATGAAGACTGCATGACCTCTTCTAGCCAGCCTGCTTCACAGTCTACTGGAGAAAAAGTTTCTCCAATATCCAGTTTGAACCTCTCTTGTTTCAATTTATGCCCACTGCCTCTCAGCTTTCTGACATACACCTCTGAAGAGTCTGGTTTTATCTTCTAATTACTGTCTTTGTAGGCATTCAAAGACTTCTGTTAGGTCCCCTCAAAGCCTTCTCTTTTCCAGCTGAAGAAGTCCCATTCCCTCAGCTTCTCATCACAGGCTTAGTAATCCAACTCCCTGACCAACTCTGCTGGACTTGCTCAAGTTTATCAATGTCTGTTTTGTACTGAATACAAGTCAGAAACTGAGGAGGCAAACAAGACACACACTAGCACACTGTTATTCTCACCAATTCAAGAAACTTCAGAAATGCCACTCCTGTTGCTTCAAAGTTCATATTCTCACATACAGATATTAATACAAATAAATATATAGTATGAATATTTAAATATATTAATATAGTCCTAGTAGTAGAATGTAAAACCACCTGTTCTAAAAGGTTTTATTCTACAACATTAAAAAACAAAACTGGTTTTCTTCCCTTGAGGAGGGACAAGACAGTAGTCAAGTAGTATAACTAGTTCAAAGTGACAATCTGCTTTGTAGATTCCCATGTTGTCATATGTAGGTACTTCTTGTATCTTTAAATCAATTTTCTTTATACCGGGGACACTACCACTCTGCATAAAATAGTAAATAAATTAATGTTTCATTTCTAAATTATCATTTTCCCCCACAATTCTAATTTCAAGTCTGTTCCAAAATCCAACTTAACCAAAGGATCAAATCCTGAAGTTGTTTAAATGCTGCATTTAAGTATCACTATATCTTTTAATTTAGTTTTTTAAAATTTGAACAAGCTCTTAATTTTTAAATTTAAAAGGAACTGCTTTTCCCCATGAATTTTCCCATAAATGTTCTCAGTGTTGGTAACAGAACTAATTAAATGTCACATCAACTTCTCTTCATACCTGGATCTTGCAGATTTGTGGTGCTGACAGGTTTCTTTAGTTCGTATCCCAAGAGATACAGAGCAAGGCTGGGAGGACTACACTCAAGAGAGGTGATAAGGAGATTCAGAATATGGATCCTTGTTTCGTGGTGGATTTGTGCACGCTTCTTTTCAGGTTCCAGCTCTTGATTAGGGGAGAAAAAAAAAAGAAAAAACAGATGAGGTGAATATTGAAGTGAAGAAATCTATTTAACAGAATAATCCTCAGTCTTCAAGTATAATAAAAGAATGTTAAGGATCACCTTATATTAGTGCAGAGGGATACAAGACCAAAATTCCAAATTGCTATTAACAGAGCTCTAAATAATACATCCAAAACAACGTTAAATACTTGTCTTCTGAAAACAGACTTAGTTTGTAGTTTGCTCGTCATACTATGGACATATCTTAACAAGACACTGGTGCTTTTCATTCTGTTAAAGGTCCAATTCTACAGAAAACAACAGAGGAGGAGTGTTTTCTGACCTAAAAGCATTTTCTCCACCTCTTTCAATAATTTCTTTCCAGGTAAAAGACAACAGTTTAAGCCATTTTAAGAAGCCTTTTACATACCTTCATCTGGATTAATTAGTTCTTCTGCATCTTCATTATCCAAACATTCCACAAACCCAGCCATCAGCTTCTGGCTAATACTCTGTTTTTGACAATGGAAAGATGGAAACAAAGAGAATTTTAAGAGTATTAAAACCAATACTTTTCATATAAGTTGACAGAAGTTCTAGACAAAAATTATACAACCTGGTTAATAAGCAGGAGTTAAGAGTCACAGCTGTTCTAAGCATAGGTTAGCAATTAGCCACAAAACAGAAAAAAAAAAAAATCTGTTGTTGTTACATATGCTAAACTATCCGCACAGGTTGAAGACTGTAAAATTACAAAATAGTTTCCATATCTCAGAGAATATTGTCCTTTTCCTTCTTGCAAACATTCATGATTTTAGTTTTTTCTATTAATGAAATAATTGTTTTTCATAGGGCCACAGTAAGAGACTGTTTAGAGGTAAGTAGATATAAGACAAAATACAGTTTTAATATCGTTGATGTAGAAACCTATCTTTTAAAATAAAACGATGGAGCACTAGTACTTCTCCATCACTTTCTCTTTCCAGATTCAAAGAAATTCAAGACACTTACCTGATCATGTGTGAAATCACCAACTAGCTTTATCTGAATGTTGGAATTATCAGAAATACAGCATAAAATCTTGGCACTTTCAAAAGCCAGTTCAGGGTTGCTGTTTCCATGGTAAAGATACCTTTAAAAATACAAGCTTATTGTAATGAAATTGTTGAGAATCTTACTGTTTCAAGATGGTATTGCACAGATGAGAAATTAACATTTAGAACTAAAACATTTACAAATCATATTACATGAGATAACACTAAACCTACAAACAAAATTTCACTGTACGTGAAACAACACTTCCCTATCAGGAGAGAGGAATATGCTGAGTAGGGGTAATAATCCTTCCTGGAATTTTTACCATTCTTTTTAACAAAAATCTACATTAAACACTGCAGGGTAAGTTAAGACAACTGCTCACAGGCTCGTAAAAGAAACATTGAGAATGAGCATCACTGAAGACCAGAATTAGCTAAAATCAACTACTGCATGTACTGAAAATAGGCAAGATAAAAAAAATTAAAAGGATCTTAAAAGGGATACTTTTTAAAAACTATTTGTCGACTATTGTTATGGTAAAAAAGAATATAAATGAAAGGCAAAACACACACAGAGAAAGAATTCAATATTTTAATACATTCCATGTCAGAATATCGCTGCATTTTTATGCACTCAATACTACTAGGTATCAAACTGTTGATTTGTCTGCAAAGTTATTACAAAATTAAAAAGTAACAGATGCCAATGAGAATTGGAAATCCTCAAGTTTCACATTTGAAACCAAGTTTCATTACTAGCCTGATATGTTTAAAACAGTAACTAATGGACAATACTGTAAAATATGTGGCCAATAGCAACCAAATGAAGCTTAACTTTCCCACTCTATGACAATCGAAGTCTGGGGCGAAATGAAACTTATATGCAAGGGAATCACTGAATATAACGCAGCCAGGAGGAAATCACAGGGGGAGTGGAGGGAGGGAAATTCAGAAAGAAAAACTATAAATACGGATCCCAGTCTTGCAGTAGACAATTGCAGACATACCACTTGTGAAGACATCTCCCTCCCACCAAAAAAAAAAAAAAATTCATGAAATGTTCTATGTAAAGAGAAGCATTGGCTAGCAAAACTAATGAAAGGATCCAGGAACTAAACTCTCCTGCGCCTCCAAAACTCCTCCCTTCTTAGTGCTTTGCACATACCTAGCGATATTCACCACGTGATCTGCCTTTTTAGTGCGAGGATTGATTCCTTGAAGCAGCTGCTCCAGTGGTGTGACAATAAGGGAAAGGTGGCTCTCCCGCAACAGATCCATAAAAATGTTCTCCTTCTGTAGGGTTAAGTTTAGAAGTGCAAGGCAGTACTGTACAGCTTTCTCTAAATGCTTCTTCCCTGCAGTGCACAAAGAACATAAGAAATGCAAAGGAGCAGCTAAATAGACAACATTCATAAACCTCATTCATCAAGCCTTACAACAAGAAAAAACTTGTCAGTTGTTTACTAGTAGGAAAATTTCCCCCAAAACACAACTTTTACATACAAGAGAAACAGCATCAAGTTACAGATATGCAACGTCAACTTTACATCTTACTTATTATACATTTTAACTTCACATCAAAAATAAATTCTAGGCACATACCAGGAAATGGAGCATAAGTATCCAGCTGCTTAACCCCTTCTTCCAGCAAACTAAGGCAAAGTTCCAGCATTGGGGACTCATTCAATAGATGATACATCAAATTGAATCCAGGTGGTTTATATGCTATTATTTCTTCTCCTAAAGACAGAAGGGGTAAAAAAACCCAAACAAACACAAACCTCTATTAGAGAAACCTTCCGTTACTCAAACTAGCATAAGCTACACAAGCTAACAGCTCCTGTGGTTGTAAGCAACATCTAAATAGATTAAACATCCTACATACAAAGTCTTCAGAGATTTTCTTACATAGAAGCCATTGAGGTAATTTTAGAAGTTTGGGAAGGGTTGTAATGGCAATTACCATTACTTTTCAATATCTAACAGGAAGACTTTCCCCAAGTAGATCTGACTTTTGATTCAAACCAACGCTAGTACTGCATACCACACCAGAGCTGAGCTGCATTAAATGGTTTTGTAAGACCAAGAAGAAACAGCAAAAAGTTTACATCCCCCCAAACCTGCATGAAGACGAGGGAAAAAGCATTTCCAGGCAAAGAGAAGGTCCACTGAAACACTGATGCTCATAGTGTACACACACTTGGACGTCTGTAGCAACTACTAGCCTAAAACTCAAAGATCTTCATGATATGAAATACAAGACTAATTCTTCTGATTTATCTAGTCTCCTAGTAAACAATGGTGGATAAAAGCAGGAGATCAGTAAGACCCTTTTTCAATATGCAAGTGAGAATGAGAGAACAGTTTCTTTTGGCTTCAGCTTAAACAGTCCCCTTCTTCCATTCATTCTGTGTCTGTGCTGCTCTGTCACATGCCAGTAAACATGCCACATCACTGCACATACTGAATCCATTCAAAAAATGGATCTAGTCAAAAGCAGATAAACCCACTTCTTCAATATATTGTGTAACCCACAAATAATCGTACAAGCTGAAAGACTAGCTGAGGACAGGAATAAGCTAACAGAAATTTACTGAGCTAGTTATGCTACTAAGTACTGTTTGTCAAAGTATGAGGCACAGAGGCCTCTCAGACTGAGATGTGCTCACTGGAGAAGCATGTCTAAAGTCGTTTTCACTTTAGAAGCGGTTCTCACAGCTCTGTACTGCTACAAGTAAATCCATCAGCATACGGATGGAATTCATGCTAGGAAACTTCATACTAAGAAAAAAGTCCGGTCCCCAAATAAGCCTTAAATTTCCTATAATGAGGCAACTGTCATCTACTTTGGCCTTTTAAAGAATAGTTGTTCAGAATTAAATGACTTCAGGTCATAATTATACTGTAGTGTCTACTCTGAGTAATTAATATATCAATAATATTAATATTAAAGGATATAGCAAATACAACACTTTTAAATTAACCCTATGAATAGTGGTGATTTGGACACAGACCAAAGAAATTCAGAGGAACAAGCCCAACACCAAGGTGTTGTTTAAGTGTCATGTTGCTTTTCAACCAAATCAGAAAAGAAGGAGTTAGAAAGATGTTCAAGAACTGTCCACATACTATCAGGATCTGTGTTCCTGATTCAGTAGGGCTTCATGTACACTGTTTTCTACTTCCCTATCTCTACTAGGAGGAAAACTTCTATCTTAAACCCTTGGTCTGGCTTTCCAACAGCTTATTTGCAATATTAAACAAGATCCTAAATAGAGGCAACAGAGCAAAACAAGTTACAATTCTGTTTGTCAGTGAACAAATGAACAAGTTAACCTTGTAACTCCACATATTGGTCCACAAAGTCTTCAAGTTGAGGTTCATAATCCCGTAGCAATTTGTAAAACACTTCCAGGACTACCTCAGCTACTTCCCACTGCAGAGAATCACAAAACGAAGAGAAACTCATACATAGAATAAGATTGATACTGCAGCAACAAGAAAGAGATGACAAAGTATACAACAGGCAGTGCAGTAATGTACTGGATCAGAAGTATGGCCAGTATTTCAGAATTAGACAGTCATGACAACAACACTTAAAAGTCATCATGTCAAATAATCTGAAAGGCCAAGCTTTCTTTTTGAAGTAAACTGGAACACTGAAACAGATTACCTATTTTAGGCTCTATTGTACAATATACATATTAGTATATTAAAACTAGAAGCAATAAGGAGCCCTTACTAGGTATACAGCTAAGAAAAGATCATGAATACCCAGCTTCCAGGATACAGTTTGGCATGTGCTTTCATTCAGAAGTATTGTAAAACAAAGTCAAATTCCTTAGTTCAGCACGTCAGAAACATTTTCTGAAGTAACACTGAGAAAAGGACAAATCTGACTTGCAGATTTGGGCATGTAATGTTCAGAAGTCATTAGCCAAATAGTAGAGTTGCAGAATCCTGTAGAGCAAATTGAAATTTAGCAATATAAACTTTTTTTTAAAGGATACTTTATACAGGTTCCTTTGAAGTATATCCTGATGACCCAGGAGTTGAAAAATCACCTGTTTACAGAATCAAAACACTATGAAGTGCTCTAGGTTACTTTTGCTGCATCAAACTTGCACAGCTTCTCAAACATCTAAGCCACATCAACAGTGCCAAATCATTTTAACTAGATCCTAAGAAAAAAAAATATTTACAAACAAAAATTACCTTTTCAGCAGCTCTCCGGTAAGCTCTGGTGCGGAATCGGAGAAACACTGAATCCCTGAGGAACTGGAGATAGGGATCAAAGCCTGGGGGGCGCAGACCTGCTCCCAAGTTAGCTGGGAATGAACTCTCCACTAGCGTGCTGATGAGTCGACAGAAGGCACGAGTTAAAGGATATTCCTCACATCGGGACTCAATCTCATTCAATTCGACCTTCCCCAGAGGACAGTAAACACAGAAGGAGAAAAAAAAAAATCACAATTTTGGGGGATGAAGAAACACGTGAGAACAAATAATATAAAAGCATCATCTGTGAATTACTTTATAGTGAATTGCATTTTTGTCTACAGTACACCACAAACAGAGCAAAAGTAACAAAGCATCAGTACTGTTATTTCAGTTCAGCAATACACTTCTATTCATTTCTGAGCTACTAGATGATATGCCTCAACATTTACATACTTTGCTTTTATTTACCACTATTATTAGAGGCAAAGTGAGCTGCACCAAGATGTAACAAAAGTGCATCCAGTTTAGAAAAATAGGAAAATCTTACTAAGAAGTGCTTATGAGGAATTTGAGAGTTAGATGCTGTTGTTACTAAGCTGCAATAGATGCAAAAATGAGTACAGTTTTCCAGAAATTACAAGCAGGACTGAAAGTAAATTACAAATCAGTGAAACCGCAGCACCTATTAGAAACTTTCCCATGGATTCGCAGCAGAGGCAGCCTCTGCAAGTGTTTCCCAAACTCATATGCAGATGGTCAGAGAGGCTGCCTAGCTACAGAGAAACTCTTACCTCGATACCAATTGCTTGTCTCTGGCCTGGACTTCTCACAGTTTGTAGTATCTTCAAAACAGAAAGAGAAATGAAAACAGACAAACAACATATTTTACAGAATTCAAGTGCATGTCCATCATTTCTGTTGAGTAAAAGATACTCATTACCTTTTAGATTCTAGAAGAGGTTTTCTAAATCCTCTTAAAAAACAAAAAGCCAAGATCTTTCTGTCTGAAAGGCTGGATTATATGTTTTACACTTGTATGCTTCCAGCTTTACATCCTCAAAGATCTGCATCATGTTTATTGTTACATGAAACAAAAGGGCAGAAATACTTTCACATTAATGATTTTTGTTTTACATTGGCTAGGGGAAAGACATTTCCCTCATTATCTCTTACAACAGTATATTTTAAGGAATATCATAAATTAGGAAGCAAAGGTGGTGAGATGTCGTTATTATCAGGCTTTCTTATTAGCAATTAAAAATAAACCAGCAGTTGCAGCTCAAACTGGACTGTCTGTTAGGAAACCTGTACTTATGTAAAATGAGAACAGTCAATGAGATCTCTGAGGCATAAGGCAATATTGTAATTTTCAAAATCATTCCAAAGTATTAACTAGGTTAGAAAAATTATATTCAACAACGGCCAAAAGAAAATTTAGGAGGAAATGCAATGCGATTTCAAATACACTACTGACAATTTCAACAAACTGGGATGCTAGAGTTCTAAGCACTGAAAATCCTACAATACCTGTGTATATTCCAGAGATTGCCAGAGTGAAGCAGCTATTTCAGGAGATCTTCCAAAAGCAGTAAGGGTTTCTAGTAGTTCTGCTTTCAAAATAGGAGGAATGCTGCACTGCAGAAGTCCCAGAATGACCACTACTGGTGTCCACTGAGGGTGCTCACAAAGAGCCAGGCGAGCATTCTCACTCTACGGAGTCCAACAAAACAAAACTGCACATTATTACTTTGAAGGTTATTCATGTCTTAAAACCTCTAACTCACAGTTCAGTATCAAAGATTCTGCTTTGTACTTGAAGGTACATGAAACATCAGAAGAATGGCAGACAATTTCAAAGCCAACCATTTTAATTAAACAAAAAGCCCAATATAATGACTCACAAGTACTAAAATTGTGCCTATCCATACATAAAAATTATGTGGATAATATAAGCTTCTTAAAACAACTCACTTTTTTTTTAATAGACACACAGACATGGAATCAGTCTTAAAGTACTTACATTCTAGATGGTTCCTTCAAGCACTGGTAGAGGGACTTTTATTAATATTTCTATTATATATTTTCTCTATATTTCTATTTCTATATATTTCTATGAACTTAAACTGCATTTGGACATTAGCTAGGAACTTACATTAATTTCTTTAGGAACAGGATCATCACTCAAGTAAGCTCACTAGAGACTGTAAGATGAACCACTGGACAGGAACAAGCCCCTACCCTCGTCAAATGGTAATTCCCTGCATACTTAGAACCAATTTACTTCATCTCATGTTATGGTTTGATGATACCATGAAATACTAGTTTTAAGAGTTCCCTTTTCCCCACACTTATCCAGTGCTGACATTACAGCTCACACACGATCACCCTATTATCATCACCACCAAGGATGATTTTTAAAAAGCCTAATTAGGTTCACTGATCTTGTGTTGTCTTGTGTTTGTGTCAGCAAAACCAAGGCTATCTCACTATACCACAGAATTTTTAGGCTGCAAAGTCTGGTGGGTATGGAAGAGCTGAATTCTACGCTATTCAGAATTACACAGACAATTCACAATACAAAATTATGCACTGCAGTTTTATTCTTCTGAAATCCTCTTCCAGTCAATCCATGGCACATTTTACACTCTTGGTTTGGGGACAATTTAAATCATAATTCCAGATGCAAGTTTCACACTTGATCAGTTTCCTCGCCAAATTTCTACCACTTCCTTGTGAATTCAACTATTACTTTTGCGTTTTCAAACTCATAAACAAATGCAAAGAATTTCCCTACTTCATAGTAATTTATTGTGAATATACTCACTTCTGAAAGACATCTCCATTATCACCACCAGTGTCAAGAAAACAAGGGAATTATTAACACCAGCAACGCAGAAAAAGGTGTCATCTCTTCCTGCTTCACCTGGACTGTGTGTTTGGTCACTACAGTTATTCCCGATGCTTCCCATACTTGTGGAGTTCACTAATCAAATGACAACAACTGCTAGGTAAATTTTCCCTATGTATCCTTCTGGTCAAGGAGAACTCCACAGCTGCATGATGATGACTTGCAAGGAAAAAAAAAATATTACCAATGAAAACCAAATGAAAGGTTACTCACCCAATTGACTATAACAGTGGTCAGCTGTAAAAACGCAATTAATCCATCCTGTTCTTTCTGTGTGATGCCTCGGAGAGGCAGGTGACGATACTGGACACTGTCTGCACTTGGCAAGTCTTTCCTTAAGTGCTCATGATAAAGCATCAAAGAGTGGAAGAAATGCTCCCAGGAGACAGGACTGCCACCTGCTCCTTGGATGTTTTCCGCTAGAAAAATGACAAACAGGTGACAAGATTTTCTTTCTACCCTTTCACAGGGTGACAAGCAGGGTAGTTAAATTTAAAAGGAAAACTTTCTTTTCTAAAGGAAGAAATAAAGTTCAAAGTAAAGCTATTGTTTCCAGTATTAGTCACTCAGGTTTGGGGATTTTTTGTTTGTAAAAGCTTTCTTTCACTGAGATAGAAAGGTGCGAAAAACCAGCACAAGTAAGTGTTTAGCTTTATGAACTGGAATCTTTGCAGCATTATTTGTATCTTCAAAGTAGGGTTGGTTTTTTTAATAATTTGACCAATGCAAAATGAATGCAAAGCACAGGACTGACCAGCACCTCTTACTTTGAGAAAGTGCTATTCTATTAAATCAAAAAGATTCTAACAAAGTGCTTCCGAAAAAAAGCTCAGGAAAGGTACATTGTATATTTTGTAAATATAGTTAACTTTAGGACATTACTAAATTTTTGTTTTATAATAAGCAATATTGATATTCTGCATTTCTTAAGGTGTAAAGACAGTGTTTTTTAAAAAACGAGTTGTTTTATTACGTGAATTGCTTGCTAAGGTGCTCAGATATCTAACCACCTAAATGGTCTTTTTTTCCAGATTACACTTTCAAGTAAAGCCTTCTAATTTCGTCTTTGTACTAATAACGAAATGTTAAAAGTATGAAGCCACAATTCATCTGAAATGAGTCTCTGCATTTTTCGAAAGAACAGGAGTTGAGAAAGAGCTGAAGTGCCACTTTTCTTACCATGACTACTGCCATTGACTTTTAGCAAACTAAAGCAGTAATGAGCACACTGAGGCCCACTAGCCAGTCCCCGCAGCATTTTCAAGTATGGGATGTAAATTGTGGAAGGAAGTAGATCTCCCATTTGCCTAACAAACTTTGACAACACAACCTAGAACAAATAAAGATCAGTGTTTTAAAAAAAAAAAAAGGTAAATCTGAGTATTTTAGGAAAACATCAGGCAGGAAAAGTCAGAAAACAGATTCTAATGTAATTGGGGCAGGGCAGACAGGTGGAATCACAACTTCAATTAAAAAAAGTTCCTTTATAAGCTGGCCTATTCTGTCTCCCTAAAGGTGAAAACACTTGTTCAAAGAAGAAATAAACAAAACAATTCATGTGATTGGGAAGGATACTAACTCTCCATTTCTGTATTTCCAGTGATAAAATTTACTTCAGCTCACAAATGTTCCACAGCAGTATTACTAACACATCTCACAGTGCAAGAGATATCAGGAAAGAATCATTATGCTTGTCATATACCTGCACAGTAACTCCCATACACAGTGGTTCCTTCCAGGGTCATATTAGGGTGTATGCAGATTGCACATGGCCCCAACTCAAGTTGCCTGTATTGTGGGTAGGTCTTGGGGTGTGTCCAATTTGTCTCGTACTAGGTTTTGCCTATTGCTGCACAGTCTTTCAAGAAGCATTGAAGGCTGACAGCACCCCAGATATCTAATAAGTTTTGGAATGTCTGCTTCATCTGTTTACATAATTTCTTCATTCTGATTTTAAGTTTTGTCTCTCATGGACTATAATCTTTGGACTTTAGATAATTACAATATTCTTACGGATTCTTACCCCCTAAAATACTACCAACTGCAGTTAATAAAGATTTTTTTTATAGTAAAGGAATTTAACTTCTCAGTTACATGCAAAAGGTATGTAGAAGTTATCAGATACCAGAGCAGTATCAGAATTATTTAGCAACTGCAACAAATCAGACCTAAACAACATTTTCAAAGAGGTTAGTTAAGACTCTTGTTAAGTTTATTGACAAGCAACAAGAACCATGCCATGCAGAGGAGGACACATGCAGATAAGCCACTGAGAAAAGGTAATATCTTCTTAGAGGCTATCTGTAGTAAGGGTACCAAAAACTTTGTTTCTTGGGGTTTTTTGTTACTTTAGTTTCAAGTTACTAGTAATTACTCAAGAAAACCTAGATAACCTGGCGCTGAGGGGGTCGCTGATGAGCTACTCCAAGGTAGGACCCCATGATGGTGGATGTCTGCAAGGGCTCCGATGGACACCAGTATTCATGAGCAAGTTCCAGATTAAAGGGGTCTTTCCTATACAATTCAGCAATCTATCAGAGAAAAGATGATGTTGGAAAAATATTAACTATGTGAAGAAAAAACAATTACTTCAACAATAAGCACTGCTTCTAGATTAGCTAAACACATCTGAGAGGCAAAGCATTCCACAGCTGGTGTTTTATTTCTTAAAACTCTCTGAAAACAAGAGCGTCTAAATAACAGCATAGGAAAAAGTGACAGAGAAATTCAAAATGCACACATCAGCAAAACTTTAATAACTTTCTAATTATTACAGATTGAATTGTTGTAAGAAAACAGCATCATCTCTCTTTAAATAACCATATCCATACCTTCATACATTGAATTTACAAGTCAGCCAGTACCATGAATAGAAATCCTACCCGTTATCTGAACATACAAATTTCTCAGAGTAAATTTTCACTTGTAGTTCTTCATTTAAAGTTCACTATATATCTCTGAGCTGCCTAAGAAAGCATTTCAGTACAAAGTTTCCTGCAAATGTCCTATAACCTTTACCTTCGGAAAAGACAAGTAGTAAAAGTTTTTTAAGTTATTCATGAACAGAAAATAAAAATTGCCGTTTAATATGTAAATCTCTTTTCTGATTTTTTTGAAAGTGCAGTTAAGTAACCTTAATAACTAATATTTAAACAAATATGATTATTTTATTTTCATTTTATTTTTTTTCTATTTTCTTTATTTTATTAAAAATATTAAAGGAACAGATCTTTTTTTAAATGTACACTTTTGGTCAAAATTCTACTGAAATTAGGGAATTTGTAATTCCACCAGCCTTGATGGGGTCACATTACCTAGACTAATCTACAGCAAATACAAAACAGTGTTCCAAAATTCTCATTACAAATATTTCAACATGAGAACTATTTAAACATTTCAATTATTTATCGGACTGTCAATAGTAAGGTTAACCCCCTAAAACATTCAAACATAGCAAATACTGCAGTATTTACTTGCTAAACAACAATCAAATGACATTAACATAAGAAAGCAAGGCAGTAAATTAATTCCTTTACATGAAACGTTATAGAAAAGTGTCTGTATTTAAGGAAAAAAAAAATTTAAAAACTCTAATCCAAAAAGAGAAAGGTCCAGCATCATATGGTATCATTCAGATACAGGTTTTCAGATGAAAAATCAAAGTCACAATTACTATTTGCCACTGTAATTTAAAAGAAAATAGGGCTTACTAGAAGCATTAAATGCTCCAGATCTCTCCGAAGGGAAATAGGTGGATCATTACCCATCTGAATACTCATGTGGATCATGCGAGCATCTTCATCAGCACGGTTTCTCAGCTGTTTCACCTACAGAATTTATGAAGTGAAAAAAACCACTGGTCTAAGAATGAAACAGAACAGAAACAGAACAGAACACTTGTCTATACGGCCTACTAAAAGCTAAGAAAGCCAATGTACTTGCATGTATATGACAAGAATATTCAATTTTATATTTTTTCAATCCTCTCTTTCCCCAAGAGCTTGCATACGAAGATATATTCAATTACTTTCTTACTGCCAAGGTCCTCAGTGCACAGCAAAAGCCCTGAATTTACACCACGGGAGTTTTTCCTAACTGACTTCACCAGATCCTCTGGTTTGGCCCCAAATGGTGGATCCTTTTCCTCTTTTTAATTCAAAAGCTAGATGCATTAGGTTCAAACACAGAATGTTGGACCATTATTCACAAAGAGTGAAAAGAAACACAAAACACAGCAAAATAATGTTTTCTTTATATAGATCTGTGGATTGCACCTTTCTTCACCATTAAAGGTTACTTCTACTTACAGTTACTTCATGATTTGAAAAGTTCTGAACTGATATAATTACTTTGGACCCAGTCTGTCTCAACTAAAAGCATCACCACGTCTATTAACACAAGAGGAAATAAAAAAGAAAAAAGGGAGGGGAAGAAGAACTGCAGCAATAAAAAAAATAGTCATTTAATCAGCATCTTAAACTTCTCTGTGTTGAAAAAGCTAATTACTAAACAAAAAACAGCTGACATTTAAAATCAAAAAGCTTTTGACATGACACCCCATCAGCAGCTTATAGAAAGCAAACAGATATAAGATGAAAAGTCAAGTTTTGTTAAATATTAAGGAGACACTGAGGATCAAGAAACAGAAGTAAGCAACCAATTCAACACATCAAAAATTAAAACATGGTTACAGTCAACAGAGACTGGTTCATAGTCTACAGTATCTTAATGTCCAAAATTGAATGAGCAGCAAAATAATTCTGTCTCTTTAAGAAAAAATAATTTAAAAATAATAATAATGAAAAAGAAAAAATATTTAAAACTAGAAATAACTGTGGAAAGGGTCAGAGCAAACTAGCTAAAATCAGTATACTAACTGAACAAGAACAGAACTGGTAAATGAAATAATGAATTATTTGAGGTACTAAAGCCAATTATCGATTTCTAAATGAAGGTAATGCAATCAACCAAAAGATTTACCCAAATCCTCACTGGCAAGCAGCATAAATGCTAAAACTATAAGGAGGAATTAATTAAAATGCTGACTTACAGATTTAAAAAAAAAACTGAACAAAAGTTAATGCAGATATACAAAACAAATATCCAGCAACACAGACACTTCTCTTTACCTAAAATTTGAAATTCAGTAGAAATAGTTGAGGACATAATCCAACCACTACCCAAAAGCAGTTAAGACAAAAAGTTGCCTTGAAGGGCTATATCCCAATTGCTTGCTAACAAAGTCTTTCCTGTGAAACCACTAGTATTGGCTTCTCTTGAACTGGAATACGAGCCAGTGGTCTGATTTTGGCTTATATCCTGTATTACAAAATCTTAGTTGTAATGAAAATCTCTCTTCATCTTCAGGCATTAGCTACAATTAACTGCAAACCTGAGGCAAAGTGAAAAAAAATGAAATGGAAAAGAAAAACTCTTCGCAGAGATAAAGAATCCAGTTCCACAATGCAATAAAGATGAGATGTACCAAGAAATCAAGCAACAGCCTTGGGATTTTCAGGCAGTTCTGTGGATACGGAGACAGGGTTGTGTCTGTTCTAAATCTAATAAGGCAGAAACCTCAGCCAGAGTCAGTCTCCAGCTCTTCAACTTTCATTCAAAAATCTACCTTATATCTCTAATAAAAACTGGTATCGTTACAGGGAGACACTTAATCTTTCATAAAGCAACACCATCCAATGAAGAACTGCCAGATTGTTTAAGGAAATTTCACAAACTACACCTCACATATTCCCCATATATTCCTAAGGGCTACTGTGTTTGTATTACAGAAAACACCGGATGTGTGCAGCCTTCAAAGCATGTCCAAAGCCTGTTAACATAATAAGTGCTGTACAGAGGCAGCCACTGCAGCAGAAATATAGCTGTAATTTATCAACATGAACCTGTTGGAACTGACATTATACTTGCTTTATGGATATTCTGTGGGTTTAAAAGACAGCCTGAGAAAACAACATGCAACATCAACGGATTATAAATAAATTATGATTAAATCTAAAAGCTGTCTACAACATGTTCATAAATGCCCTCAAAGATTCTTGAGGTTCAAATACTGTTTTTTCCTGCCAATATTGTTCACAGTCTGTGAGGTTACAATGAAAAATATACGGTTCTCAATCTTCCTTTTTGCACATTGAAAAAAGTAATTGTTTGGCAATTCTAACTACAGCTCAACACCACGAAGGCCACAAAATAAAGTCTCCATTAATTGAATGTGTTTTCATAGAATTTTGATTTTCCATGTCTAATCACAAGATATTGCACAAATGAAACTGTTGTAATTGCTTCAAATTTTTTTTAAACCCTTTTACAGCATTTTTAGTCTTCTACTGAAAATGGTTGCTTATTTTCCCAACAACTGATACTACTGAAAAAGCAGAATCCCTCCCCTTAAGTATGGAAAAGACCATTAGTAAAAAAATAAATTAAAAATGAGAGACAAAAACCCTAAGTTAATTTAGGTTACACTACTGTCTGTACTAAAAGAAAAAAAAATCAGAAAATCAATACCCACATGCACAGCCATCAATTTCAGCATTCATTTTGATTTTAATCATGTAAAACAAAACTACTTCCACCACAGAAGTTTCTTTTGTAAATCTCATCACACTGAAGTGTTTTAAAAATCACATTCTACTTCAGTATTGAAAACAAACCCCAAACATTATGACTTTCATGAAGTGAACAAGTTTTCTGAACTGCAGGGTCTCAAGCTGAGGGTCATGTCTGAATCTCTATGCTACCTGTCCAAATGTTAGAAATACAGAAGAAATACCCACATTTCTCAATAACTGCTGTTCACATAAACAACCTACCTTCATTGGCATGAGTGCAAGGAAGTCCGTGACAAGGTTATGAATTTTGCGAATGTAAAATTCCTCCTGGTAGAAATTTTCAGACCCCACAACAGATTCAGTCAGGAACAGGAACACATAATCAGCAATGGCTAGCTCTGCCATTGCCTCATCTGCCTCAGTGAATTCTGCAAGAGCTGGGCAACAAAATTCACGAGAGGGTAAAAAATAAATAACAATAATCTGTTAACAAGCAAAACGTATTTCAGGATATCCAGCTGACCTGCGAATTTACATGCTTCTATCAACTGTGTTTTTTCTACCATACAGGAAAACATTAGACTGGAAAAAGATAAATTAATGGCAGGTGATGACCTCAACTTTCTGCTTTAAGAAGTGTTAAAATGCATAACCCATTTACCCCAAAAAAATCTAAGGTAGTGAACCAAGAATCACAAAATACCTTAATTAAACATTAATTATAATGTTTGCGTTTTCTTTAATAGATATTCTGGAGTAGACTCAATTTTGACCTAGTAGGAAGCCTGGAAATCTTGTGAAGTTCAGAGAGGAAAAAAACAAAATTATAAATAGATTCATCCTCTCAAGATACTGAAGTTTAACATGTATAGATGTAAAAAAACCCATAATTGGAAATCTATTCTTAATTCAAGCGTTCAAATGATACTAAACTGAAAACGCAATCTTCGAATTTTCCAGTATGTTAAAATCTCTTTCACTTCAATGAGGCACTATGCAATATTACTTTCTAATAAACAATTACTTCTAAATCTGTGTACATTTCAGAGCAATTCAATTCTTGACAACCAAACTCACATGCTGAGAAAGCTTTAAAGAGCATCAATGGTAATTTTATCACAAAGGTAAATACTAGCACTTCAAAAAGGTAATAGATACTTTGACTTACATGACTTGCAAGCTGAATACTAATGTGCAAGAACTGCACTTTAGGGTAATTTACCTGTCACATCAGATAATTGGGATATTCCTCTTAATGTCAGCGCCCAGGCTAATCTAACAGTAGCTTGCAGGCCTGGTAATTTCCAAGGCTGGGATTCCTGAAGACGAGTGTGTATCGTTGCTATGTACTGTCTTTCTGCTAGCAGAGGGAGCCGGTGCATCAAATCTTGAAGAACAACAAAAACAAACACAAAACCAATACCCAATAAATGAATTTGAAAACAAATATGCAAAATCCTGTCTACTCGCTACTGATCAATAACGAAATTGTTTAAATAACAACTTATCCATCTGTACAATGTAACATCTGGGAAACCTCCCAGCATTACCTTCGCGATCCTCTGTGCCTTGTTCCAGAAAGCTGACATCAAAGCAGTAAAGGAGAGCCATGAGAAGAGACAAGTTCACACCATCCAACGAGCCATCAGCTTCCACTGTTACCTTTTCCAGGTAACTTATGAGGATTAGAGTGTCATCCTTGCTCAGTGGTGACTGACAGGTCCAGACAAACAGACTTTCAGCCAGTGACTGTCGGCATTCTTTAATGAGGTCAGAAACCTTTAGAAGAAAAATCAAACAAACAAAGGGTGAATATACATACTCTAGTAACACATTCAATTAGTCTTTCTCAGTCAATCATGATGACTAGGTTAAGTTAAAAATTACTCTAAAGACAGCAGCTACAGAAAATGTTGGGTTTAATTGCTAAACAACAAAGGCACACTTCTGCTTGTTAACTGCATTCATATTCCCACGTATTTCATGTGAGGTGTGAGTGGATACCCAGGAATATGACCACATGCAAACCAGCATCCCTGTCAAGGTCAGGAGACATGAATCTATATAGAACCTATATAGCTGTAAATGTATCACACAGAAGCCACATTTCCTAATCACACAACTGCACTGGCAGTTATCTCCAGATAAGGTCATAGTCTTTCCCTTACCTCAAAAGAGATGCCCTCAACTGACTATACAAATACCTAACACATAAGACATTGAGAAATAAGAAAAACATTTAAAATTAGAAATTCCTTCCTTCAGACAAAATGTTTATATCAACTTTAGAATATAAATTAATTTTATCATCCCCTATCATATATGGAACAAATATCAAGCCCAACATAAAGGCTACCAAGCATTTTCATACTAAAAATGGTATTTTTCTTTTTATTTGGCAGATTATTGCATGCTACAATACAAGTAAGCACAACAGTTCTTGAAAACAAAGTTTGTCTTTTTTCTAACAGTTACACCAAAATTACCTGGTTTTGAACAAACATTTATCTCATTTAATGTCATTCCTCCTCCCAGGCTGAGTTTTAACTGCTTTAAGTCTTATGAACACAGTGGAAGTTAAGAAAAAAAAAGGCAATTACGATCTTTCATAATAGTCTTTGTAAAACTGTATTTTATTCAGCTAAATTATGAGCTTCTAGTAACATTCTTATCCTATATCCATTGTACCTGGCTAAATAAAAAATAAAGTTCTATGAGCATTTTATATCCTGTAAAATCATATTCATGGTGATGAAGAGAGAAACTTTTCAACATTTAACATAGCAAGAGATTTGTGCACAGACTCCAGCAGAATAATACTTCTAATCAATACAGAGGGAAATATGGTATTCCATCTAATACAAAGAAAAAACCCTGCTAATGTAAAGCATTAAATGGATTTCAAGGTAAAATTAAGGTAAATTAAGATAATTTAGGTAAATGAGAAGGATAATCTTTGCATAGTTTCTAGATAAATAGCAAAAGCGTCAAACTAATTCTTTCTTTGGTGGAAAAGAAACTGACTCTATTACATAGAATAATTTTTAAACGGATCACCCATTAGAAGGAAGTTCAAAAATTACAACAGTGATGTTTACAATCTTCCTGCTACAAAAAATATGCTGCAGCAGTTAGTGTCAATTTTTTTTAAAAACTACACATAAATATTGTGCTTACTTTTTTACCGTCCTTGGTTACACATCACTTAAAACAAGGCATGACCCAGCATGTTGAAGCAACAGCAAAACAGAAAGGCAGGAAGCAACCTGGATCCCATACTCATATTGCACAACCCGTGGAGTAGTTATTCTGATCTCTCAGACAGTAACAGACCTTGCAAAAGCAGAGAACTCTTGATGGTCTAACTGTATTCTAATCTGTTCACTAATACAGAAAAATATTCACACTCAGGGAGTATTTACCTCTTTTCGATGTTTCTCACTGCCCAATCCTCGCTCTCTCTGGAGTTTATCAAATTCATTGTTCAAATCGATGTGAGACACAAGTGTAAGGATCTTCTGAGTCAAACCCTGCTCCATTAAGTCATCTGTAAAGCGTGTTGTCATGGACATTAACTCCTGACTATAACAGAAAGAATATAAATTTAACAATTAATCATACTTTCCCAGTCTCAAAGAAGTCTAAAATAATGAATCCCATCAAATATATTTGATAACAAAAAATGTACAAATAAATTATATACAGAAAGTAAAGATGTGCCTCACTACTTAGTAAGCAGTACCCTCTCAAAACATTACGCTGAATGGATACAAAGTCTTTAGGTAACTTCTGCAGGTGCAGGAACATGGAATATGAGATACAGTGGGGATCAGCTAGTTAAGATTTCTATTCAAAGGAAAAAGTCCTATACGTAAGATGCACATAACTCACTAGTAAATGCAGTTATCCAGATACTGAACTCTACTGAAGTGGTAAAGCTAATTCTAATGTAATAATTTATGTTATGTTTCAGAATTTATATTTACACTAGAATACATCTTTTCATCTTTCTGTAGTCAATCAATCACTGTGCACTGGAAGTTAGCAAAGTGTATTGCTTTCTTTTTCAAAGTGAAAAAAAGAGCATTTAATGTTCACCAGTAGACAGTGCATTCCTTTAAATAAAGGCAAGAGCCCAGTTCTCTGATTTTGCAGTACCCAGGAAGTCAGAACACTGCAAGGTTCTCAAATAGTGAGTAATCAACACTAGTTAGAGCAACACCTACTGGGAGGGTTTCTGAAACAAAACACTGCCAAAAGGTGAAGTAGCATGAAAGAATTGAAAGTAAAACACATATCATATCCTTATAACCCAATAAAAAATACGTGCAAGAAACTTTAACATTATGCTTAAAAAGAGAACATGAAAGCAGCTGCATCAGGTTATGAAAAACAAACAAAGTGAGAATATACATATTCTCTTTAGTCTAATTAGTCCTAAAAGCATCCAAAACAAAGAGCTTTGATCAGCTCATCACCCTAATACAGACCTGAGTTCCAATGTCCACGTCTTGCCTTGGCGTGACTGGATGAGGGTTCGTAGTGAATTGGCAATACATCTTTTTCCATCCCAGTACAATAGAACTGCCACTAGACCTCTTGTAAGACCAGGAAAATGAGGTTGCTGATGTTCTCCTAGGGAAAGAAAATGCACAAAATAGTCAAAAAAAGCTGAACATACATGCTTTGACAACATCTCTGTATCTTTGTATTTCTAACTCAAATACAAATATAGCATTCAAAGTAACTGTGGTCCTTCACTATCACTTGGATTTCTTTTAGACACTGAAATCACACATATTTTGTGTGCTATTATTAGAATTAATATTCAACTATTAAAACATCCAAAAATAAAAAAAAGAGTGTAAGGCCAAACACATCTTAATCCAAATGGTATTTGCAACTGATATGTACCTATCTTCATAATCAATTCTAGCCGATTATCATAAAAATATCTTTTTATTCAAAATTAAAATTTCTGCCAGAATTTACATCAAAAATTCAAGTTCAAAATAGAAAGAGGCTGACGTGAAGATGGCTTCTAAAGCTGACAAATTTGCAAGCTACTTCTTCAATGAATTTTTAAAAGTTAAATGATGAACAGTAGCTAGTAATGATAACTGACAATTACATCTTAACTCTAAAATCAATCTTCTACATGCAAAGAATGTGTCACTCTCCAGAATACTTCTCTTACTAATCAGTTATTAGATTATGATCCAAACAGTCACATATCAATATAACTAACACATAGTTTAAAGAATCAATATCCATTACACTGCTTTATGGAAAAACTCTAAGTCAATCATTTTAAAATTATGTTTAAATTCAATGATAGAGAAATTAAACCATGAAACCCCCTCAAAATATTCCCCCTTTTGAAATAGCTGCATGTGTGAACATTAAGTTTCAGAACACTGCTATCATATTACTTTACAGTGAGAGTAGATTTCTCCTTAGGAACCTTCTATGTTAGGAAGTTAAGGCCTTCACTGATCATTCGTTCACGTTAAGCATATACTTAAATAAGAAGGCCCTATTTAAGCTGTATTTCTCCAGCTCTTAAATATTTTCCCTTCTCACCAGCTAGAAGGAGTTCAACAGCTGCCAACTCTCCAATATCAAAGAGGTCACTGAGGATAAAGGCTTCTCTGATGAGTTGCTCTGGCAAGAGCCTAGTTCCCTGCTGACCCTGGATAGCAACTCCTTCTGTACTTGCTTTCTGAATTTTCTCATGCTGCTGAACATTCTTTGGCTGCAAGAGAAACAAGCATCGGAAGTTATTCAAAATGGCAAGAACAAATACTGAATAAAGATTTACACATTAATCCTTTCTCACAAATACTGTTCCGACAGGTTAGGTTGTAACCATAAAAACAAAGGCAGCGTTTTTAAACACAGAGATAGTAAAGGCATCCTAATAATGCTTCACACTTGCACAGCAGTGGTCTCTTTGTGAGAACGTACCAAAAATAATCTTATACAATGTGCTGACTTTTAGTTTACTCAGAATAATGGAGACTGAAAGTAAACTTTAATATAATTCTCAACAGCTCCATGAAAGACATTCACGTTGCTGATCAGAACTATTGTGTTACTCCCAACTGCTATTTTCTACATCATTCTTTTTCCATTAAACTGAGATGCTAAAATATACTGACAAAACTCTACAGTTGACTTAAATTTTCTGACCTATCAGTTAAAAGAGTTGTCTACTATTGCAGAAGTAACACCACTGAAAGAAGATATATTTCTAGTTGTGATCCATCAGCCAAGAAGCAGTGAGGTTTTCCACATCATCTGACATTTCTAACAAGACATACTGTAATTTTTAAATTCATGTGTTCACCTGTTCTGTGTGTTCATTAACCAGACTGAAATATGAACATGGACCAAAACCAGACAAAATAGTTTGGTGCTTTATTTCAGACACACAAGAGTAACAAAAAAAAGCCAACAGGTGACTGATGGATCATCAGGTACCTTTACTTTTTACTTTTCCTTTCAAAATAGCACTCAAATAATGAGAGAAAACAATACATCATAGATAAAATCATCCTGTAAAAGACACAAAATAATATGTATTATTCAAGCTATTTGTATTCTTATGGCAGCACAAGACTGGTATAACACATCTGCATTATGTACTGTAAAAATGTAGAATGAAATGAATGGTCAGAGTCTAAATGGTATGTAAGACAACACTGCAAGACAGATTAAATCATCAACTCTCCAACTCATTCCACAAAACAGCATTAGCCCAGTACCGGATTTCTGAAGAGAGAGATGAAGTCAGATTTGTGTTTCTTTAAAACCTGGTCAAGACGATGAACAGCTTCAGGTTGCCTTTTCCAAATGGCATTCATTACAGTCTGCCATATGTCCTTATATGGACCCCACAAGCTGGCAGCTAAAAGAAGAAATAAAACAATGTACTTGAAATGGAGAAAGAAACAAAAAAAATTATTTATTCACTGTTTTCAATAAGTAGACTCTTTTTTAACTTACTGTTACTCTCAGCTTGACAGTATAGACAGTTATGCCCATCAAGCAAAGCATATTTTCCTTTCTTAAGGCAAAAGAAAAGTAACAATGATGGTCTGGTATAAAACCTAATTGCATTTAGGAAGCTAGAGAAGCAGAAAAGATGATGTATGCACCTAAGTTCTGGAGCTGAACAATCACTTAGGTTTAAAAAGAGTTTTAAGATTATTGAGTTCAAGCACTAACCCAGCACTGCGAAGTCCACCACTAAACCACATCCATAAGTGCCACAACTACATATCTTTTAAATCCCTCCAGGACTGTGACTCTACCACTTCTACAGAACACTTCAGAAAAGGACCACCTTCACTATAAACTAAACAACCCATCAGATCAAAATATATGGTACTCTGGGATTACAGCAGACGGCTAAAGAAAAATGGCTTCAACCATTTCCAAAGATTATCATTTGCATGAGCAAGTTGGGAAAAAAAAATAGCAGTTTAATCAAAAGCAAGCTATTTAATCACCCTTATTGCTCCTACATTGTCAGTGTACTGAGCTAGTCAACTGGAAGGGGTGTAAAGTCCTACCTCAATAACAGGAGAAAAACACTATCTGTTGAGAGAGAACAAAATCCTCTGATTACTCCAACTAAAACTGAAATCACTCCCAACAATGGAAAATGGAAATCTCCTAAGCCTCAAAGTATTTATAGAATGTCAGACCAAAGACTGCCACAGCCTACAAGCACACTTAAATGTGAAGCCATTCAAGCTGAGTAGCTATAAATGAATACATGAACTTAGAAGTGACTGAGGCACTCTTACAAGTGCAAAATGGGCATGAAATACACACACGGGTAGATTTTTCCATTTCTTGATTTTTCCCCCCCCAGATTACCTATTTTCCCAGTTTTAGTAATATTAAGCAATATCTTTAGAATATTACATTAGGGACAAATTGTCCATGCAAATGACTTGTACTGAAGATGTGGAAGCGTCTTATTGTGAATTATGAGGTGTAGCATCAACAAGTAACAGAGTTGTAAAGCTCCCAAGTTGTGTTTTATGTTTATATATCCCAGCACACTCTCCCTGTCAACCTATTCTGCTTCTCCAGGTTCTTCATACAGATTTCCTGGTTAAATGGTTAGTTGCCAAATTTAATAGAAGTTCCACTATGACTTTGAAAAGTTTCCTGACAGAAATAGGAAGGATATTAAGGACTTACTATGGACAATTTCTAATCTTTCAACCTCACCTGCCTGAATTCCATCCACTTTGGTAAGATTAAGGGATAACTAAGAACTGGACAGCCGACCTTGAATCTGAATGTAACTTGGCAAGGCCTTCTCTTTTTGACATAACCAAAGAAATATCCAATATATGAGGAACTGAAAATGAAGAGCAGTGCTGCCAAAATTTGTTGCCTCTTTCCATCAGTCTGTGTAGAACAATATAAATTAGAAACTAAAACCGTAAGATTAAAGGCAATATAAGCCTAACAATACTCTTTCATATTAACTCATCTCTCTCCTCTTAATTTAAAAAATAAATCAAGACAAGTACTTTTGACACCTAAGACACATTTGCTGCTAATATTCTGTAAAAGAGGTTCATAAAGACATGAAACTCCTTTACCAGAAATAGATCAACAAAAATATTACCTATGTTTAGAAGAGACCAGATTATTCTAGAAGCTAGGAAGCTCAAATAAATTAGAGAAGTCTGACCCTACTCTAAAAATACCACCTCATCTCTTTCTCTACACTGAGAAGTTTCTTTTGCATATTTCAGACCTGAATTTAGTACTACAGCTAGAAACTGTATCATTCAGAACCCGAACTCTGTAGCAGGAATACTGCACTGGAAGTCTCTTTATCATTGGGAATGATGAAAACAGCACACCAAACTACTCTTCAGACTTCAACCAGAACTGTTGTCTAAACCAAAACCCATGTAGATGGAAAATACGTACCACCTAGTATTATCCCATTAAAAAAAAAAAAAACCCACAAAATTTTAAAACCAATATTAAACAGACGTACCTAAGTGTTTCCCTTGCTAGATGTCATTTGTATTTGTGAAACTTTCAGACTTTACACACCACAAGTCACTGCTAAATTTATTAAATAAATTATATTGCCAATTTTATGGTTTGCCTTCAAACTACCACGTAAAAACTGATTGCAGGCACTGTTATGTGTTACTGAGATGGTTTCTGACCCAAAGGTATTATAAGCTAGTGGTGGTTTTTGCATGCTGCAATTTTCCTAGTTGAAAAGCTGCTTTCAGAGGTTGCTGTCCTTCACTCAGAGCCACTTGTTCCCAACCACGGACATACCTGCTTCGTTTACTCTGCCAGACCACACTATAAGTCACATTAGTCAAATGGCTGAAATTAAAGAAGGGGAGGAAAAAGCAACATGTTCCAGAGTTCTTTCAACATGGTTTATAAAAATCAGAGCTCTCATTAACACAGCTAAGAAAGTGGTCCAGCTAGTCATAAAACCAACTGAAAGACCAATGCCTGAAACACAGAGGGAAGAAACAAGTGGGTAGGGAACAGCAGAGACTTAAACTGAGGAGGAATGTCTCTGGAGAAATGATAAAACAAAACTATGCCTTGCAGAGTAGCCTATATGCAAAAACACTAGCATTTAATCTAAATTTGCCTTAACTTTTTTTTTCTCCTTTTTAACGTACAAGGTAACACTGTGGTATAAAATCAAGTACAAAGGCAACATTTTATCATGGTGTAGCTCCTTCTAACTCTAAGTCTTATAGTAAACCTCTCAAGGTTTACTGAAGTGAAATGTATCTGCACCACTTCTTGACCAGGCTGCTTATGTTAAGACAGCAAGGTAGCTACCCTGATGTAAAGATGCCCCTCCTTTTTATGCAACCAAGGCACCACCTCACAGTAACACAAAATGCTCCCTGAATGCCCTGAATAATAAGGCAGGATAAGCCAAGTGGAAGTGTAGCAGAGCACAGAGATAGTAGCAAGTCTCTGAGCAAGACCACTGCTTTCAGTGGTGACTTGGCAGCAGCAAAACATTGTCAGTTTTACTCTGTTGCAAAGGAAGAAATCATACAAAACAATAATAAATACAAAACAAACCCTCTCACCCCAAACTCAGTACTAACCCATCATCATTCATAACACAATTAGAAGTGCCAGTATGGCTGTATCAGGAAAACCTGTAAAAAAGGACAAACTCTCTGCCTTTTTCAAGCATCGGAGTCTTTTAATCATACAATGTTACCCCTGTCTAGACAAATTTAACTAAAAATAGCTACTATTGGATGAATAATTTCACACTCTAGACTGTAACTGCCTCTCCCACATAAACTTCAGAGTGTAGAGATTTATTTCACTCTTATTACATTACCAAGTCCAATAAACACCAGCAGCAATACAGTGTCTGCCAAAAACTGTTCAACTATCTTCCTGGCCCATCTGTTTGCTCTTGTCCCTAGCACATAATTTCTTTGCATCAGCCCAAACACATGTACTGTAAGGCATTAAAAGAAATTAAGGACCTAACTTCTCTATCCAAAAACTAATCCAAAAAAAGAGTTTATTTTCAACAGGATCACATCTACAACCCAGTCTGCTCTGTGATGGCACCAGCTATGTTAGCACAAAGATGGATTATTGCAGAGAAAGGAATAAGCACCTAGGATGGAAAAAAAGTTGGACTTTAGCAACCACACTGACTTTTTCCCATTTACGCTGTTTCTATTACTATTAGTTTTACAAAGGCTGACCACCCCATCAGGGCCAGCAAGGAAGGACAGGATGAGTTACTTCTTTCAGCAACAATAGCAGGTGACGCTTATGCCTGAACTTTTTGTCACAGTATAGACTTATGTTTGTCCCCAGAAACAACACAACATAACCTAAGGCAAAAATCCTCATTAGTTCTATTGACATATCTGCTTTATTTTTTTCTCATATTTCATGTACAAAACTCTTTCTTCCCCTATTTTTTTTAATTATAAGGTTGTAGAATCTCTTGCCATGTAATTTATAAATAAAGTATAGTCTCATTTTAACTACTCAGATTTTCACTTTAACGAAGATGCATTTCAGATGAAGGGTCTTTGCTTTATTACTGTTTTTCTGTGAGAGAACAGAAATGCTATTCATTCAGTTAGATCAAAATATCTTTTCTGTAAAATTTGCTCCCTGCTTGACAAAGGAATGGAGGTTTTAATTCTATTAACTAGTCACTATGACATACCAAACCTTAGTTACAGACCTCTTGGGACATTTTGGCCATGCCAAAAAAACTGACCTTGTTCAGTCTTACACAAAGAAAGGTTAAAGAGGGATGGGAGCTTTGTTTTCTTTAACTACTGAAGGGCACTATACACACAGAAAGCAGGCGGAGGTACCACAGGAGATGAGCAGCAACTGACCCAAGCTGCAATAACAAAACTTCCAATTAGCCACCAGGGGAAAAAAGAAATAAAATACTGTGAGGGCGGTCACACCTTGGAACGGAGGCCCAGAGAGACCTCTTAGAGGATCTTCATCCCCACAAGTATTCAAAGCTAGTTTAGATAAGGCCCTGAGCCATCAGATTGAGCTGGCCTTGCTTTAACGAAGAGGAAGAACAGAAGCACTGCACCCAATAACCTCTTAAGTTATTCTCTGATTATCTAGTAATTTCCTTTTGTATTTGTTGTATTGGGCAAGTGCCGATTTAGGAATCCAAAACTGTTCTTGGGCCACGCTCTAAAAGGACCATGGATGAACCTGATGCTCCTAGTCAATGGATGAGAAACCATCTTCATTTCCACACTCACTGTGTACTACCGAGCAAGATTCTGAACATATTTCTTTGTTGCCTTTTATTGCGCACAGCATTAAGAGATGAGTGCAATACCGTCATTAAGATGAGAGCAATACATCTCAGTGTATTGCCTAACCCCATGTGCACTGAGTTATACAGTCCCCTCGAATCAAGGAGTCTTCGCTGCCTCATGTCACACCCTGCTAGGACCACTCAAGCTCAGCGGCAGCTCTGACCGCGGAGAACCATCGCCAGGCACCTCTGGGTGGCCCGAGCCCCGGGTACCGCCGCACGGGACGCCGCTCTCCCCGCCGCCTGCCCGCACCGCCGCAGCCCTTTCCCGCCGCCCGCTCGGGCCTTGCCTCGCAGCCTCACCACGCCCGGCCTGCTCAGGCGGCTACCTCCGCTTCCCCGGACTCTGAGGAGGGGCGCAGGGCCAGTGGCCCGCGGGTGGGGAGCAGGACGGCCGGGGCAAGGCGGAGGAGGAGCCGCAGCCCCGCGCTTAGATTGTTCTTACCCGAATTTACCGCCAACGGTGCCGCCATCTTGGACAGAGGGAGGCGCGTCGCGGCGCCGGCGCCTGATGAAGGCCCGGCCAATCCGCCGGGCTGCGGGAGCGCGTCCCGCGACTTCCGCCTTTCCCGGCTTCGGGACAGCACAGCCGGCGGCAATCACGGAGCGGCCGCTCCCGGGACAGCGGCTCCGGCGGGGACAGCGGCGGCGGCTGCGGAGGCAGCGGCAGGGGCAGCCCCGCGGTCGGGCCCCGCGCCCGGGCTGACGGGAGCTGTAGTCGCAGGTTGATGGTTTGTCGTGTCGGGCGGCTTCGTGTTCGTGTACAGACTTTACCGAGGTGGCTGCGGGAAAGGGAGAGCGCCGGTGTTCTGCATTCCCGCCTTCGCACCTCTGATGTAAATAGCACATCAATTCCGTGCCGCTCAGTTTCTCTTTCCCCCTTCCTTTTCCATGCCTCTCTGAGGAGAGTCTGTCATAGAATCATAGAATCAGCTGGGTTGGAAGGGACCTCAGGGATCATCAAGTCCAATCCTTGATCCACTACTGCTGCTGTTACTAGACCATGGCACTAAGTGCCACATCCAGTCTCTTTTTAAAAATCTCCAAGGACGGAGAATCCACCACTTCCCTGGGCAGCCTATTCCAGTGTCTGACAACCCTCTCTGTAAAGAAATTCTTTCTAATATCTAACCTAAACCTCCCATGGCACAACTTGAGACCATGCCCTCTTGTCTTGCTGATAGTTGCCTGGGAAAAGAGACCAACCCCCACCTGGCTACAACCTCCTTTCAGGGAGTTGTAGAGAGTGATGAGGTCTCCCCTGAGCCTCCTCCAGGCTGAACAACCCCAGCTCCCTCAGCCTCTCGTCACAGGACTTGTGCTCCAGTCCCTTCACCAGCCTACTTGCCCTCCTCTGGACCTGCTCCAGGACCTCAATATCCTTTCTGAACGGAGGGCCCCAGAACTGGACACAGTACTCGAGGTGTGGCCTCACCAGCACTGAGTACAGCGCTTTCCTTCCAAGCCCTGCCCTATAAGCCGTTTTCACTGAATATGGTTAAATATCTGAATTCAGATGCTGCACTAGGAGATAAATGTATTAGATTTTTTTTAAAACTGAGAAAAAGATTACTAGAATGGCTTCAGTTTCTATGGTTTCAGCCTGAAGTCTTCAAAAAAAATTTTTGTTTACAATCTTGTGTAGGGACAAAAAAAAATTAAAAAACAAAAAAAAAAAAAACCAAAAAAAAAAAAAAAAACCCAAACCAACCAACCAAACAAAAAGCCAACCAAATAAACCCAGCACTAATAGGAGTTATCCTGTGAAGAAAGCTGCATTTAAAGTATCAGGCATGAAGAAAATAAAGCAAAAAACATATCTGTACATATACATATCTGGAGCTAAGGAGCAAATATCAGTATCTTAGAAGTATTTTGTGTCTAAGGTTTAGTTACCACCCTCTGTCCCAGTAGCAATCAACTCTCCACCAGAAATTCCCTCCTGTACTACCTTCAGGATAAAAGATTCCACCAAAAGTATTCATTTTCAGTTCCAGTAGTTTCCTCTCTTGAACTTTATTAAGACAGTATTTCACAGTTGCAAAACCTTGTCCAATGAACTAGACCCAGGGGAAATTGGCAAAATAACTATCTTTGCTTCTCTGGATCTCTCCTATAATGTGATGGCAGAGAGAGCAGTGGTCTTGGGGTGAGAGTGAGTTGGCAAGGCAGCTATAAGAAAAAAGAGATGGAAAGCAGAGAAACTGTTTCACAAGGATTAGTCAGAAGAAGAGAGAGAAAAGGAAATTTTAGAAAATATGGGAAAAAGTTCTGTCCTATCAAGAACAGCTTCTCTCAGAGTTCAATAGATTAATCAGTTCTCATTAGCTGGGCCTAATTTGTTGATTTAGTCAAAGGCCCCATATTTCCTGGAGATTTACCTTTTCCCACTCTTAGCCATTAACTAGACTAGTCCTATAGCAATGACAATGATAATGAATTATTCATTTTATTCTAGGAAAGGAAGAGTGCCAGGCAGGAGGTGAAAATAGAAAATAAGAAGTTATTCCACAAGCAGCTGAAGTAAAGCAGCCTTGGTACCTGGGTACAGCATTCCTGTACCTTCTCCTGTGCACCCATCACATAAAGCCATAGTTCTGCTCCTACGCCACTCATGTGCCACCCCAAGCCCCATGACTATGAGAGGCAGGTATCATGATAAATTTGGAGATGCATGTGCCACAGCAAACATAATGGAAAGCTTGAGGTTTTGCTTCAACCTTTCCAAGCACAGCAGTCCTAATTTTGATCTTTTTTCTTTATACATTCTCTGATTTTTCACAAAGTTTTTGAGCCCTTTAGCCTTTGATCAGATTAGGTTGGAACTGGTTCAGAAATTGCAACAGGTTCAAAAGTTACTGAAGAAACTCAGCAGACAGTGTGATTTCCTAGGCTGCATTTCCTTAAGAAGCATGAGTTTTTCAAGAAGAGAGAGAAATAAATAATTGAATCTTTTTTTTTTAAAGCCTTTCCCAGGCTTGAAAAGCTGTCATATTTCTTTTGGCATTCAGATGCAGCCAGATTGCACACACTTTTTGTTAAACTCTGTTGGAGGAAAAAATCCTTCCTAACCACTGCAGATTTAGTATTTTAAATTTCCAGATAATTCTTTCCCCTCCTTGCCAATTGGCCATAGCAACAAGAAAAAAACCACCAGCCTGAAATAGTGGATGGCATGGGGTAGGTCACTGGGCAGCTGAACTTCAGAAGAAAAATACCACATTTAGGTCCAGCTGCACAGCATTTATTATATTCTTTCTCTGTCAGCAGTGTGGTATTTTAATGCAAAATAGTAGTGACAGTACAGCTCCTAGTATGGATGAAGTAAGAGAGGCATCTAGATACACCATACCATACATTCTGCACATATATTGGCATAACTGCATCCATCCATGCTTTTATGAGTAGGCAAGTCCATGAATAGTAATTCTTGCTTATTCTCAGTTTATTTGCTGTCCTTTAATTTAGGATCCTATTGTTTACCCAGGATCACTGGATGGTTTGGTAGTTTATTTTGGACAAGTCACTACAGTGAAAGAATACCTCATTCCTCTCCCTAACAAAAGCTCTCAGCAAGTTCTCCAGTACAGATGGGTTCAGTGAGGGACACTGGTGTCTTTCATCCTTAATTACTAGACAGAAACCTGTGAAGTATCAAAGGTAGGCTGACACTAAATACCTAGGATGGATATAAATTCCCCTGGATTCCAGGGAAAGGAGGTCCCCGATCACCTGTAGGGTAGCAAATTTTGCTTGTGTGGTGAGAGACCTACACTAATTTCTATAGATGGAAATAACTACTAGTAATAATTAAAATGAGCTGCACAATGGGAACCTGCCCTTTGACTGTAACTTCTAGGTGGTTTGTGATGTATTACAGGCGTAACATTCTTAATTTTGATAGTACTGTATTTAGTCTCTGTGGTTTATAGTCAAATCACACATCAAGATATGAAGATGATGATGATGATATAATTTATTCTCTTCACATGTTATTATTATCAGGAAGAATAATTATTAGCCAAAAAGACATGTTGTTCAAATGCCCAAGAGGCCACGCTTAATTTCCTACCTTTAATCTTCAGTGTCACTATGATCACATCCTGCACGACTGAGTAAAATGAAAAAAGGCTTTTCTGCGTTGCAGCTGAAAAAGTTGCCTTGTAGAAGTGCATCTGCATAAATAGACCAGCCTTGCATTGTGAAATATGCCTCTTTCCCAAAAAGCCAGAAGCATTTCTAGCTACTGATTAGACTATAAAACTTGCTTGAGCTCTTGTTTTGACTGACATCTCTGTGCCTCTCAGCTTACTGGTCTGTAAAAATGGGTATAACATCTCACAGCAGGCCTGGAATGCCAACTGAATGCATCTTTAGCCTGGCCCCATCACCTGAACAGGGAAAAGTAATGTATTTTTGGTTACGTTAATTGGCAGATTAAAAAAACCTGAATTCTCTTACTATGCCTGCTAATTTTCCTGAAAAGTTCTTAGCTGGTTATAATTCTGTCTTTGCTGCAAAAAGTGTGTTTTATACTTGGAGAGAGTTAGCTTGGCATCATATCTTAGAAAAAAGTCTGAGACCTTTCCCAGCAGTGTTTCTCAAGGAAATAACTTTGTAATTTCTCTGTTTTCCTTCCTAGATATTTCTAGCACTACCATGGTATCTAAGCTCATCAGAGAAACTGCATGAGGTTGTTGCTACCTTGTGTAAGTAATTTATCTAGTCCAAAGCAACAAAGAGCTAAATGATCCCAAAGTTATATGAATACCTTTCATGGGGTCTGAGGGTGGGGGGAGAGGGGCTGAACAACAGCAGGTGTTGCCCTTCCTGTGTAGGTGGGGACAATTGTTGACGATAGGCATCTGAGCAGAAATGGATGCCTTAATAAACAATATCAGTAATTTTCCTGCTTGTCAGTTGGGTCTTTATGATCCCTGTTTGGGCTTCAGAGGTAAAATGAAAATACTGTTCTTGGCCATGTGAAGTATTGTGAGTTATTTTTTCCCCAAATCCTTTGGGGCCCTTAGAGCTATCTGTCTTGTTATCCTTTGTTCTCTGTCCTGGAATGAAGAATAGCCTTTCTTTTTTTTTTGTAATAATTTCTGCATTCAGCTACTGAAAGCAACGAGGCAGTTACTAGCCATGGAGATAATCTGATTATTGTAATGATGTAGCTGCTAGTAACAAGAGGTGGAGAAACCTACAACTGAGGAAATGCTGGAAAGACAAAGCATGAGCAAAGTAGAGATATTTGATATGATAAATAGAAGTCTTGTCACATCAGCTGCCTTATTGATATTCATTCTGTTCAGTGATTTACATATCAGATTTACAGATGGTTGATGTTTTTGTTAGTTGCCAGTTCCACAAATTTAGTCTTTATCCTGAAATTCACTCTGAGCACTTTCTAAAGGATGTAGTGCACCTTCTGCAGCTGACTTATACACTTACTTTATCCTTTTGGGTTTCCATCAGAGAATGAGTGGGTTGGAATAGGTGCAATGCTACAAAAGTGTTATGAGTTCACTTGGACAACACTGAAGGTGTGTAAAGTTGCGCAAAAATCTCTGTGCTAATAATGTAAAGCACAGGGTTTCTGTAATTAGATATAGTGTAAAAGATGGGAGAGGAAGTCAGTCGAAGCCAAATTGAAATAAATCATTACTTTATATTTAAAAACTGAGTGAAATTGATGTAGGAAGAAGTGAGACTCAGGAAAAGGGTATCTTGCAATGCCATCTCTACTGCAATGTAAAACTGCTTCACAAATTATGCAACCCTTTTTTTAATTATCTTCCCAGCACTGTCTGCTTGTTTGGAGTTCTCTGGACACAAGATAAGAAGCATCCTGTAGGCAAAAAGTGTACACGAAATTTAGCTTGTGCACTTTTGACAGTCTGTTACTGAAATACTTCCCCTGTCCCGACACTCTGAGATATCTTACCTGAAGGAAAACCCTGTTTAAATAGGTAGCATAAGAAAGGATTTGCTTTCTGCTCCAGTCCATTATCTGTTTCATTTAAGTTTCCTGAGGATCAGGAAGAATTATGTTTGGGAGCAGGAATAGAAAGGATATGGACTGAACAAATTCAATTTCTGGAACAACCGACTGCATTAATTGGCTCTAATGTCAAAATATTTCAGTGCAAGTCACATGTCTGTGGAAATCACGTCTTCTCCTGCCTTATTTGGTTATGACTATGCTGCAGAAGGATAATGAGAGATAATATTAGCTCTTCACAGAATAATGGGGCAATTGCTGAGACCACATGTTCAATAACTCCTACCAAGGTGACACCTTAGACATTGGAGCACTAAACTATACTAGGTGCTTGAACAGTCAAGGCTGGAGTTTATGGTTTCTGTTCACTCGGTTGCTTCAGTGCTTAAGAGTAGAAAAGTGAAAAACCTTTATCTTATATGCAGGTTTCTGAGCTGCTTGACGCATACAACTCTCATATCTTTCTCCTAGATGGCGTCAGTCAAAATTAATTCCCTCATCATTCAAGAACATTCTTATTCTAAATTAGACAAAGCTAAAACTCTACCTTTGAAATGTGCTGAAAAACACCTGGTCAGATAATCTGAACTCTCAGATAAAATGAGACCTAATCAATGAAGAAGACAAAATTCTCAGAATTTGTTGTGTGTGTCTATAGATGTCCAGCATGGTGGAATGATAATCCTTTAAGTCCTTCTGCAAGCTAAGGCTACTACTATTGTAGATTAATTTTGGTAGAGTTATAGTGAAGCATACTTGGGAGAATAGTCCACTCCAAAGTTAATTACCTATTGAAAGCATACATACAAGAAATACTGATTTGAAGAACAGAAATTCAAAGGTCAAGACATACATTCAGCATTATGGTTGATATCTGCATAGAGGGTCTCTTTAAGTAGACAGCAGTAAATTATGATTATAATCTCAGGATAGCTTTACATCTTGTTCTATTTCCTTGCAAACAACAATGTATATTTGCTTGCAAATAACACTCAGGTTGTATCACTCAGCTGCATTCCTAGGCATCTGCCTGTCAACAGTATAATTTTGTTTTTCTTGTGCATCACTCTTGTTTAATGTCTGCGGAAACAGGTAGTTGTGAAGAGGTTCAGCCCAAAAGAAGCTTGAGGTACTGACTCATTCTGAGACACTGAGGGAAAGGCTAGCTTGCAGGTGTGTTTAGATTATAACTACACAAGGACACTAAGCTGTGAGAAACCCCTAAAAATTAGGTGGCCTTATTTTTAATGAAGATTTGATTGTGCCTTTCGGGTGTCTTAGTCTGACATTGTTTTATATTGGAAAATGGTAAATGTGTTTCAAAGTGGGATTTCCCAGAACTTCTCAGAAATTCTAGTGTCAGTTTTGAGGTGAGATTCAAAGAGCTCTATAGGACAGAGTGAGGCCTCTCTTTCACAGGAAGAGTTCAGATTACTTGTTCGGGTTCTGAGAGGCTTGCTAAGTTCTGCCCTCCCAACTTAACATGCATCTGCTACTTCCCATAAAGGTTGGAGGGGACTTGGGCATTCTGTGCTCTCAATCTCTTGTTAGTGAGTCTTCAGTTTGCAAAAACAATTAAACTTTCACCAGATATGGAACTGGAACCTGCCAGGGAATGGGGCAGAGAAAATCCCACAATTCAAAGGACTAATCTGATCACCAGGTAAAGAATATTTCTCCTGTGATTTATCTCAATGATTAAGTCTTTTAGAGAAACACATTAGCATTTGTTTGACTCAAATACTAATTCACTTTCTTTTCACAAAAAAATATAATTTATGTGTCAACTGCTTTGGAGAGTTCTTGAAAGCCTGAGCTGTATGTGAAAGCAGACCACCAGCTCTGCCAACTTGACCAGCTTTTTCTTTACAAATATTCCAAACCAAGGCAATCTGTATTCATAGGGTAGATTTTTTTTTTCTGATCTCAGCAAGAACAAAATTGTGTTTTTATTTTTATTGATCAGAGCCATTCTTTCAATACTTTCTAGTTTGTTTGCCTATTCAGATAAACCAGTGACTCATATAGCCCCAGTGCTCTCACAAACTGATTTCTTGTTTGAAAGTTGTGTCTTTTCTCTCTGTTTATGGCTCCATTAAATACTGATCCAACTCTAAGTCTTGCCTCACACCAACTTTCATACATAACACCAGAAAAAGGACTTTTTGAGTTAGTATCCCTCTAGAGTCAACAGCCTACCTCATTTCTAGGAATCCCTAGAATGTTCATAAACAACTTACCTCCTATTTAAATACTGTGCAAACACAAATTTAGAGAAAGTTAAGGGGATAGATATTAATTGCTAGTATTTAAAATTAAGGGGAAAAATGAGGGGACGGTAAATACACACTCAGCTAGTGTCACCCAGGGCAGTGTATGTTCTTGTTCTCGTGATTTTTCTCAGCCCACAACCCATATTTTCTCATCCAAATCACAGCTTAGTAAGAAGTTTTTCAATGTAAGCACAGCCGCCATTGCTAGAGCCAATTGACACAAGGACTGCTGTGGTACGGCAGGAGTAATCACCTTTTTGGGAACCTTTTGTCACATGCTGTGACATGAACAAACTGCTGAAGCTCAGGCTTTTCCCAGTGGGACACACCTTGCAGGTAATCGTGCTGTCAGTCTGCTCCATGGCACTTGCCAGCCCTCTGCAGACTGAGCTGCCAGGGTTCACTCTCAGATCTTTTATTTAAAACAACTGCTTGAATTTCACAGGTGCAAAAGCTTACGCACTGGAGCACCTCCTAAAAAGAGGTCTTAGAGCCACCATACTTTTGAACTTTTGTGTGATTAATTTTTTGGAGACTTCTTTCATGAACTGGTTACTTTGTGACATGAAGACCTCCTGTAAGGAGGACATACCATGCTACTAAACTTTAAAAGTCTATGTAAGATGCAGATGAGCCATGAAAACCTAGCGTGGCTCTATTTATCCTCTTAATTCCACAGTCATCTGAGAGGAAAGATACCAATTAAAGGTGAACTGTACCACAGCTAAGTTTTCTTAAGGAAGTACAGTGTTCAGAATATTAGCCAAGCTTTTTTTACAGCTTTGATTGTTCAGTCATGTCAGCAATTAGAAGGCAATGCCTAACAAAACCCAGTTTAGGCCACCTGGTCCTGAATTGTATAGGAGTACAACAGAGCCATTGTTATTCTTTCAGCAGTTTTCATATTTTGAGACCTGAGCTCTTTTTTGTGCTCTTACATGTCATGAAAGTAGATGTACCTCAATAAATAGATACTGCACCTATTTAACTATTTTAAAATAAAATCCACAGAGATGGTTTCGCTTACATTACTAAATTGAGATAAACTTGAATTTTAATGAGATCTTGAAGATGAAAAATAACTCCCTTGTCTTTACCAAGATCTCAGCTGAGACAACTTACTGTTTACCTGTCCTGAGGTGAGCATGGCTGGTGCAATATATTTACAAGCATCCAAGTTCACACCAATCTTTTAATGCAACATCATACTATCTTGACAAGTGAGCTCCTGTCACACCTGGCTTACGCAGAACATGAGTTCCAAAGCCAAAAAAGTCATGGAAATTCTTGTAACTAATAGTTCCTGTTTATACATCAGCCATGGAATCAATATGCAGGATGAAGTATTGCATTTTTTCAAGTCATGCACTTTTTATTTCATCTCAGCAAATCCCATATGGCTGAGGCGTTTTTATAAGAATGCAAGCAATTTTGGGCTCTGTGGAAAATGCTGAGTGTTGTCAGATGCAGGCAGAGAAGGGCAGAAGAGAAAAAATACATTCCTTTGAATGAACTAATACAGAAGGCAATCAAGGAATATGACAATAATGAGCAATCATTCTCTCTTGCAATGTATGTTTTGCTTTAAAGAGCAGGTGATGACTCCCTGAAAACAACAACACATAACATAATGAAGTCCTGTCTACATAGGGATGCTACTTCAAATATTTCAGATGAGTTGGCTTTAAGTGCCTGGGCTTTCTTTTTTGGCATGGATGAAATCCAGGCTCATCAGCTCACAGCCTTCAGCTGTGAGCTGCATCCAGTTTGTGAGAGGTTTGTCCCCATTTTTAAATGATTTTCCCTCATTGTACAGAGTGATAAGGTTTATTTGCTGTCTGGCTCCTGAGTGCCCTCTTCTGTTACAAGATCATCTGGACTAGATGATGACTAGTATGTTATAACTCCTGCTGAATGCTGATGGCTTCCTTTGCAATTCCAGCATGTGTGTGTTTCCCCACATTCACACTTTTTTTTTGAGCAGCACCTCTTTCCCTCACCTGATATAGACTCATGGGTTGTGTGTATCAGCACATCCAGCCCCAACTCTATGACACTGCCTCAAATTTTAGGATTTGTGACTGTTGGCCAAACCGAATGCAAGAGAGAGACATTCCTGAGAAATGGACCAGCACCACCATAAAGCAAAATACTGCTGGCTGTTCTACAAGAACTGAAGGGCTATGAACAGGACCTCCAGGACGTCTAATGGTCGAGAACAAGATAAGCTGTGACAGATTTATCCATGGGAAGTCACCACTGAACCCCATTATTGTAATTGATCCGTGTGACTTACCACATCTGTCAAATGATGTCACTTCAAATAGAGAGTTGTAGAGCTAATATTTTTTTCAAACCACTAAACTGAAACACAAAGACTAGGTTACTAAAAAGTTGTTTGAAATTCAGATAGATGGTTAGCTTGAAAATGCCACAGAGGGAAGTATTCCTATCATGTCCTACGTTATATCAATAGCTCTGCATCTCTAAGCCAGCTAGTATCTGAATGTCACCACCAGCAGTGGAAATGAGCTGCATGAACCATGAGCCTCTTTCCATCTGTTTGGCACCACCTTCCCTACTGTGGTCATTGTGGTGCTCCACAAACAAGAACTTAATCTTCTCTTCCCGCCTTGCACTGCTTGACTACGCATCTGGACTTGCTGCTGCTCTTCTGCCACTCAAATAGTGTGGCAGCAGCCCATGAGTTAATAGGAACACAGATTGCAGAGCAGGCATATTTATTGCAACAGTGAATGCAGGAAAAAAGCAATAGCAAATATACTTTGGCTTATAATTCGTTCAGCATTCTTTAGCTCCTTTCACATTTTATAAGATGAATTACCCAAATTTCAAAATGCTGAGATTATAAAACACTTATAATCAAATCTTTAGCAATATAAAATTCTTGGATTCAGGCTAATTGCTCTACAGTCTGTTCTCTTCTAGTACACATGATGCTGACCTGTGTGTTAACGGAGATTTAAAGACAAAGGCTGTTCTCCATTTTTACTATACACAGAGCAAAGTAATGCACCCTTCTTGGTTTCTTATCTGTATTTAAATATATTGAATATATTTCAGTACCCTTCTATGCAGTGCTGGATATCTTTCTGATTTATCCATTGTCTTTTTTGGTAAGACTATTTCTCATCTCTTGGAAACATACTTCAAGGTAACATGGCTACACAGGTATACAAAGAACTGCAAACTCAAGTAACAGGACACATTAGCCCAGCATCTTCTTCCCTCTTTCCCATTTCGACACCAGTACAGGATTTCTACAGAAAGGAGATGTAGAGTGGGAGGCTTCTTATTTTGTTACACACTACAGGGTTCCCTGGGAACAACCACTTCCTAGGGAAGCCCAAACTGGAAAAACAGATGAGAATGACATTCCAAAATTGATTAAAAAATATGAAACCTATGATCATTGGCACTGAGTTCAGTGTAGAAATAACAAATATTTGCACTTTGTCCCTGGCAACGAAGGCACTATTACGATGAGGAACATGAGCCTTACAAGCTGCTTGATGCATAAAAAATATTTCAAAAAAGAAAAGGAGGATAGGAAAGAGAAGTTCAAGGATTCTGTGGATGGATTTCATCACCGGAGCCAGAAGGCAAAAAAAGAGCTGGAAGGATGCTTATGGCAACTTGAGTTAACTCGCACATGAATTTAGGACAAGGAAAAAAAAACATACAGGAAGATTTGTTTTAAATTGTGCAAAAGAAACAGTCTTCTGAAGAATATTAGGATGTTATACCATTACTTCAGGTGTACTCTGAGGTTAACAAGAGTAGTGGGAGCTTCCTGCATGTCCTTACTGCACCCTTTCCAGAAAACAGGACTGAATTCTGCTTTTATTTGCAAAGATAAGTGCACTTAGCAGATAAGGTGTGCTGTGCCAGTTATGCTGAATGAGCAAAGGTTGTAATGAAAAAAATGGCTGAAACATCCCACTGAAGTTCTCATTTTCCCCTAATAATCCAAAAACATTAACAAAGATACATCTCTCTCATATTTTTGGCTATAATACATTCATTTTTTCACCACTCTATTCTCTCATTTAAGAAAGAGCAGGACAAATCACTCATCCTGTTTCCCTGAGCAGCATGGGCACCTCCTTCTCCTCTCATGGATTTCCAACAAGACACAGTGAACATCTGCCACTTGCAGTAAATATTGATCAGAGTGTTTGTAAGGCTTCTCCAACTGCCTTTCATTTCCTAACAAAGCCCTTAATTATTATTCTACAGTTAGTCAGAACATTCTATATCTGTGAACTTTCTGTAGCAATCAGTGAGGCTTTGCAGAAGCTTGAAAAAATAATTTTTTTTATTTATGAAACCCAACTTTCAGTCTGAAATACAGGCACACGCACCCAGCCGCTGCTGCCAGCACAACTCCAGATCATGAACTTTCCAAATCTTGAAGTATTTTCTCAGCACCAGCACACTGAAACATACATGTGATACATATTTCCAGCACACACTGGTAGAATTACCATTACCAATCCCAGTGAGCAGAAAGCCAACCGGGCTGCTGGCAAGCACTGAGGCACTAATGTGATGGGTACACATGTCCACATGTAGAGATGCTGCTGTATTGTTTTTTTGTTGCTGAATATTCAGACTGCAGTCTGTACAGATGCTTTGCAACCTTTACCACCCTGAAGTTCCAGCATAATTACTCTATCCTAATCGGGCATGGAAATTACTTGATCTCTACCTCCTCCTCCTCTGCCAGTATCGGTACACCACCATCATGTCTCTTTCTAATCCCTTTTCAGGACACTCCATAGTCGATCTCAGCCATATTTCCTCCAAGCAGGTTGGCAGCCATTTGAAATGGCTGTGATATAACGCTGGAGCAGTCCTGAAAATAGCTTGGTTTCACCCCAAACCGCAGAATCCTGGTAAGTTCTGATATTTATTCCACAAGACAGTGACTTCAGAACATGGGCCGGGAGAACAATTTCCCAGCGCATGGTGTGAATCAATGCACAACAGTGTGTATGCAACGAATCTCAGGCAACTGGGGGCTGAACCACAACAAACAGATCATATGGATAGACATTTTTACTCTAGCTAATACACATTGGTTATTACATTACCAAGAAAATGTATTTTGAAAGCTTTTCTTTATAGATGTGGAAACGATTTTTTAGAAACAGTCCTGCTGAGTTATCAGGCCCATTTAAAACAAACAAACCCCAAATATTTCCAAAAGTAAATAAGGTGTCAAAATGCAGTTATGTAACCTCATGAAAGCAACTACAATCACTTAAAAGTAAGAAAATAATTAATTTAAGGAACATCTTAAAATGGCCACATGATGTCCTAGTGAATTATTCTTACCAGATTAAAGCAGAGGTGGAGGCAGGGCTATGGGTAATCTTTAGTAACATCAGCCCAAATAATCTTCAGCCACATAGATTTTTTTCCTACATTATTATTGGATGCTGCTGAAATTTGTGTTCATGCAGGTTAAGTAAAAGGATTTGAATAGACTTTTACTAGGGGAAAGATTCCTCAATACTGGATTAAAAGAAATCACAGAATTCACTTAATATTAACAGCCTCAAATCTGAGCCAAAATTGCAGCTTTTAGTTACATTATTTTTAATTTTCTTTCCAAGTCAGAGTACTTACTTTTATTCAACAGGAAATGTTGCTAAGTGTTAAGTGTGTTAACAATTACATTACTTATATAAGTTACTTACATAATAGGTACTTTTGGAACCTAATGATTTATATCAGTTGGTATGAAAATAATGAACTTTTTGAGAAATACATTATTATATATATATTCACCTGAATTTGATTAATATGTACTAATTAATTTTACATTAATATATGATGTATATGTTACAGTTGAAGATATATGCAGAAAAACATGGAGTTTCTCACATACATGGGCGTTTATATTCCACTGTATGTTTTGTTTTCAAAAGAACATTATATTTGGGTTCACATGTCAAGACTACTACTGAAAACAGCATTTCCTTTTATGTGGACCTGGGTCTTGCCTACAAGAAGAAGCAGTAAAGTTAATTCATAGAGCTTTCCTGTGGTGAATATACATATATCACTCTAAAATTTAATATACACAAGGTAATGTTGTTTTAGGAAGGACATAAGCTATGTCAACACAAGTTTCACTATTGGTGGAATGGGCATATTGTACAAGGCTGTACTAATATAACTCTTCAAACTAAGAAACAAAAGTAATGAAGTATGAAGAAAAAATTCATACCGCTGAACATAATAGTTGTGCCAGTGCATTCAGTGACGAACACCTCTCTTTCCTACCAATTGCTGAAATAAATAAATTTCTCAGGTGAATATTGTCATGACAAAAGTAGTAATAGCTTGTGCACTGGAGATAATTGATAATTAAACACGCAGGATGAGGCTGTCTGTGGAGAGCTATGAATGTTGGGGCAGGAGATTTTTGACAAAAAAAAAGAGCCTTTTTGGTAGGGGAGAGATTCTCTCCTTGAGATTTTTCAAAAAGTTGTTTTTGTCAAAATTGCTTACAGCCACATGCATGAAAATTGAATTCACCTGGATTTTGTAAGTGAATAGAGGAAACCAAGAAAACACCTTTTTCTGTGCCTTTGGCTTGTGCTCCAAAAAGGGAATGAACTTGGAAAATAACAATAATAGCAGCAACAGAAGTCTGTTCAGCAAAGGGGCAGCACCATGTGAGTGCCTGCTGCCATGGGAAAGCCAAGCCCGGGCACAGAGAGGCACTGGGCAGGTGAGGGAGGAGCGGCCACCTGGAGTGGGGCCTGGCGGGACACGAGCACAGTGCCCCGGGAACCAAAACTCTCCAAATTTTGCAACTCCAGAAACAGAAGCAGCGAAGCAATCCTGTCACACCAGGTCTTCGTGCTTGGAGCCTGTGAGGATGAAACGACGACACAAAACGAACCAACCAACGAAAAAGAAGAAAAAGGGGAAAGAAAGGTAAGGGGGGAGGTGGCGGGCGTGCCCTCCTGGGGAACAGGGCTGGCTGGCGGGCTGGGGCAGTGGCAGGGGCGGCACCGGGGGGGCTGGGACAGCGCCCGGGCACAGTCCCACTCTCTCGGAGCGTGCGGGAATGGAAGGTGCCCATGCCGAGTTCCGCGGGACCGCATCCAGCCCCAATCGAGCCACCGCGACAGCCGCGTCAGGTGTTCCCGGGAGAACACAGCACATCCCACCCCCGGACGCTGTAGCCAACAACCGGCAAAGTCCGACGGGGAGGCACACGGGGTCGCTTCGACCTGGCGGGGGAAAAACCCCCAAAGCAACACCAATGGGAGGAATAAAATAAATACAGAAACGAATAAATAAATGAATGAATGAATAAATAAATAAAAAAATAAATCCGCCCAGTGCTTGAAAACTGCGCGGTTTAATGTCCAGCAACAGGTGGCTGAAATGGAAGCAGGTTTGCGGGACTCTCCGGAACAGGGCCCGGGACAACCATGCCCCGCCGGCGGCTCGAAGTCCCGGCCCGGCGGAAGGGCCGACCCTCGCCCCGACCCCGCCTCCTCCCGCGCTGCCCGGGCCGCCCTCGCCTACAAGCCCCATCATGCCCCGGGCCCGTCGCGGCCGCTGCCGTCGCGCCCCGTTCCCCCTCCCGCGCCGCGCCCCGCCCACTGCCGGCGGCGCACGCGCAGCGGGGGCGGCGTCCGGGGCAAGTCTCCCCAATGTAAGATGGTGGCCGGGCTGGCAGCGGAGCGCCCCGAGCTCGGAGACCGCCCGTCCCTCGCGTAAAGGTCGTCGGAGCAGCCGCCTGAGCGCCTGGCCGGCTGCCGCCGCACGTCCCGCACCAGGAGCGCCGCTGCGGGTTTCTCCCCTCCGCTTCTCTCTCTCTTTCCTCGCCGCCTCTCTCCTTCCCTCCCCACCCTTCTCCTCCTTTTCCCCTCGCCTCCTTCCCTGCACGCTCACTCACCCACCCGCCCGGCCGCCCCCGCCGCGCCGGGCAGCCCGAGCGGGGAGAGCCGCGCACACGCACCGCGGGCCGGGCAGGCAGAAGGAAGGCGGGTGAGTGCGAGCTGAAGGCCGGGCCGGGGAGGGAGGGAGGGAAGCAGAGGCGAGGAGGAGGCGGGGGGGAGCCGGGCCGCTCTGGCTACGAAAGCGCCGCGGCTTCGTCGGGACGGCGCAGGCCGCAGCCCACCCGGCGGTGCAGCCCCGGGGCCGGGGGGCGCGCCGGGCCGCTGCCGAGCGCCCAGGGCACCGGGCCGGGCGGGGAGGGCGCGGGGGCGAGCGGGCCGCTCCTCCTCCCGGGGGGCGCCGGGGAAGGGGCTCCCTCGGTGCCGCTGCCCGGAGGAGGCTTTATTTATCTCCTCCTCGCCGCCTCGGCGTGGCGGAGTCCTTGGGCCGTGCCGGGCCACCGGTCAGGGCCGTGGGGGGCCGGTGCCCCCGGAGCCGCTCGCCTCCGTCGGGGCAGGCCGGCGCGGCCGGGCGCGGGCATCGCGGCGTGATTCACTTGGAATTTGCGTGGAAATTTCCTTTCTCCCCTTCTTCCTCTTCCACGGACCCAGGCTCTATTTCTTCTTGTGATGTGTACTTTTTTTTCTGGAGAGAGAGAGAGACACAAACAGATGGTAAATGGCAGCCTCTTAATTTTGATGTTATTTTGGACAGTCCATGTAGCCTCCCGAGATTTGCCTGTCAGTAAAATAACCTATATGTAACTTTCCGTTTCCTACTTGCAAAATCCTAGAAGCTCTTTCTGTTTTGTGCATTGGCAGAAGCAAATGGCAAGGCTGCATGCGGGCTCTCTCCTGTTCCCAGCGATGGTCGTACAGCTCTACCTGCCAGTCTGAAAGGGAGCTGCCACTGCCTTCGTCTGTACAGTGAAGGGGAGGGAAAATACATTAGATAATTATCTTAAAATGTTTGGTTACTGTACCAGAAAGGATTTAATTGTCCATGGCTTGTATATTTCTGTCAGTGTGGTAATACCAAGTATATAGTTCACAGGAGAAGCAATTCTCTTCAGACCATATGTTAATGGAAGCAAAACCTATCAGCTAGTTAAAGCTGTGGAAACTCTAGGCCTGCAGATGTTGGCTTGCTCCTGTTCAAAAGTTGTAGAAGTTAATGTTGACCAGTTGCATGTTTATTAAGCCTGTACAGGTTTCTAACTCGCTGTGTTTTTAACTGTCTGTATTTTGTTTTAGCTTTGAAATGTCTTGACTTGAACATCCCTGTACTTTGACTTCATATTCTTGCTGTCTGGCATTAACAGAAGAGAACTCATACTGAAAGATGAATATGTAGAAGAAAGAAATTTTTTCTAGCCCCTTTCACTGCTAAAAAAGGAAAAAAATAAAATGCAGGCTTATGAAGAGCAGGGAAGAAAGCAGCTGTTTGACTGGAGAGGGTGAATTAGTTTCAGATGGCTTACAAATACTCAAATATACTCCTAGTTTCTTAGCATCTCTGTAATAACGTAGTGGTCTAATGCATGGTCAGGGATTCAGTTGTGCTGTACCTTAGGCTTTTGGAATTCTGTGATAGAGTTTCCATTTCATAAACAAGATGAACACATGCAAGTGTTTAGAAATGCCTGGCAGTTGAACTTGGCTGAATTGCAAACTAAGCTCATTTTAGGGGAAAAGATTGTTTTGAAAAGGAGAAATACAATGATAAAATAAAATGTTCTTTTATTCTGTGTGTTTCTTCAGGTGCCTCTTTATTAGCTTTTAAAATTATGAGTGTTGGATCCTAACAACTTTTCTCTTTACAGGGAAAAAATGGTGTCTGTCAGGAGTAGTGCTCTACTAGTTTCTTGGTACCTTTTCCTCAAAGTTTAAGAACATCCTTAGAGTGCCAACTAAATAAAAGGCTTGGGCTAAAAAAGCTGGTGAGAGAGTATACTCGAGGATGTGGCTTTTTTATTTAATTAGGAATATTCTTTATGTACAGAGACAGGTTGTCCTTCATGGCTATTGTTCAGGAAAGTTGGGGTATTGTTTGCGAGTTAAATGTTTTGAAATTACTCTGACCAAGATCTTAAGTATGGGCCCTGAAGGCTTAACTCTGGTAACTGTTTCTCAAAATTTTGCCTGTTTCTTTGAAATAACTGAGATTATTTCAGATAGACTGTTCTGTAAGCACAGGTAACTGTTAAGTGGCTGATTGTAGATTGCATCTTAGGCCTTGGTTGTTTTGGTAAGATGAGGCTGATCTATAGGCCTTAACAATGCTGGAAGGAAATTACTTGCTTAGCAAGACTGCTCGGATCAAGGGTGCCTAAACTTTCAGGTGGTGAATTAGTGCCTTAGGTTGTACGAATCACCTTTTGTCCCGCTTGCAGTTGTGCAGTATTGCTGAGATAACTTGACTAGGTGCATATGTGAAAGACTACATGGCTTACCTTGTGTCCTGAATGTTTCCTCTCTTTCAAGATGTTTATGCTTTTTTTTTTTTCCAGTGTATATCTGGTTTGTCCCCTTATTATTGGATGGAAACAGTGTGAGGAGCTAGAACTCTATAAATAAATAGAGCCCTCATCTCTCTGGGCCCCACTCTTCTGGTTCTTGGAGAATAGTCTAGGAATTTATTCCTTTCAGGAGATTGATTAACATTTGTTAACATTTTAACAACTGTAAACGCTTTCCGGGCTTGGAAAACTAAGTGTAGCAGCAAATGGTTTGGCGTGGCTTGAATGCTGCTCAGACCTTCTGGTTCTTCCTGTAAGCGAGCTGGGAGGGCAATGTAAGTGTTAAGCAGAAAATAGGAATATAACCTCTCTAAGTAAATACATATATGTGTTTTTGCATTAGACTGTTTGGATCAGTTAGGTGAATGTTTTTATTAAACTGGATTTTGTTCTGTCGTATCAGGAACTTTGATATGCTTGGTTTTGTCAGATGGCATTTTTCTTGTATGATCTTGAAAAGGGAATCTTTACAGTTTTCTTATTTTAAAATTGTATCAAAGATCATGCTAATTCAGTGAGCATTCAGAATACATGTTTTTGACTTCTGGCTAGCTGTTGTTAGACTGGCTCCAACAGCTGAAAGAAAAGAATTGATTTCCTCAGTACTAAGATCAAGTAGATTTTGTGGCTATATGTTTTATTTTCTTTCCTTCCACTTCACTATTCTGGGAACATGACAACTCCAAGATATTTCTTGTAGGAGTCTATTATTTAAATGGAGCTTGCAAGTGTTTTCTAAACATGCATGTACAAAATAAGATATTCATAAGCTATCTCATGCATGTGCTTTAACAACTTGAGGAAGCCTGCATCCAAAGCCATGAGGAGAATACGGGCCAAGAGAATGATGCTCCTGCTCATCCTTTTCTGTGTAACCTGAAAACTATGTACTGTATTTTTATTCTGGAGCAGAATATGTTAGTGTTAATTTCATAATGATTAATCAGTAATTTGTGTATTTTTATCAGGTACTTCATCTGTTGCTCGTTTTCAGATTGGGGAAAAAATAGGTTGGGGTCAACATAAGGGGAATTTTTTTTTATCTTTTAGTCACCAAATTAAAAATGAAGGTGGATCAAGCAAACATGCTACTGAACTTGGTGGAAGGTGAACTTGGATCTTGGCTAAGGCTTTTTCTCTGATCGGTGCTGTCTGACTTTGATCTGGTTCTGTTTTCTTTCAAGGGAAGAAGGGAAAACTTCATCTGTCTAGGATCTAACATACTGTGATCCCAGCATCAGTTTCTTCTATCTTGATGTTATCTTGAGAGGAATAGATTCCTAGTATGAAGCAGGTTCCAATTGACCACAAAATCTGATATAAAGCAATTGTATTTCTGCTTGAAGTGAGATGGAGGGTCCCCTGTTGTAGTGCAGGTCCTTGGACTGGCCCTCTCTGGGCTTCGAGTATTTGACTCTTCACAGCTTAGCAGTCCTCGATCGCTGGAAGGTAAAGTTGCAATATTTTCTATGTAATCAATTGTATCAATTATTAGCACTAGGAATTTGTTGGCATTTTTGTGTTGTTGGGGGTTGGTTTTTCTCTTCTTTTTTTTCAAAACAAATTGAGTGAAATAAACTGCAAAAATGGCAGCACGCTTCTCTGTCTTCGCTTTTAACTTATTCTAATGAATTCTTCAAATTTAAAACAGAAACACAGGAGCTTTGTAGGGATGGCCAAAAAATGTGATAGGAGTGTGTACTGTGGTTTTCAAGTGGTTCTTCATCCCAGGTTTTACTTTGGCATGTTTTTAGGCCTTGTTTTTGGCGAACTGCAATATAATCTTAGGTTTCAGTCCACTGAGCTCTAATCTTTTCCTTACTTAACAGAAGGGGCATTTATTTTTCCTAGTGTGGATGTTCTTAAATGTTTTATTCCATATAAGGTTTCATACAGAAAACTAGTAACTAAAAGCATAGCAATCTCACTCATTGTAAGATAAAAATACACTGCATAGGAAGATTTGCTAACAATTTTCTTAATTTGTTTCGGGAATACTGAATTAAACAGATGAGATTTATTTGAAGGCAGGCTTCATGTTATACATTGGTTTAAAGTTTCTTTCACCAGTGTAGGTGTAATGCGGGTCCTATTTGAAATGTGTCTATTAATTTTAAATTGCAAGAACCACAAACTGAGACACCTAGACTGTGAAATACTATACTTGCAGGTGGAGTAATTTTGTTATTTCTAAACCTATCTCCTATTCCATGTTACAATAAATTACCATCTTAAAACAAAACAACAGAATTTGAGTGCAGGACTGGGAGGAAGTAATTAAGTTACATTTATATGTGTTTTGGAACTGCCTAGCTGAGGGAGTTAAGTGATAGAAGTTTTGATGAAGGTTATGTCCTGGATAGGTAAGCATGTGGTGGCTGTTGTTCAGAGTTTCTGTTTTGTAATATAGCCTAGAAACATAGAAAAATGGGGTAGGGAAAGAAGTATGTAGCAGTAATCACTAGATGAAGGGAGAAAGTGTTCAGCTACTTTCTTTCTCTGTCTTCTCTCCACATATAATGAATGAAGATAGGTATGTGTAGCTATAGCTGTGCCTGTCAGTTAAAGACTTAAGGCTTTGCTGTGATATGAAGATGTTACCTTGGGCTACTGGACGTTGCAAAAATAGAAGCTGTTCCCTCTCTCTGAATAGCTGCTGCTTCATTACATGTGACTTCTTCCTTTTTTTTTTTTTTTGAATGAAAACTAAGGTTAGTCTTCAGTATTTCATTCATAAAATGTGTCCTCTGAGAGCTCCTAAACTAACATGAAATGAAAGGCCAAAACTTGCTAGGTCAAAATTAGTGTTTATGGGTCAACATGCCCCATAGTTCATTTGAATATATTTCCTTCAATCAGGGTTAACTGTAGGGGCCCCTAAAGTCCTGAAGTTAAGTTAAAAGCGCTGGTCTGAGTGAGAGAAACCCAATAGCATTAATCCAGTTTGTCTAGTGACTTAGTCTTACTGCCATTTATCATGTAACTGCTGCTGCTGCTGCTTTGAAGGAGCCTTCTTGCATGTGCTTCTGTTGATCGTTCCTAAGAAGGTAATCTTTCTTTTTATAAGAAGGTAATCTTTCTTTTTATGAAACTTCATCCTGGGTTAAGGGTCAAGGAATTCATAACTGAGGAACCATGTTTGAGAAATTAGAGCCTCTTCCTGTCTTTGGAAACTCCTTTGCTAATCCTTTCGTTTAGTAAAGTGTATATTTAACATATTAATGTTGTGGTTTCACAGTTAGTGGCAAACTGGTTCTAGAACATCAGGTGGTAAGTCTGAACCCAGAGGATGATCACTGGTTTTCTTTTACATAACTGTTGGTGTATGCTGAAAATATGGAAGAACAGCTGGGAAGTTTAAGGAAATAGCAGCTCTTATACTCATCAAGCTGTCTTCTGCACATGGGTAGTGTCGTCATCTGACTGGATTACAGTTTCAGTCTAGTCTTGGATAGTAGTTATAACTGTAAGCATGCTTCAAGGTAGGTTCATTCGCATGTTCTCAACAGTGTAGTGGCTTCCTCTTCTAATTGAGCCTTTTTAGAGCCATTAATTTCTTAAAGCTTTTGCTCATGGTCTCATTCTGATTTAACCTTGAGGCTTGTGATTCCCAGGAGGTGGGGCAGTGGCATACCTTGTATGAGAACTATTGCTCTGGTTACTACTGTGCATAACACAGTGAAACTTGGTGAGAACTGGCTGTGTTGTGTGACCACATGACTGGCAGTCTTAAGGAAAGTTCCCTGGGCAGGAACTACTTAGAATTGGTTCCGTAGTATCTTCTTTTGGGAAACTAGCTAATTGCTTTCGAGTTCAGTGAGCAAAAAGAGAACACCATACAGCCATTTTTATAAGGAAACCTGCAGTGGAACATGGCTTTTATTTTTTGAGCTTAGTTGTATAGAATATAAGTGAAGTGAAGAGTCAGAAAACAGGCACTTTGAAGTAAAATGTTTATTCTGTCTTTAATCATAATTAATACTGGTTACCATACTTTTTTAAAACTTTGTTTGCACATATATATATTAAACTATTGAGCAGAGGTTAAGCAAAATTTGTTTTCAAACAAATGTAATTTGGTGTGATGAGGTGAGAGGGGCAGGTTCCTTTTGGCACTAGCAGTGCTGTAGTCATCCACTCGTAATGAATGAGCCACTTACCACCAGCTACTGTTTCTGCTGTATTCAGTGTGTGCCAACTCTGAAAGCATGGCAAAGGTAACTGTAGAGGTGGAGTGCAACATCTTTTGACTGTACTATTTTTTTCTGAGACTTATAATGGACTCAGGAAATACCATATTATATAGAAATGCAGAAAGGAGATGGACTCAGTGTCACTATGTGTTGTCTTTTTTGTTTTGTGGTTTTTTTTTTTAATTTACTAAGTATGAAGTCAGATATTGGAGAGTATCCTCTTACACAGACCTGACATCAGCATAAATGTTTGAGGCATCCTTAATGTCGTAATTTTGTATTTTTTTCTTCTATTTTTAAAGAAACTTAAGTCTATCAGCCAGTTCTTCATCCTCTTTAGGCAGTTTTTTGATTTTCTTATGGGTTTTGGTTAGTTTGCATCTCCTGTGGCTTAGGCTTCTCCAAAGAAACCGCATTCAGCTGCTCCTAATTGCTAAAAACTCAGACTTGTATCTCATAGTATTAAACAGTCACAGCATTTAAAGGATATGCTGGGCAAGTGCATTTGCAGTCAACTTGGACTTCTGTGCTTTTTACAGTGTTTATTTGTCACAGTCTGACAGATTTTTGTTTGGGATTTAATTCAGTACTTTGTACATACCAAATGACTCCTTAACTTCACCTGTCTGAGTTAACACAGCTCCATGTATTTGAGGTAGAAGGAATTTATAAAAAAACAATACTACACATTCTTAAATTTGTGGAAGCTGATGCTCTGCTTTTTGGGTATTTTACTAAATTGTTTCTTTTTAGAATGCTAAATTAATTTTCCCTTTCTGCCTAGCCTTTTTAAAAAATGATCTGGAAAACTATTTTCACAGGTTGCTTCTTAATGTTCTCCCTTTGCTTTTTTCTTTTAAGGCAATTGCTTTATATATGACTGTCTCTAGAATTTGTTTACTACAGCATATAGCATATATATATATATAGCATATATTTTCAAGCAGTTATATATGTTCTGTTCCTCATTGAGATAAAAGTGCTTCCTTGAATGCAAGCAAACACGTATGTATTTCCCTGAAAAGTAGACGCAGGCGATTGTAGCTTGGGTACCACATATGTGGGAATGGGGATTTATGGTATGAGTGAATATTGCACAAAGCAACTACCTTTCTGGATTTCTAGCAGGTATTTGGTGTGACTGATTAGAAGATGTTTCCATCCTCTGAAATTTTTCTGTGCTTCTCGTTAAATGATTGGTTTGCTTTTTGAAATAACTGACTTTTAGATTACAAAATAGATAGTAAAATTTCAGGTATTCTCTATAGAAGCCAAATGAATCCCAAAGTGTGATTGTGACTGTGACATGGTAGATGTTTGTACTATTTTCTGTTGACTCAGATGTCAGTGAATGTTACTGAAGCAGCATCCTGCTCTTGTCTGAAGCAGATGATGTCCTAAGCATAGTATTCCTATTTTCTATACTTAAACTGGACTCCCGAGTTAGTCTTTTTCTTCAGCCACTAGAACTGATAGATCACTGGATTTATTTGATACTGCATTTTAATTAGATGTACCTTTTATGTTAACCAACTGTTTCCTAAATTGCTAAAAGAAATACTTTATTGTCTTGAATTACGTGCTGCAGAATTTCAGATTTTAGGGAAGCTTCACCCTTTGTCATTTTTAGCATGGAACAGGAAATAAGCCAGAGGCCTAATTTCCACCTACTTTCAGGTAGTGCCACAAATTTGAGCACAAGACATGTGCTATATTTGGAATCAGCTTTACCTTCCAGGTACACATAGAGAAAAAGCTGAAATGGTCCAGTTATAGCTACAGGGACTCATGCTTTAGTTACTTTTTCACTCGTGAAAAATTCTAAGTGTATGTACCTTGACGTAACTGTTAATGTCTCTTTAAAGTGGAAATAGGCTTGTGTGTATTAAACTTCTGTTGTAACTTTACAGTTCCACTGTACTTTGTGTATTTATATGCTAAGACTGTTGTATTGTACAAGAGCAGTCCTTGTGGTAGGGAGTTGTTACAATAAACATTTTTGAAGCTAATATTGCAAATGTAGGCTTGTTTCTCTGTTTCAGGCATGTTCTGTAATTTCATTATAGTCTAAATCTATTCCAGTAAAGTTTACTACTGAAATGTTTGTAGGATCACAGCCTTAATTTGTAGTATTTTGGTTTTCTGCCTTAAGCACTCCTAAATGCAATTAAGTTCTGATGGATTGCTGTGTTACCTTTTAAAATGCAAAGTATAAATGAGTTCATAGAATCACAGAATGGTTTGGAAGGGACCTTAAAGATCATCTCATTCCACACCTCCTGCCATGGGCAGGAACACCTTCCACTCGCCCAGGTTGCTCAAAAAACCCCCATCCAACCTGGCCTTGAACACTTCCAGGGATGGGACATCCACACTTCACTAGGCAATCTATTTCAGGGCCTCAGCACCCTCATTGTGAAGAATTTCTCCCTAATAGCTGGTCTAAATCTACCCTCTCAGTTTAAAAGCTTTACCCCTTGTACTATCACTTCACTCACTTCCTGATAAAGAGTCCCTCTCCATATTTCTTGTAGGCCCCCTTTAGGTTCTGGAAGGCTGCTGTAAGATCTCCCTGGAGCCTTCTCTGGGCTGAACAACCCCAACCTCATAGGAGAGAGACTTCAGCCCTGTGATCATCTTTGTGGCCCTTCTGTGCACCTGCTTGAGCAGTTCCATGTCTTCATTATGCTGGGGGCCCCAGTTAGTTATTCATCTAATAATATTCCATCTCCCAGTTGTTAAGTGTTCATTTGCCTGTGGCTTAAACTGACTTGGCTCTCCTTACTTGACACCCTCCGTGGTGAGGGGCAAGTATTGTCACTTCTTGCAAAAGTCAAATTTACTTTTTTCCAGTTATGTGACTGGAAAGATATTAAGAGTATGAATGGCTGAGAGTGAATCTGTGGCCAGTGACTCTGCTGTTTCACAAGTTTTAGGATGAGGTTGAAGAGAATGATCAAATCTTCCTCTTCCATGTGTTTCTTTGTAGTTTCTCAAGTATTCTGAAGAATTATTTTAAACTGGTGCAAGGATTTATTTTATTTGTATGGATTTTTTTTTTTTTTCAGTGAGCTGGATGAGGAGTACAGACCTTTCTATGATATGTTTTCTCCCCCTCAGCTGGAAATGAAATATAGAATGTGGGTTTTCCAGAGAGATATGAAAGTCTGTAGAGAAGATTGCTTTTCTTCTGTTAAGGAAGCATCACTACTTCTTCCAGTATCTGTAGCCCCCTGTCTTTTCTTTTGAGAAATAAGTGCTGGAGCACATATCAATTACTGATAAGAGATATGGAGTAAATCTTGAGATATATCTCCTCTTTTTCACTCCTTCCCCTCCTGTCTCTGGGATTTCTTGACTGACTAGTCATGACATGGATTTTTCCAGTGGTTAATAATTCCTGATGTTACTTGCTTCATCAAAGGGTGAGTGCCTGTCTGAAGAACTGTTACTGTACTGAAGTGTTGTTACTCTGATAAGTAACTTTGGAGGATTGGGAAAACTGATAGAGGAACTTTTTGCTTTTAATTGTCAATAGGGGACTACACCTTAACAGAAATTTACCTCAGATGCTGGAGTGCTTGTGGCATCTTCATTAATGTTTTTATTCTTTTTTGTAACAGTGGTTTAGACAGCAGTCCTAATAATGTACTCTTATTCTCCTTCTTGATAGCTTTCTGATGTATGTATTTTGAGTTCGGGTCGTTGGTTTGGTTTTTTTGTTGTAGGTTCACCCCCCCCGCCTCCCACTGGGGTGTTTTTGTTGTTGGTTTGTTGTTTTTTTGTTTTGTTTGTTTGTTTCCCCTCCTTCAGTTCAGGGCATCTTTTCTTTTTCCTATGTATCCAAGCTTGTGTACATGTATATATAATGAGCCTGTAAGACTACAGCTCTTTGTTCAACTGGGTGATTTTTTTTTTCTTAGAAAGTTCTTCCATGTCTCTTAATTCTAGTTTAGAAACAGATCTGCAAGCTGAACAGGAGATGGTCTCTTTAGAGTTGATGTATGTCCTAGAGGGGGATTAGAGTGAGCCCAGAAAGGCAGTGTATAACTCATTTTAGCTTATACTAGAGCAGATTTTAGCGTGAGGTGTCAGTTCCTACAGTTGTATCTGGGGAAATGTGGGGATGAAGATAACAGCTGCTCTAAATCAAAACATTATATTTGTGATGGAAGGTTTAGCAGATGTGTAGGAGAAGTAAGTTTGCTAGAATTCTTTCAGTTCTTAGTGAAATGGGTCTTCAGGCTGCAGAAGGGAAGGCTTTGGGAAGCAGGAGGAACTAATAGCAGCCTTACAGTACCAGTGGGTAGACTGTTGAGAATGCTGAGCCAGGATCTTTATAGCAATATGTGGAAGGCAGGCAAGAGAAAGCAGGCATGCATTAAAATAATTGCATTTAAGAAGAACATGTTTCTCCATGAAGTGGGACAGTTATTGGAACAGGTGAAAGAGATTCTGTAGTGTCCAGCCTTAGATGGTTTGATGCCCGCTGGATAAAGCCCTGTGTAATCTAGACTGATTTTGCTGACCTTGCTTTGAGAAGGAGGTTGACTAGGAAACTCTAAAGATCCTTTCCAATTGGAACTATTCTATGAATCTGTAGCAAAAAAAAAATGTAACAGTCCTCAACTTCACAAATAAATTGTCAATGTTAAAGCTTGAAACTAAGAATCAGTAATGAGCCTATAAAGTCTCATGAGGTTTAACAAGACCAAGTGCAAGTTGCTGCATCTGAGTCGGGGCAACTCCCAGTATCAGTATGGGCTGGGGGATGAAGGGATCAAGAGCAGTCCTGCTGAGAAGGACTTGGGAGTGCTGATGGATGAGAGGCTGGACATGACCCAGCAATGTGAGCTCACAGCCCAGAAAGTCAAGTGTATCCTGGGCTGCATCAGAAGCAGCCTGGGCAGCAGGTTGAGAGAGGGGGTTCTGCCCCTCTCCTCCACTCTGGTGAGATCCCACCTGCAGTGCTGCATCCAGCTCTGGGGTCCCAGCACAGGAAGGACATGGACCTGTTGCAGTGAGTCCAGAGGAAGCCACTAAGATGATTAGATGGATGGAGCACCTCTGTGATGAGGAAAGGCTGAGAGAATTGGGATTGTTCAGCCTGAAGAAGAGAAGGCTTTGGGGTGACCTAATTGTGGCCTTCCAGTACTTGAAGGGAGCCTCTAAGAAAGATGAAGATGGACTTCTTACAGGAGCATATAGTGACAGTTCAAGGGGGAATGCTATCAAACTGAAAGAGAATAGGTTTAGACTAGATACTAGGAAAAAATTCTGTACTGTGAGGGTTATGAGGCCCTGGAACAGGTTGCCCAGGGAAGTTGTGGGTGCCCCATCCCTGAAAATACTCAAAACCAGGTTGGATGGAGCTCTGAGCAACCTTGGCTAATGAAAGGTGTCCCTGCTCATGGCAGAGGTGTTGGAACTAGATGATCTTTTAGATCCCTTCCAACCCAGACCATTCTATAATTCTGTATTAAGAGCCTTAAAGCAGATAGTGTGGCTTCAGTGGAAATGCAGGAGGACTTTTTAAACTTCAAGGTACTGCTTGATGTAGATACTGAAGCTTATTGATGTAATACAGAAGATAACCGAATCTCTTGCACTGACACAGGATTGAACTTATTAAAGTTCAATCTGGTTGCTTAAAAATTCAGCAATTAAGTGCTCCAAAGGGAAAGGCACAGGCTTGCCAGTGATGAGCAATGGGATGGTGTGCCAAAACCTGAGCAAATGAACAGTAATGGGGTCCCTCAATCAGCTTCATGAGGTTTTGGTTACAAAGTACCACACCTGAAGTATTCCTACGCTAATGCACACAGCATGAGCAACAAATAAGACTAGCTCGAAGCATTGTCCCAGAGATTTGATATCATTGGCATAAGTGAAACATGGTGGGATCAGTCTTGTGGTTGGAGTGCCCTGTTGGGTGATTACAGGTACTCCAGAAGGATAGGCAGGGCAGAAGAAGTGAAGGGGTGGCATAATGTGTAATGGAAGAGAGCTTACAATTGGCGATGGCACAGTTGAGAGCCTCTGGGTAAGAATCAAGGGACAAACAAATAATGTGGATGTCATCCTTGGAGTCTACTACAGACCTCCCAACCAGGACAATGACTGAATTATTCTTTGAGGAATTCTGGGAGCATCACACAGCTCGTACAACCCGGGCCAGAAGATTCCTAAAAACCCTAGTTGACAACTTTGTGGAACAGGTCCTAAGGGAGCCGCCTCAGAAAGTGCCCTTGTTGATCTGCTGCTTTTCAACAGAGTGGATCTTGTGAGCAAGTGGAGATTGGCGGCCGTCTTGGCCACAACAACCACAAAACTATCAAGTTTAAAATCTCTGTTGACAGGAGGAAGAGTGCCAGCAAAACCTCAACTCAGGACATGAGGGGAGCAGACTTCAGGCTGCTCAGGGAACTAGTAAAGTCCCCTCAGAAAATGGTTTTGCGGGTGCTGGAGCCCATCAGTGTTGGTCACTCTCTGAACACTGTATCCTAAGGGCACAGGAGCAGGCAATCCACAAATGTCAGAAGTCAAGCAGACTAGGCAGAAGACTGGCTTGGCTGAACAGGGAAATAAGGAGAAAAAGGAAGGTGTATGCCCAGCGGAAGCAAGGTCAGCTGACATAGGAAAAATACAGAGAGGCTGCCTGCTGCTGTAGGGAGAAAATTCATGCGGCCAAGCTCAATCGGAGTTGAAGCTGGCCAGAAATGTGGGGGGCAATAAAGAGTTTTTTCAAATACATTAATGGCAATAGACAGTACTGAAATATCATTGACCTGTTACAGGATGAGGATGGTCACCTCACAAACAGGGACAGGGACAAGGCAGAGGTGTTTTATGCTTTCTTTGCCTCTGTCTTCAACATAGATGAGGAACCAGGAGGGTTTCAGTGCCCTGAGCTGGAGGACTATGTGAGAATGATCAGCTCCCAGTTGACCCTGAAACTGCAGGATCTGATGATCCAACTGGATCCCTACAAATCTGCAGGGCCTGACAGGATCCATCCGCGAATCCTCAGAGATAGCTGATGTCATTGCAAAACCTCTCTTAACGTTTGATTTTTTTTTTTTTTTTTTTTTTTGAGTGGTCTGGGGAATCTGGAGAGATCCCAGCTGAGTGGAAGCTGGCAAATGTTCTGACTTTCAAGGAGGACAGGAAGACAGACTCTGGAAACTACAGGCCTGTCATTCTCACTTCAGTGAAAAGATTATTCTGGGAGGTATTGGAAAACACCTGGAGGACAACTCAGCCATTGGTCACAGCCAGCACAGCTTCATGAGGGGAAAGTCCTGCTTATCAAACCTGATTTCCTTCTACAACAGGGTAACCCACCTAGTTGATCTAGGAAAGCCAGTGGATGTAATCCTTTTGGACTTTAGCAAAGCTTTTGGTACTGTCTCACACAGTATCCTTCTGGTCAAAATATGCAGCACACAGCTGGATAACCATGTTATGTAATGGGTGAGCAGCTGCCTCACAGGTTGGGCACAAAGGGTTATACTGAAGGGGGTATCATCAGGCTGGTGACCTGTCACTAGTGGGGTTCTGCAGGGCTCCATCCTCGACCCAGTTCTCTTCAACATCTTCATTAATGATTTGGACACAGGACTCGAAGGAATACTAAGTTTGCCAACAACACTAAATTGGGAGAAGCTGTTGACTCCCTCAAGGGCAGAGAGGACCTGCAGAGATCTCAACAAATGAGAGAGATGAGCAATCCCCGACCATGTGAGGTTTGACAAGGGCAAGTGCTGGATTCTGCATCTGGGATGGAGCAACCCTGGTTGTCTGTACAGACTGGGGAATGAGAGGCTGGAAAGCAGCAACAGAAAGGGACCTGGGATCCTGGTCAATGGCCAGTTGAATATGAGTCAGCAGTGCCCTGGCAGCCAGGAGGGCCAACTGTGTCCTGGGGGGCATCAGGCAAAGCATCGCCAGCCAGTCGAGGGAGGGGATTGTCCCGCTCTGCTCTGCGCTGGGGCGGCCTCACCTTGAATATTGTGTGCAGTTTTGGACACCACAATATAAGGAAGATATTAAGCTGTTAGAGAGTGTCCAAAGGAGGGTCATGAGGATGGTGAAGGGTCTTAGGGGAAAGCCATATGAGGAGCAGGTCTGTTCAGGCAGGGGAAGAGGAGACTGACAGGAGACCTCATTGCGATCTTTGACATCCCCACGAGGGGAAGAGGGATAGGCAGGTACTAATCTCTTCACTCTTGTCACCAGTGACAGGATTTGAGGAAACAGCATGGATCTGATTTAGGGTAGGCTTAGGTTTGATATCAGGAAAAGGATTTTCACCTGGAGGGTGATTGGCCACTGGAAGAGGCTCCCCATGGAAGTGGTCACAGCACCAAGCCTGTCTGAGTTGAAGTGTTTGAACAGTGCTTTCAGGCATGTGGTGTGATTCTTGGGGTGTTGTGTACCAGGGCTAGGAGCAGGACTCGATGATCTTGGTGGGTCACTTCTGACTCAGCATATTCTTTGATTCTGTGAGCTTTTCCATACCCTGTCCATGGTACTGCAGGTACAGGCATTTCCCTTCCACAACGATAGTCAGGCTGAGAATGTGTTGGAATAAAAGGGATTTAGTATTGGAGTTGGACTAGGTTGTGTGTGTGGTGGGGTTTTTGTGGGTATTTTTATTCCTGTCTCTCCTGTGAGGTTTTTCTTCTTGCTTGTCCTTCAAAACCTCAGGAATAGCAACAGTGCTTTATTTGACTAAATGCTCATTTTGTAGTTGTGTCTTTGTAAAAAGCAGAAGAAACATCCTTCACTTCTGTTGGCTAAAAAGCACTATTTTGATAATCTAGAATAATTTCTAGATAACTGCAAGTGTACTTGCAGTTACACTATGATTTATTTTATAGCAGAACTTAAAGTCTTTATTTTCTGCTTAAACTAAAACCTTTAGCTTTCTTGTGATGATTAGGAGTACAAATAGACTCCCTAATGAAAGATAAAATTAGGTGTTAAACGTCATTATGGTGTTTCATATTTTCTACAGTGTGCCTTGGGAGAGTGAAGGAAATCTGGTCCTAGCACTTACCTTCATCTTTGCACTGTACCTATGGGTAATGTCCTTTACACTAGTAATTCTAGATTTCGTGAGTATTCTTTCTCAAGCTTGGTAGTTCTGTTTGGGTAATTAGAAAAGTGTTTTTAAACTTCCCATTGTTACATTGGTATTGCTCTTAGATGAATGCTGAAGGACACGCAATTTTTCAGTACATTAGCACTTGTATTTCCTTTAAAAACTGGAAAGCAATGGACAAAATTCTCACTCGACTCATATTAAGACTTGTGAGGGTTTAATGGCATTTGCAAAGTAAAACTAATTAGGGTTTGATGAACAAATACTGGTATTTGTAAACTATCCACTACCTTTATAGAATGCTGTAAGTGAAGTGTTTAAGGGAGCTTTTTGTGTGTCTAGTACTATTCTTCAGTTCTTTGTCAGTCAAAGAAGTTTAGCAGACATAAATAATCATAAAAGTGTACAACTGTGCTGGCCTGGAGGAATGCAAAGGTACTTCATTCTCCAGGCTGACCTTTTCTTGGTTTCTCCCCACAAGTGGTAACTTAGTGGGTTGTGGGCAAACTGTGGGGTACTGTGTGTGCTGGAGACCTGGTCTGACAAGTGTAACGAATAGTTTATATGTGTGTCGTGGTTTAGGAATGGTGTTCCCACTGAAACGCTCCGAACCATGCACTGCTCCACTCTCCCCTCCCCTGCAGTGGGCTGGAGAGGAGAATTGGAGGTACAAAATAGATTGAGATAAGAACAATTTACTCAAACAAGCAATGAAGTAAGACAATGAACAGTAACAGCAACAATGCTAATAAAATGGTACAAGAAAGATGTGAACGACTCACAAGTGATTTCTCACCCAGTGGAAACCCTGACAATACTCGACTGTTCCCTCCCTCAGGTTACCTGACCTGGAAGGGACCCCCTCTCTCTCCCTGGAAAGTAACTTGAAGTGGTATAGAATAACCTCAACGTCCTAGCCATGCCCCCTCCTGGCTACTGCAAAAATTAACCCTGTCCTAGTCAGAACCAGGACAATGTGATCATCACTAGCTCTGAACTAGATCTAGGTGCCAGAGTTCTAAAGGATTCAGTGACTACTGGAGAAGTAACACTCTGCAAATAAAATTTTGGCATTTTGTTCTCAGACCAGAGGTGATGAAGGACAAGCTGTTCACCTAAATGTATGAATTTTCCCCCCCTTTTTTCTTAGAACTGTTGACCATAACAGTACAATTTCAGTTGTGGGTTGTTTCAGATTCCCTCCTGTATAATTTATCAGCAAATTACATTTGTATTTTGACTGTTGCTAGATATATTGAAAATAAAATTTAAATAATACTGCCCTCCTCCATCTAAAAATGCAAGTCTAACATTTATCTTGAGTAAACTTTTTTTGAAAGGTAGAGAGGGAAGGCTACTTATACCATATATTCAATTCTGCATCATAGTCTTTTTATAGAGAATTAGTATAACAGAGCAATTCTGAATGACCAAATGCCTTTTAATTATTGACAAAATTTCAGAAACAGATCCTGTATGTTTTGTGGCAAACAGTAAACTCCTAAATATTTTTCTGTTTAAGGTTTTGGAAGTTAATTTTTTTTTCTGTGCAAAGTACATAGTGGTAAAAAATTCTGACACTACACTGCTGCAGTTCTGCCTAAAATACTTGATATTATTTACATAACTAAGTAATGAATTTTGCCACATATCCCCCAAATTCTTGTTGATCTGTGAGAAAAGAGTAAATGCAAGATTTGTAAAAATGTTTAAATAGGAAGCAGATGTAGTTGAGATGTTCAGCAATGATAATGCTGCCTGTTACAGACACTGCACAATGACTGTATAATAGAGACTTCAGGGATTTTTTGATCCCTTTTAAACTGATGCAAGATGGTTATTTTACTGCTTAGCTATAGTATGCCACAGGCTCTATTTTTCTCATTCTACCTTGTCTGAAAAGACTTTGCTGTAGCGGATAACTTGTGATGTGTATGTTCTAGGAGTATCTCAAAGACCTCTTCTACCCCTCTCACCCCCTCCCAATTGTAGCTATTGGTTTTCTCTGCTATGCCGTAGTTCATCTTAATTAATGGACTTTCTAAATGACCATGTTTCTTCTTTTGCTGTTCACTGGGAATAACAAGGCAAATTACTATTAATTTTAATTCTTATGCACACCGTAAGAACAACTTTAAAATTAATTTACCAGACTTATCATTAGTTGTGATGAAAATTTGGGACACTAACTTGGGATCAAGTGCTGAATATATAAAGGTCCTATTTATAACTTAGTCAGTAATTACTGAATTTTGAAAGTGTCAGATTTTGTCATTGGGTTCCCCTGTGCAAGATGAGGACTGCAGAAGTAGCATCTTGTTGGATGCAGAGATAGCATGTTGTGTTAGACTGGTGTAGAAGTTCATTATACATGTTGGATGCAGAGATAGCATGTTGTGTTAGACTGGTGTAGAAGTTCATTATACATGTTGGTCTAATAAAAGATACGATCTCAGCCTACAAACCTTGTGGCTGCTTTGGAGTAGGATGAATGTAGGAGTGTGTGCAAGGCACAAGGATGTGGCCTCTTCATCTTTAGCAGTCTCAGGACTCTGCAGAGGTGTGCAGTGTTAGGAGACAAGTTTTCTTTCCCTCTGTGCTCTCTCCTGTCTTCTCTTGTGATTGTCCTTGATCTGTGTCCTATTTAAGGAAACCTGCTGTGGGCACATGCTTTGTCTTTGGTATTGATATCTCTGCATTCAGGTGTAGCAAAGTGACGTGTGGCTTGATGTTGAAAACCATAATTCTGCATAGTGATGTGCTATTTTGTATACTGTCTATGAACTAACCTTGAGCGAATATTCTGTGTACTCTAACATTCTTAGTCTTATGCATAGCATTGTGTTTCAAGGAATTAAAAACCCCTGTGGCTATAAATGCCCTTTTAAAAGTGTTTAGAACAATTTTCAGTCTTTCATAGAAACTATTTTCATATGAAAGCTGAAAAACTAAACTGGAGTTTTTATTGAAAGATGGTTACTGGGAAAGTAGTTCTTTACCTTGAGAGTTCTTGCGGGGGAGAAATAATATGAGTTCTGTGTGTGGTCGGCTTGGAGCTCTTGCCTTAGAGAGAAGACAGCTAACCTAGCAGCTGCTGTAATCTGTAACCCTAAGGAATGGGACAATGGGAAGCATGTCCTTGCCACTGGGAGAGTTCTGTTACTCCAACTTTGGATTTCTTCTCTGTACTACCTACTCCACCCAATGAGTGTTTCCTTCCAGAGGGTCAGGGAATTGAGTTGCTGATGTTCCAGCAGTAGCAGAAATACTTCCCTTTCCGAAGATTTGCTCTTTGTATGAGAGCTGGGAATTTATCTGAACTGATGTTCTTCTGTAAATTTGGGAAAAATGATGTAGTTGAGATGTGCATACATAACCAGGTTTTAATAAACACAATGGAAACAAAGTGAGGAGAACACCACAAAACTCAATGTGCTGTTTATTCACCCTGACTTCACTGTTAACTGACTACTGCCATGGTATGCTTTATGGGCAGTCTGAACTACCAGCATCTTTCTATGTGCATTACATTATCAACATAAACTCTTGATAACATCTCATTTAGCGATCTACATGCACAATACTCATCACAAGCCTTTTCTGTTATAGTAGGTAAGGAGAAAACACTAACCTACTTTTCAAAGACAAATGTCCCTTCTTAAAAGCAGATGAAAATCTGTAATTTTATTGAATCAGAGGAGCAAAGATACTGTATGTCGTGGTGTGGTCTGTACAGATTGTTTTACCCCTCTTCATTGCTGTATGGATCTGGTCCTTATGCGGATGGATATTAAAAGAACTTGGGATATGTAGCCTGTTCCTTGTCAGGAAGCAGATAACCTGTGTGCCATATCCCTGAATAACCTAATACTGCCCTGCTCCCTCTCCAAGTCCTCAGGAAAAATGCTTCTATAATATGCTGTTTACTAGGTAAACGTTGAGAAATATCTTTTTATAACTCAGGAAGAAAGTCTAATGCGAAGTGGTGACTTAGCATTATTTTAGAAAGTTGGCATTGCTATTAGGGACAGTGAAACCATTCTGATGTAGAAACAATGATATGGGTTTTCTGGTTGCCCTTTAAAATGCTTAATTACTGTTCAGCACGTTGCAGATGAGGACTAAACCATATTGTAAAGTTTCTATTATAGGTTCAGAATCACACACTAGTCCACGCAAAAGTAGCAGTGCAATATGACCTATTGTTTTATTTTCTTATTTCTGCATACACATTTCAAATGGAACTTCTGTGGTTTTAAGACTAATTTTAGAAGACTTTTTCTCATCAAATTAAGCTATGTGCTTAACTATTTTCCTAAAGCATATTGCATGTCAGCTACAGCTAATGCTGTCTGTCCTGTAGTCAGTACACCCAGTAAGCATAAATGTAAAAAGCATGCATTTGTATTTCAGTCTGATTCATTACTACTTGGCCTCCTAATGCCAAGACCATAGAAATTCTGAACAGTGAAACAGACTGAGTGGATTATTTTTCTTGTAGAATGCAACCGCTGAGCTGCTTTAGTTTTATTTGTATGTTAATTTTTCAAATACCTTGATTAGTGGGAATATGTGGCTGTTTATAACATCTGTGTATGTTACCCATTTTCCCTTTTAAAATTGGGTTTGCAGATGATTTTCCTCTAAACCAGAAGTGTCAGTTGGTTTTTTGAGAGTCAGTTTTAGGGTATGTGTGAATAATGCTGTAGTTATGTCCAAGACACAAATATCATAAAGCTTACTGAGTGGAATGTCTTAATGCAAAGAGAATGATGTTGTCAGAAGAGTAGTCAGAAATGGCTGAACTCCAAAAACCGAAGTGCAAGAGTCAGTAACAACACATCTCAAATATATGATCATACCAAGGGGAAAAAAAATGTTGTTCTGATGCTCACTGGATTCTTTTCTCATGGGTCTTGTACGCGAATCTGGACATGCTGAACAACTTTGTCCTCAGGAGTTGCTGTACTTGGCCTGGGCTGCTGGAATAATAAAGAAAAGTAAAGCTGCAAACACCTCTTGGTCCTGACTCGGCTGAATTCAGGAATTACTGATCAGATGTGTGTGATACATTATATGACTGCTTTTAGTGTGAGGCTTGTTTGGAATTTATTGCTGTTTAGTGCTAATGATTTTCAGAATAAAATGCCTGGCGCTTTTTGGTTTTTTAAAGAAGTCCTTACAGCTTGTAACTTTATTTCTTGGTGGCCTCCTTTGATATATTTATGTATGGGTTTAGCTTCTCTGGAAGAAATGCTAGGAGAGCCTCCCTGAGCCCGTAGAGGCCTCTATTGTGACCAGTGACTTGAAAGAGAAAGGAACGTTATGCTAAAGGCTTGTGATGGACTGCCATACTGATCAAGAAACAGAGATGTTCTTTCTGTATTTAATGCTGACTTACTACTTTGAGACTTCTCTATAATCTCTGTTCTTGACTTTTTATCTAGAGAGGACTGTGAAGCTTCTGGCACTGTTAAGCCCTGAGAACTTTGGTGATTGTCACTGTGCTAGCCATACAGAGTCTGACACTGAAGTAGACCAAAATAAACAGCTTTGTAGTTGACCAGGAGAGTAGAGAAATGTGTAGCCAGTATAGAGGGTACAGTCTGAAAAACTTTTTCTGATTTGAGACACTCGCATCTCTGGCTGGCCCTAAACAAAAAATGCTTATACACTGCTGCTCATGCTAGACAGCTCTTTCTTCTTGTGTTTCTCCCCATAGCGTGAAAAAGGGCAGTGATAATCGAACCAGGGATTTTCAGAGAAAACTATAGCTCTTCAGGAAGTCATGATGGCATACAAAGGTTTTGTTGTTGTTGTTGTTTTCCCCTGCAGTCATTTCTTTTGATGCTTCCACAATCTTTTAGTCATACTAGTTTAGATGATGTGAAACCTTAATACAGTAAACTACTTGTTGCAGAGGCAAGGATCTCAACTTCTGTGGAAGGCTACAAGGCAAACTCATTTGATTTATTTTGTAGAAAGGTAAGAAATATTTTACACGTGTTTTCACACTACTGAGCTCTAAACATTCATCCTCTCAAGTCTATTTTCATTGGTGTCTAATACAATTAAGGATTGAGTTGTAGATTTTCCAGGAAGGGAACATACTTGCTAGTATATTCTGAAAGTTGACCCTGGTTATAAGGGATATGGTACTTGACAATGGTGTGAGATTTCTGTTGTGATTTCAAACATTAATTGCTTCAATAGCAACCTAGTCCATAGGTAATATTGTGTTCTTAAAAGTCAGTGTTTTTTCTCCTTTGCTCTTGAAATCTTGTGTAGTCCTATCTTGGGGAAAAATTCATGGTGTTTTCTTTAGAGGCAGTGTTACTACAGTCATCTCAGCTTTGTTAGCACCAGCCCTCTGAATTCCCCTTCTGCAAGACAGAGTTTGTACACATAATGTAAGACATCTTCTGTATGTCTGATGCAATGGTTGAGCATAAATGGACCTTGTTTAGAAGGGAGTGATTCTTCTGTAAAAGAAACTGTGCAAACAGCTTGCACCTTGGGGTAATAGGCCTGACTTGCAAGACTGTGTTGCTATTTCAGAGTATAGGTGCCTTGTGGGAGGACAAGGACAAGATCTCACCTTGATGCAAGATACCATTTATCTTTGAGGGTTAACTGCAGCCTCTTAAGTGTTAAAACAAAATTCTTGTGCACTGACCTCCCTTGTTGAAGTTCTTTGCTATTTCTCTATGGGATTTTCTTGTAAATCCGAAGTTTTGGAACACATAGAATTAATTCTTAGAGTCATGGCTCTGGGCTGTGATTGGTGTCTTTTCTTCCCCAGGAACTGATTTAGGCTTTTCTCAAATTCCTTTTATATGGCCAGATTTGTAAAGATGAGTAGATGCTTGTGTGCTGGTGTGTGAATGTCTGTCTAGGGACTTCTCGCATTCCTGGTGGTTGGTATTGTAGGTTTGGTCATCACCAGAAAAAGTGAAGAACAACTTCATTGTACTACTGACCTCTCTGGGATGCTTGCCCATGCTGAGGAGATATGGCTTTTCTCTGAACCAGCTCAGGCTGCATATGATTGTTTATGTTCACCAATACTGGCTGCAGGAGGTACTCTGTACTACTGCCATCCTCCTCATTGCAGCAGAACTCCTATAAAGTCTTTTCTGTGGATTTTTGGTTTATTGTGGAGTCTTCCCCATGCCTTGGATCCTAAAGATTTAGATGGTCTATTTTAATCCATGGCAGCCTGCTTCCTCTCTTTTATACCTATGAAGGCAGAATAAAGTAAGGAGAAGCTTACTTTGGCAGTTAATGCAAAGGATCACTGGAATACGGCTCTTGTGACTTGACTTTTATTTACCTTACCATAAATATAACATTACTGTAAAGTTCAGCCCTAAATTATTGAGGGCTGAAACTCTTAATCTGAACAAATAAATGATTAACTAATTTTCTTCCCAGAAACTTTATGCAAGGTGAAGTGAAAGTGCATGGATTCAAATTCCTGATTATATTGTCCAGCTAAGAGTATCCAAGCAGAACATGATTGAGGATGATCTTTCTCTGCCTAGTGGGAATCTTGATATAATTGAAGTTTGCTACCAGGCGATAAATGGGGACCTCTCTTTCTCTTCCCTTCACATTTCCCACATAGCAGTACTTATGGTCCTTTGCAACTTGAGCTTGGTGTATCTTGATGTTACTATTTTCCAGAATTGACTTCTGTTGCTCTTTAGGTTAAAACTGCTCTTGGCTAATGAAAGCCATTTGCTAATGAGAAGGGACAGCACCACTTTGCAAAACATTAGAAGAGGGTCCTAACTGGGTAGTATGAGGCCGTGTAATCTACTGGCTGTGGATGTGTTGCTTCTGTTTTCTTCAAATGTTTGATTTCAGTTGTGGCTGTCACTACAGATTGTGTATTAAGTTGTAGTACTTTAGGCATTGGAGGTGCTTGGATGTGGTTTTTTAAGATATTGCTGTCCCAAGAAACAAAGTTTTGTTTATAATAACAAGTAAACAAACGAAAAGTAGCATGGTTTCAAACAGCTTGTTCCAAGTGACACAGTAGGTAAGTTAGTATCTGTGAATGCCGAAGATTTGGAGCTGAGTTATAACTTTTTTTTTTTTCTGTATAGTGTTCAAATAATACTGTAGAAACAGCTCTGTATTCCCACTTCACAAGTACATTAAACCAATCTTTATCTAACTAATGTCTTCCTCTAATTTTTGATAAGAGTCTAGAAAAGCATGCTTATGGACAGTATCTCAGTGCCATGAATAAGTGTTCTTCCATCATAATATCTGGTGTCTCTGGACAAAGAAATGCTTATTACTGTAGATTTGTTTATGATGTCTTTTAAAGGCTTGTAACTGAAAGCACCTCTAGACAGCAGTGAATCCTAGAGACTTCAGGTAGTACCTGAAGTGTGAAAAAAAGTGATATAGCTGCAATTCTGCACATATAGTATAAGTGTGGTTACCTGGCAATATTCAACAGTTTGTAACATTAAATTAGCTTCTTATAGGTTTTGTTGGGAAATATTTCTCAGCAGTTCAATGTAATTTCCTGATGTACTTCTGCAAAGAGCAGGTGTGTGTATCTGTTGCCTGGCTAACTTCTGGTAACCAGCTTCAGGACTTCTAATGAAGTTATGGAGGGAGAACTCTTTTTGATTTAGGTTAGATATGGAAGTCTTTATACTTTCCCTATCTTTCCTCTGTGATGCATTTCTTTCATTTTCATGTGTTTAGCAGATACTAGGTAAATAACTGCTTGTGCTTATAATTGCTCTGTCAAGTTGTAGAAGTGTGTTTAAAGAAAGGCTGACATCAGCTCTAGGGATAGGAGAATTAAAAAGATGTGGAAGGAATCCTGTGTCCAGATTCACTCAAACTCAGTAGTATGTATTAATGGTTCATTTCCACTTCCTTTTATATTTCTAAAAGTGTGGAATTTCATAATACATTAGATCAATACCATGTGCAAGCCTGCTGTACTGGATCAGAAAGAAATTATCTATCTCAGTCACTAACCATGGCAAGACACTAGCAGCATGTGCTCTAGGGAATACACTAAGATCAGGGTGATCATAGTGATACTTCCTAGAATGCTTTCTGATAGCAGTCCCAAAGTCTATGAACTTCTTCAGCTCAGGAAGTGTCTAACTGGAATGAAGCTGAGTCAGGGGAGGTTTAAGTTAGGTACCAGGAAAAGGTTCTTTACCCAGAGAGTGGTTGAGCACTGGAACAGGCACCCCAGGGAAGTGGTCACAGCACCAAGCCTGTCTGAGTTCAAGAAGTGTTTGTACAATGTTCTCAGGCACATACTGTGATTCTTGGGGTGGCGTGTGCAGGGCCAGGAGTAGGACTCAATGATCTTGATGGGTCCCTTCCAATTCAGGATATTCTATGATCCTGTAACGCAGCCACTTCCTTGGCAGTACGTTTTTTGTTTAATAGTGTTTGACCTGCTCACTTTAAACTGTATCTTCCACCCTGGTCAGCTTGTCTGATTATTTTAAAATTGTTTAAATTGTCATCTGCAGCCTTTGATAGCAAGGAGTTTCAAGGTTTAGTTAGAGACAGTGTTATATTTTTATACATATATATATGTGTGTGTGTGTATATATATATATAAAATGCAACATATATAAAGGTGAATATATAAATATTCTGTTTGTCTCTTCCATTGTACTTGTGTACCCAGAGTACCTTTTTTTTCTTGTGGGTCAGTTTTGTTCCCTAGATGCATTTTATAATTCTCGTTAATTCTTCTGTACTTACTAGTTCTTTCTGCATATGGGGAGAGGAAAGCAGAGTTGTTCTGAGTAAAGGAGACAAGTGCACTGTAGACTTCTACAGTGATTTTCTTTTTGTGTGTGTGTGTGCTCTGTGGGTTTTTGTTTTTGTTTGTTTGTTTGTTTTTGTTTGGTTTTTTTACTAACAGTTTCTTTTATTTACTTTGGCTTTTGACTGTGACTGATAACTGAGCTGATTTTACAGGGGATACTTATGACAGCTCAGAGATAATGTTTCCTTAAAGTTGCTTGGTAAATTGGCACATCATTGTGCCCATTTATAAGTTTTTTTTTCTTGATTGCATCGTTTGGCATTTAGCAACAGTATATTTCATAATGTTTTATGAAATCACCCTTCAATCTCATGAGATCCTTCAGATTTCTGTGCTGGTTCTAAATAAGTCCTTTGGTGTAGTAACTTTTGTCCACTTCCTCCTTGCTTTCTTTTTCAGATTGTTAATAAATAGAATTGCTTATGTCTGTGATATCAGAATTGTTTGGAGCTCCTATGGTTGACTCTTGTTCCTTCTTTTCTTGCCAAGTTTTAAAAATCAATTCTTAATCCGTGAGAGGAAAGACACTACTGATGGCAGCTTAGTTTTTTTAGACAGCTCAGCAGAACCCTGTTGAAGGCTTTTTTGAAATTTAAGGAGAAAAGGTTTTTCTAGTCCTCATGATCTGTGACTTCTACCAAAAAATTATTTGTGGGTGGTGACTTGTCTATGAGCAGTTGGATATTTTTTCTTTGACTACCTGCTAACCTGCAGCATGGTCATCGGAATTGATTACGGATTAAATTTTAAAAGCTACAGGCTTTGCAGTATTTGTTCACACCTGGAGAATATATTTCTTTATGAATGGATGCTGCTTTGGATGGTTAATAACCTGGCTGGCAGCTGAAATAATGTGCAGTACTGAAAGTACCAGTGTACCTCTGATTCTGTTAACCCAATGAGAGGGAGAAGCAAAGAAATTGAATCTGCTTAATTACTCTGGAATATCTTAACACTTCCAAGCAAAACTTTTCCTTTCAATAAAGGACTAGTATGTCAAGTCCCTTCTAAAACATTTTAACTATCAATTCCTGCTTTTAAAAATCTGCTTTTGCAGCTACCTGTCAGAAAGCATCTGTGTAAACTCAATAGCAAAAGTTTTGAAGTACAGGCTCAGCAGGGAAGAATTGGGCTCTTCCACAACTGCCTTATCAGCATGTGTCACTGACCAGACTCTGTAAAAGTGGACTTGCAAATAACTTATAAACTTACTTGTAGAGACAAACTCAGTTAAACTCTTAAGCAAAATGGTTTTAAAAATAAATACAAAGTAGAATTTATAGCTCTCTGCATCAAATGTTTGTAAAGAGATTTATTCTTTACCTCAGTGAAGTGTGTTTCAAAATTTTCTGATCAGGCATTAATTATGTTTGATTTTATAAATTTGCACTCCTTATATGTAGTAAGCAGAACTTCTATTGAAAAAATCATTGGATAAAGAATGAATGTGTAGGTATGGAGGGGGAAACTTTTGCCAGTTTTTCAGGCCATGTGTACTAATACATTGGGGTTTCTACAATTCTAATAAATGGAGGCAAGAAATCCCAGGTCTAGACTACCGGTTAATATAATAAAGATTTTTTTGGTAATATTTAATGACTGAGAATGGCAATTCACATGTCAGCTTTTTGTAACAGATTGCTGGTTGTCACTATTTCCCAAACTGTATTTTTCTTGAAAATTCAAAATGCAACTTCATTAACTTTCGCTTGATGCTCCTAAAGAGAAAATTCTGCCTTTGTTCTTCACGTGCTGAGTCAGGAACACAGTCAGGGGATCTGTTTGATTTTTTATTTTTTTTTTCCTCCTTTCTTTCTTTTCTAAGTGAGCTGTAGACCACAGCATATTCAAAAAATGTGAGGTACATGAAGAGAAATTACTGCTGAGTCACCTGATTTTAAAAAAAAAAAAGCTCTTCATGTTAATTTGATCATATGTAATCAGTCATTAAAAGGCAAAATACTTGATTCAGACTTGGAAATGTTTTAAGTGGGTATAGTGCAAAAAAGCTGATAGACTAAACCACAAAGTCTATCAGAGCTGTTATTGGTCCAGCAGTTTTTCTTGTACTCTCACCTATGTGGAGGAATGACAGCAGCTGACAGTATTGCTCCTACACTGTATCTCTGGGTCCAGAAATATAAACTGATTTAATGGTTTTTAAATTTTATTTTTGCTGTCTCTGCTTCATTCCTTACCTTTTCAGGAATAGCTTGTGTGGTGATTAGCTGTTGGGTTTTGATCATATGATCACTTCTTTCTTACTCTTGTAGCCAAGAGGGCTACTTAGTAGCCACCTGCTGAAATTCCTGCTCATAGGGCTGACCTAGGTGTGGAAACTTCTGCCCTGAGAGAGAAATGTGTGGTTCCTGATAGATTTACAGGGGAGCAGTTGCAGCGCTGAAGAAGAGCTATCTGTTGCTTTCTGACTCTGTGTAAAAAATGTACATTGGGCTGCTTTTCCCTTAATGGTTTTTTCCTTTCAGGTCTGTAGAAACTTTTGGGAGAGAGACATGCTTCTGGCTGATACTGTATCTGTACCATTCCAACCATTCTGATTAGCACAGTTCTTACTTAAGAAGTTTTGTGAAGACTTTATTGCTTCATGGCATCTGGTAGGACACTTTGAGTTGTGAGGTATAAAGCTGCATTCTGGAGAATTAGATGATAATTTGGTTTCTTTGTAAAGCAAGCATGAAATTCCAGGGTGAAAGGAAGATTTTTTTTTTTTTTTTTAATAAGTTAATGTTAGACTTAAAGTACAAACTGCTAGAACTGAGGGGAGTCATTGGCATAGGTGCTTCACAGTTTCTGATCAGGGAAGTGATGAAGTTAGTAGTTCGTGTTTTGCTAGTGTGAGAATAAGACCACATTTTCAATCTAGTACTCTGTGGCTGTTGACTTGTCAATCAGTTTGTCATAGAGCATACTTCATGCCAGTCCTGTGATCTCTGGCATCAGCTGCCAGGGAGTTTCAAGATGGAATTGTGAGCACTGAGGAGTGCATGGACTTTGACAAAGAGTTTTTATTCTTCTGAGCTCAATGCTTTGCATTATTTCTTGATTAGCAGAAGCACTCAAGCTGGAATCGCTGCTCATCCAGAATCTACAGATGAGCTGTATAAGGCTTCCTTTCTCTGTGCGGATTTCTCAGTCTTAAACTTATTTTGGTGCTTCTCTCTCCTTCCAACCAAATTAAAAAGTCTCTTTTTCTTTAGTGGGTTATGGAAAAACATGGGAGACTTAATAATGTTGTTGCTAAGAAATCAGTAATTAGGCTGATACTTTGTTCATGTTTGCTGTTTAAAATTACTTGAAAAGCGCATAATAGCTCTGTTGCTCTGTAAAGGTCAAGTTATTTGAAAATGTTGGACAACTGCATGAGTTGAAACCTAATAAAAACATCTTAATTGAGAAGGTGGGAAGAAAACAAATAAATGTTAAGTAGTTTATTGTCCATTTTTTGAAGGTTATTTTAAACATAAATAAAGAGATTTGAGAATTACTTAAAATTTGTTCTCGCTCAGATTTTCTAGTGTCTTAGTTTGTTTTCCTAATTTCAAGGATGCTATGGAAGGGAACTGAAGAGTTATTACTAACCCCGATTGGATCTCCCATAGCCTAGATCTGAAGTGTGTTCAGCTGTGTTATTAAGCTTCAGAGTGAATAATTCTTAGTTTTATTCATGTCTTGGTAACATGGAAAAAAGGTTACCTTGTGCACTGATTTATTCTCTTTCTGAAAAGCATCTCAAACAGTCTGTGAAATTAAGAACAATGTTCAAGGGGGCTCTTGGCTAGAGGCAAGGCATGTGGGGTGGTCAATCCCCCCACTTATGCATAAATAGAAAATTTGCTACTTGCCATGTGTGTTGTGTGAGAGTTTTTTGATAATACTGACATGTGGCTGCTACACTTTCCTGATTTGTTATAACTTAATATTGCTGTGACAACTCAGCACTTCATAAGGGGAGTTAAGGAATTTGAAGGACTTCTGAGGTACTTAGCAGGTTGAGAAGCTGCAATCTGTGATCATGCAGACTTGCATTTTATATCTAGTTTTCTACAGGTCATTTTTGTAATTCTTACTAAGAAATATGTGTGTATGTTCTTATAAGGCATGCTGCTACATATAAGAATGTGTATCTCTTTGGTGTGATCAGCTTTTATGTCCCTTTTCTGTGCTTCTTCCCCCATGCCCTCAGCAAGTATTAGAAGTATTCCCAAGATAATTTCAGAAGTGTCTGTGTTGACTACTGGATACTGTTCCCCTAAGAGCAGAACTGCTGCGCTCTTAATAGTTTTTGTTTCTGTTACTGCTTCTTCAGGGACAAATAACAGATAATCCTTTTGCTGTAGAGGAAGGTATTTATCTAACAGATAATTAAATCTTTGGAGATCTGTTTGCAGGAGGTTTAACTGAATATTGGTTTTCCTTCATTTGGATAACAAATATCCATGAATTAATAAGAAAACTGCTTACAGGGTTTTTGTACTGGATAATACAACTGTTTAAATTAGTGAGTACAGCTGGATAGGCAGGCTAGGACTTCTAAAGATGCTGCAGTGGTCTTCTCTGTGCTGCACCATGAAAATGCAAATGAGGAATGTTTATAATGTCAAAGCTGAGCTGTCCTTGAATGCAAGTTTAAAAAAAAAAAAGTCATGTACTTCTTTCGAAGCATATTGCATTGATGGTGCTCTGCGCCAGATTGTACTTCAGTGATGGCATGACTCTAGTTCTTAAGGCATCCTTTCAGATCAGACCGGTTGTAATATTAAGTGTATGTGAATAACCTGCAGCTGGAGCAACAGGTCAACATTAAGTCCTTCTGCAAAATTATCCAGAAGGCGATGGCTGCAAGCAGGATGTTGCAAATGGGTTATATTCAAAGGCAGTCTTGCACCCTCAACTTGGATGATTTTTTTTTTCCTATGTAAGAATTTCTGGGTTGTTGATCTTAAAAGACTGTGGAACTCTTCAGACCTGAGCTGTTCTAATTGGCTCTGAGAATACTGGCTATTATTATTAAGTATGCAATCTAATATAAACTAGCACAAGAAGCTTTCATTATAGAATTGGCATGTTCTCACCTCTTTTCTTCCTGAAGAAAGCAGTGGACTGATAAAAACTCTGGTAGCTGGAAGCCTGGAACAAATGGTAGTTTTTTTCCCCTTTTGAATGAAGGCATCCTACGGAAATGTGAATAGGGTGAATGGCACCAGGAGACCAATGAAAATGGGATGGTGAGAGGGCTGCTGAGGAGACAGACAGAGAGCTGAGCTGTGTCATGGGAAATGGAGGAGGATATCCTGAGCAGCAGTGCAAAGGGGAAGGGTATCACTGGTGTAGTGACTTGGGCAGCATGTTTTTTGCATTGTGAATTTTGGAGGTTTTTTAAGAAAGTACTTAGTTCTACATTATACCAGTAGAGTCCACTAACTAAAGTCTGGAATCTGTTTAGCTGCTGTACCAACTTTTCTTAAAGACACAGTCAGGCCATGCCACTTTAATTTTCTAGTTCAGTGATGTGTTCACTTTCACTGCAGGAACTGATTTTCTTAAGGTGAAAAAGCTTTTTTTTCTTATCCTTAGGAAAGGAAAATGAGGATATACTATACTACTGAAATTTTAAAGGATTTAGAGATATAAACTGCTGTTAACATTGCTACTTTTAGACAACTAAATTGGTTTCAGGTTTTGTGAACATATTGTCTTACGTTACAAGCACATCTAAGAATTTATGACTTTTGTACATTATGCTAATTTAAAAATTCCATGTAGATTTTTAAAAAAAAAAAAGTTATTACATGTAGCAGTGGCTTTGGATTAAGAAACAAACCCTCAAAAATCAGAGTTATTATGTACTGAAAAAGCAACAGCTGAAGTATGGGTAATGCAGTCTGTCTGCTGAATTAGTTTAAATAAGCAAACAACAAACTTTGTTTAGTTGTAGATCAACATTTATAGTAATTATCAATAGAAAAAAATTACTTTATAGATGAAAAATTAAAATCAGTTTAAATTGAGGGGAGAGCTGGCTTGGAGTTTGTCTTAAAATTGGGTATTTTAACTCCTAGTGAGTAAAGGGCAGCAGAAGGATAAGAAATTCTTAGATAAGTGAGATGCCTCAGTAGCACAAAGTCATGGCTCAGAGGGTTCCAACATGAGAAGTTGAAGCTTAAAGCTGTTCCAGCTAGTTGTCCCAAATTTACTTGGGATAGCACTAATGAAATATCTGTGTCTGGAGTTTTTAATCTGAAGAGGTAAAAGGCACTGGAAAACGTCTGTGAAACAGAAGGAAGTGCAGGTTGATGACGTTGAGCTGCCATCACTCACCTGGCCTCTGTGCCTTGCCGTAGGGACTTGGGGTGGCTGGACAGTGTTAGCCCGTTAGGTTATCATTAAAAATCCGTCTGCTGGCGTGTTCTGCTGAATTCGCTTTATCAGTGGTTACTTTTACAATTGAATATTGCCATATTGCAAACAAATTACTGCATATAACATTATTATAACGTATGCACTAACAAAGCTTTTAATCTCTTAAGCCACCTGTCTTTTACAAGACACTTTGTTTCTCCAAAGTGCTGTTCTCACTGTCTGCTACTGGTTCTGTGTTAGTATATGAGTGTTCTACAATAGTATCAATATGCTGGTCTTCAAACACAGAGAAAGCTGGTACACTAGGGCGTGGAAAGAATAGGAGCTTTCTAGTGGTAGCAGTGCTGTACAGAATCACGAGGAGGACAAATGTGTGTTTGAGTATATGTCACCTTACTAAGGACTAAATAGAACACAGCATTATGGAAAAATTGAACTATGGTATGCTGATGTGTAGATACCTGAACTGCAAAAATGAGTGTTTTGTGCTAGAGAGCTGTGAACAGAATAAAGACACTCCATTCCACAAATAGCCTGTTTAATAACCACCTGTGGTTGCTGCATGGTTGGCAAGCTGGTCTATCTGTATCAAGTTTCTGACAGTGACTGGTAGCAGATACTCTGAAGAAAAAGTACAAGAAATGAAGTAGTAGCCTTTTTCTAAGTAATGAGAGATTTAGGGAATTCAGAATAGTTCAGATGGAACTTTGCAACATCCTTTGACAACAATTTGTGATATATAATTTGCTGTATACAAATCTGTACAGTGTAGCTATTGTGTTTCACTTGTTGCTTGAGCATGTCCTGCTTGTGTCCAGAGGAAATAACCATGCTGGAATATGTATACCAATGTTAGATGGTCTCTGTGTGTGACACAGGCTTTTAAAATATTTGAACTGTTAATTGTATAGCCCACTTCTAATTCCATATCCAAATGCTTTATACATATCATGTCTATATGTAGTGGTGCTGTAGGTACAAAAATGAAATGGGAGTATGCAGAAAGAGAAAGTAAGGAATCCTAGAATTGAATGTGAATGAATGTGGGAAGTTAATTTGGACAATTACAGATTGTCCTAATATTATGCTTTTAATTTCACTGAGTTGACATAGATGCTAGGGTAGTGTTGTTGTCTTGGATAATTGTGTCCAGAGCTATATGTGCTTGTGGATGAATTTGTCAGAATCTCATTTGGCCTTTTTTATTTCTAAATAAAATTTAACATCTTTTTTCTGTTCATGACTTGTAAGAAACTAAGGTATTTGAGTAAATAATATCTTACTTGGCCTGTGTCACTGAGAGTATGTAGCCCTGTATGCATCGATGTTCTGAGTACTGTAACAATAAGCCTACAACGACTAATTCTTGGTTCAGTTTAAATGAGAAAAAGCATCTTTTTGTGGTATGTAACTTCTTTTTTGCCACGTAACTGTCTTGAAATAGTGTGTTCACAGTGAGTTTATAAAGAATGGTAAGTTCCCTTTAGCAGGTGGCATCTAACTAATTTTGTTATTAACTGCCTTGAGAGTATTAGGTAGAACCTTCTCTAGTGATTTCTTTGGCTGATTTTTGCACTGTTGCTGAATATGCTGCTTGAGCAGTTGCTACCCCTAGGTACTTGTTTCTACATTTTACCAATACCTAGTGCAAGCTTCTGCATGGCTGTGTGATGAACTAGGTGGAGGATGGATTTAGGTAAAATATGACCCTGCAAGGATATTTTTGTTTTAGTCTCATTGGTTCAGTTATACTGGCAGAATTCAAAGTCTGAGGCTATGAGTGCTCCCTAAGCACCTACAGGGAGGCATAAAGGGGAGAGTGTCTAGAGGCTTCAGTTTTGACCTCTGAGCTAAATAACTTGGGGATAATCCTAGTCAGGGTAACGCTGTTTTTAGAAATAATGAGATGACTGCCTGATTCCTGGTCATACTTTCCAAACATTTAGGACTTTATCTGTGTCTTAACTTTTCTTAGATGTTGTTTGTACTGTGATGAAAATGTAGCTGCAGACCACAGACAGAGTAATAAACATTATTCCAGAAAGAAGACATGGGAGAAAATGGACTTTGCAGTTTCTGGGCAGGATTTTCCACGTAGTACTACAGTTTGCTTTAAATGTTAGCACAGTCAGGAAAAAGAAGTAGGAAGTGACCTTTTTGTTGGTCTCAAATGAAAATTAACTTGGATGAATTCAAGAGCCTGCTTGCTTGCGTTGCTCTCAGTCAGTAGCAGAACTATAAAACTTAGAAGAGCATAGCCCCTTTTCAGCACTCCCGCTGTCTCCAGGTGATTGTAAAATATCACTGTATTTTGATGTGTATTTGAGCCCTGCACTCTTCTTGTGTACGTCTCAAAAACATGACAGGCAAGCACAGGGTAGCATGTCAAAGAAGATGGCCTCTGGAATTTTCCCAGATTTCTTCTGAACTGTGTGGATGATTTCTTTGAAACATCTAGTTTTGTGTCTATTACTAGACCATCATCCATCATTTGGGTTGTGCATATGGGAACTTTCTGCATATGGATTCTCTGTGGGGCCCTGAATGACTTAACTCACCAAATCTCCCTCAGTTCTGTGTGCTTAAAACAGTAAAAATGGGCTTTTCTCTGCATTCTGCCTATGAAAGGTTTTAGTGTAAACTTTCCAGTGGTCACTGCAATGCAGTGATAACCTTTTTTACTTTCAAAGCCTGAAGAAGATGGATGTTGTTGTCCTTTCAGCAGTCTCTAGTAGAGGAGGTAGTCCAAATGGGCCTCAGGCTGCTGTGGCCCCATGCTGGCCCAGAGGAGATTGCTGTGCTGACAGAGCTGCTGATGCTCCCCTGATTCAAGGAAGGGATAACCCATTATAGCTGCTGCTTGTAGTCTGCTTGTCTTTCTGCCTTCAACTTGTATGTGGGATCAACATAGGGGTGAAGTGTAGAAAGACAACTGATCCTTCAGCAGAGTGTCTTACGAGAGGGGCTGCATTCCCAGTAGCATTAGGCAGGCAAGCATCTATGCTGTGTTTTTGAGACTTCTCATGGCTGATGAGTTTCAAGAGATACAAGGGCGTGAAAAAACGTATGAGTTTCTGTTTGCGTAAGTTTAATGAGCCTTTACTAAAGGTTCAATGCATAGACTCCGACCTGTTTCACTTCAAGTGTCAGGTATGTTTGAACTTTAAGTGAAACATTAGCTAACATGTGTCTGATTTTTTTCCTTCAAGAGGCCCAAAGTCTCCAAATATTTTCTGGGATGTGAGTCCTTATTGAGGTTTTTCATGACTACATTTTGAGGACTTTTGTCTGTGTTGCTTTTATTATCTTAAAGCAAGTAGCAAGGCTGGATTCAGTCCATTGTGTGAGGGGGAGAATGTGTCTGTGTTCCCTGGAGCTAGCTGCCCTCTTGGAGGAGAACTTAAAATTTAAGGGACATGTTTACTAAAATGCTAGCAAATGAAGATATTCCGGTGTCTGCTGTGGAGAGAACAGGAGGAGTGTGTGTCAAGTCTCAAATTGGTATACTTGGTGAAAAAGAATGAATAGCAAGCCAGTTTTTTTCCCCTGCAACCCCCCCCTCCCCCTGCCACTTTTTTTTATGACCCTTTTAAAGTTAAATAGGGAAGATGAACTGCTGGAAGTTAAACTTCCTCACCTCAAGTGCAAAAGGGAAAGGGAACAAACATCTGTATCCTAAATGGACTGAAATCACTAGCTATATTAGAAGTAAAATCATGTTTAGGTGAGTATCCTCAAAGAGTAGGATCACTTTTTCGTGACTGCAAAATTTGTAGGATTTCATCAAGAGAAACGATTGATGAAGCAGATTAGACACAGCTGTCATCCACTAAGTAAGCACTTACAAAAGTTAATAAAAATTTATCCTTTTTTCCATTTTGCCTGTTTTTGGAAAAGAACTTACTAGGTGGTATAGTAAAAGGGATAAAACCCATAACAAAACTACAGAAACATGCAGTTATTACGAAATCGCTACATCTGAAACATGCTGCTGGACATTGTCCACCTCTGCTCCATCCCTATGTGAATGTTTTAGTGTAGTCTCCTGTAAACAGGATATGGAACTGTTGGAGTCATGTTTGACTGCAGTTGTTGGAGTTTTGGAAAGTGTACGGACAAATTCGAGCTGCTTGTATAGCATGTGTACGTATGTGCCACCTTCCTCCTTTTCTTCTCCTGAGATGCCATTAATTTGATCTCTTTGAACTTGATCTGAAAGACCAGATACTCTGGATTAAACATAACATGTAATACTGCCTTTTGTTTGTTGCTATTGCTGCACTGCTTTTCCTGTGACATTAATCTGGAATTGTTTGGAATAACCTTAGAGCTGACTAGTTTCTATGTCTTGGTAGTGCACACACTATATGCAGAATGCTTTAATGATACCTTACTATGCATGTTATTCTGGTTTTGGAAAAAAATAAGCATTGTTCTGATGCAGATTTCAGACACAGACCCTGGTATATAAACCCTTCTGAAATGGAGACACACTTTGCTGCTGAATCTCTAAATGGGATGCCTGAATGCTCTGTGACCAAGTAAATAAATATTTCCTCTTAGTTTCAAGAAACATGGCACACAGCTGCTCCTTACTCCTTGTTGTAAAATAGCGGGCCATTTGCTGACTGAAGCAAGCCATTGACATTATTGCTAACAGCTGCTGAACTCTTAGCGTTAACTTAAACAGCTCATAAATGTTAATCATATTGCAGTTTTGTTAGAGCTTGTCTGCCTATCCCAGAGGCGCTAGCTATTATGGCATGCTTTTTTCCTCACATGAACTGATGACATTTCTTAGTGGAGATTCCAAATAGTAACTTGCTAAGTTCAGTAATTTTACTGTGGTGGTGGAAGTTTCTTCAAAACGGTGCTTTTAATTACAGTGTCACTAGTATAGCTTTACTTATGTGTTTTAGTGGGCTCAGAGCTGCTGAGCATGTGACGGAATGAGTATGGAGTAGAAGGGAGTATGCTGTCTGCTTACTGACCTGTTGTTGGGAGATCAGTGACAGAGTCAAATCCAAATCTAAACTGAAGAAAATCTGTGGAGTTCATCTGTGCTTCGGTTTAAAGTAATTTTCATATTGTAATGGTTTTGCTGCCCTACAAATGTGAAAAGTTTACAGGAAATGTTTACGGGCTGCTATAAAAATGTATGTTATCTGCATAATAAGCAATTAAACAATATTCTGTAGCCTTTTAATTGTCCCTCCCACTCTTCAACCAGTGGGGATGGGTACTTAAAAACAAGACAAAGCTCTCAAACAAACTAATCCTTTCCTTCCTTCATGTCAGATTGTGCTAGTGTTCTCTGTAGAAAACACTGATTAAGTTCCAGAACCTGTTTTTGAGACTGTCAAAATGGTTGTGAATATAGCACAAATGAAAACATAGATAATGAAGTAAAAGATACTCTATTATTGTGGAGGTATAACTTTTTGATTTTAATCATTGTGAAGGTCAGAAAGAGGACAGTGTTGTTGCTAGTACATGCCATATAGAGAAATTATGCTTACAGTGTCTAAAAGCCTTTCTGTCATCCTTACTCTTAAGTGGTCATCCAGTGGAACTTTTTCTCTCTAGGGCAATGGTATATGTGTACCAGAACTGTACTTTGTGCTTAGACAATATGCTCCCTACCAAACTCATTGAAATTGCAGTTAGTCTGAGCTTCTGGTGTCAGCCTGTGATTAGAGGTTAACCTACTGACAATGCAACCATTCCCATACAAAGCTATATGCTCTCTGCTGTGTATCTGGATGGTGCTTTGGTTGTGTGCATGTGTGTGGTTCCTCTTCAGGATTCTCTCCTGGCTGCTTGCAGAGCAATTTCTGTTCCTGAAGAGGTGTGCAGGACAGGGACAAGTGTTGCAGACTGATGCTAAACAGATCCTATCCTGTAAGGTGGGAGGTCCCAGCTTGAGCTGGAACCTCTTGGGCTTTATCAGATAGACTTTGTGCAAGGAAGTATGGTTTTGGGTGAAGAAGATCAAAACAGTACTGGTTGGTGTTTTTTTCTTTTTTTGGGGGTGGTTAAAGTATGAAACTAAGGCTATATAAGGCTAACATCACACTATACTGAAAACTGTGAGCAAGGGTTTGATCTCAAAACATTCAGTCGTCTTAATTCCGATGACAGAATTAAATATCACTCTTCAAGTAGGTGGATGTGAGAATTGTTTTCTGGACTTCCTCCTAAAAGCCTGGAGAAAGATTGGATACTATACAATCTACTAGATTGTGGTTAGTAATGAAACAGAAAACTCTCTGGGAAAGTAGAGGGGACTCCAGATTGTATATGTGTGGTTCAATTATAATTACATTACTGTTGTTTTGGGAAAAATATGATTGCAAAAATAATTCCAGATTTTTTAAAGACTTTAGAGCTCGCTTATTTCTACAGAAGTGATGTAGTTCATTACAGCTAGTATGACCATCCAACTATCAGTTCTAGTCCTATCTTTTCAGTGTTTTTCAGTGAGTTTTTAATTTTTTGTTTCTTTTTTCCTTTTATTTTTCTTCCAGTGGTCCAGCTAAAAATTCTACTGTTGTCCTTTAATTCTACCCCATCTTCATTCACGTCTCATGCAGCAAATAGAGACAGCTTGCTGAGATTAGATACTTTCACATATCCAGAGTGGTACTTAAATGAAAAAATAAAGAAGAAAATGCCCAAATTGATTGAATATCTCAGTGGTGACTCCAAGTGCCTTGTTTTGAGTCTGAAAGTAACTTTCCTGTGCTGCATCCCTAAACTGACAGAGTAGAAACATACTCAAATAATTGAGTTCAGGAAATGAATGAAGAAAATGGTGACTTGAAGAACTGAAATATTGAAAGGTACAAAAAAAAAGTTGTTAACAGTATTAATAATACTTTTTTCTTTTTTTTTCCTCTTGCAGACCTTCAAGTGCTGACCTTCTTGGTCTATTAAGTTATTATAAACTTTTGCTGCTCTGCGAACATATAAAGATGTCTCGCAGCCCTGATGCTAAGGAAGACCCTGTGGAATGCCCTCTTTGCATGGAGCCTCTGGAAATTGATGACATCAATTTCTTCCCTTGCACCTGTGGCTACCAAATTTGTCGTTTCTGTTGGCATCGTATCCGCACTGATGAGAATGGACTTTGTCCTGCTTGCAGAAAGGTAAATTCCTGGAACAGCGTCTTGTCTTGCATATGTCACAAGGCCTCTTGCATTGTGTTGGTACCAAAGACATCCTTTTCATTAAGGGAAACACTCATCTAGTCATAGCCTAGATCAAGGGTGAGGTGTTGGATCTTTGAGATTCTGTCTCCTTATGCGTTGAAGCATAAGTGGCTAGTCTTGGTTTATTAAATTCAGAACTGGATTAATAGGAGAAGCTGTGGATCAGAACCAAAGTGTGCTGATACTGAGGGAACTGCCAAAAATAAAAGAATCTTTTGAGTTGGGGTGCTCATGCATTAACAAAGTCTTTTCAGGAAGAACAGTGAGGATTCCAGGGTTTGCTGAGGGGTTTGCTGAAGGCTAAGGTTTAGCTAAATTGACCGAGCTAGCTGACTGAGGTAAGCTTGTAAAGCACCTGCTTGTTGTGTTTGTGGCACTGGAGCCTTTAATCTGTATTTTAGTGGATACTAAACATGTCAAACTTTTGGAAAAATATCCAGTGGTATTAAACTTTAAAGCATTTAAAAATTTAGACTGAGTCTATATGTCTAGTATTCTGATCTTGTTGCCAAGTGCTTGAAGGTAGTACTTAATTTCTGTCTGTGTCTTGATGTCTGGCTGATACTTTGGTTGGCCACAACTGTAAATCTCAGCTTCACTAAGTTGCCTGTTATTTCCTTTGAATTATTTTATCCCTCCTTTTAGTGTTTTGCTTAACTTTCTAATTTCCTTCAATGTTTAATAAATTCTTTCTCGATATCTTCTTGTCTTTAATGACTTCTCTTGATTGTAACTTTCTTGCCTGGCCTTCATCTTCTTGTAATTGCAGCTGCTTATGTCTCCCCTTTTTCCTGATGTTTAATTGTCATCCTGTCCTCAGTTTATGCCTTTGTCTTCCTGTCTCACGATACAGCTCAATTTTCAGATCCCAAGTAATCTTACTTGGTCTCACTACCTTTATTCACTGCCGCAGTATTCTTTAAGCACTTCCAGTCATATTTTCTTGCTGTTCTTTGGGCTTTGGCTACACTAGAGTTATCACTGCTAACCTGTGTTTGGATGCCTCTGCAAGCCTGAAGGCTATCTCACACCAACATATGTTTGTTAAAAAGTTCTGCAAATTTGCTGCGATATTTCAGCTCTATTCTACAAGGAAGATCTACGTGTCATCAACCAAATAATTCTCCACATGTGATACCTGCTGTAGGTGACACATGCTGTATTAGTAATTTCCACAGTACAAGCAAATTTCTGCTCTTCTGGTACAACATGAGATTTCGAATTTCCTTGTTTCTTCAAATTGCTTCATTTACCTGGATTTATTATGCTGATTTATTATGCTATTTTTCACCTGTTTGTTCTTGGAAGTTTGTGGAATGTATTTGAAAAATCAAAGCAGCAACATGATTCACTGCCTCTGGATATCTGAATTCTTTGAAACACGGATACTGCCACAGCTGAACTTTTAAATGTGGAATACTCTGGCATACGATTGGATGTGCGAATACTTTGACAAATTGGATACCGTTTGCTTAGAAAAACTCTGTTTCATGTGGAAAGCTGGAATGAGTGCTACTATTGGAGTAAAGCATACGGACCATTCCAGGAGTGACAGGAGACCTCTTCTTTCACAATGAGCTACCATTATGTTCTTGATACGTTCTTTATCCACGAAGTGCAAGATATTCTTGAACAGACTTGCAACTATATCACTGGATTGTAAGAAGTTGACTTGAAGGCTGAGGGAGGACACTTCTTTCATGGCATAGACAAAGACATTGTGATGCAGATGCCACCAGGAACTTGGAAATAAATAATTTTGAGCTACAGAGTTGCAGCATTAAATAAGCCACCTTTTGAAGTGTGCAGGACAAAAGGAACCAGGTATGTGTATTTGTGTTCTATGTGTCTAAATAGTTCCTGTCTGTGTGTAGTAAGGCTTCTGGGAAAAGATCTGAGCCGTTTTTTATTCATATCTACTGTGATGCATATTGGCTATGGCCACTTAAAATGCTGAAGCACAGAACATGGCAAAGCAACAAAATTTGAGCAGGAAAGTTTATAGTAGGTACAATGGTTTCAACAGGTATGTCATATTTTTATAATGTACATACCAGTGCAGGATACTTACTGGATGGACTGTGAATAAACATATATTAAAACAAGGCTGAGTATGTTATTCACAATTACATAATAGAAATCTGCTATTTGTGCCTATGTTATTGAGCGCAGTGCAGCTTCTCCGGGGATTTGAGCAGTAGTCTATGGAGAGGAGCAATGAACAAGTTCCCAGTCCAGGGATTTTGGTTGAAGGGTTTTAGGGGAGATTTTGGACAAGTCTGTGACAAAATAGTTTGGCTATATTCTGTGGTGGCACCTATGCCATTAGTTTGATAGATCTTAACTGTGCATTGCATATATACCATTATTTTGTAAGCTTCTTTAATGTCTAACTGAAAGGATGTTAGCTTATGTTTTTTTCTACCAAGGAGAAAGTACATCTACATGAACTCTTGCAAAGCTTAACATGTTCATGTGCAGAATGTGTTCATGTGGTTGCAGTCAATTGATTTAGTCCATCTTAAGTTTCCTTGTGTGAATAGCAGTAGTACACAAACATTTGCTTTGTTTTGGTTTATGAATGTAAGGTACTAGTATGAATTAAACTTGAATGCTGGTTGGAATCTGGTACTTCTTAGTGTTAACATATTAAAAGCTTTCTAAACTTTGTCTGAATCTTCTGAAATAGACTGGGAAATTGTTTTTGATTCGTTAACTACAAAAAATAATTAAAAAAAAGAACTGTCTTGCTTTGAGTTTTTTATACCTTTCAGAATTATAGGTGTAGTCAGTTGTAAGATGCTAAGCAAGCCTTCCTGTTTTTCCCAGTCAATTGATTTCTTAACTGTGAGTGAAATAGTTGCTAACTACTCAGAATGAAAACATATGTGTTCAAAAGAGATTTCTGTAACCAAAAGTTGGTTTACATGTCACAGACTTGCTGGTTCTGGTTATAAAGCCAGAGATTTTTATCCTTAAAGTGATATTTCTATTTTCTTTTCTTTGAAATTCAGTAGCCTAGATACTGTTTGTGATGTGAATAACATACCATTTCACTTGCTTTATTAGAGCATAGTACTCTCAGACTTTAGCGTCTGTTGTTGCACTTCTTAAATCCAGCAATAAAAAAGCTCAGCTCTTTGATGTTTCTTAATTGCTTTGCTCTTCCACCAAACAATAGAATTTGATACACAGTTGTTCTGCAGTGTGGCTTTGCCTTTTGCTCCAGTTTCTTGACTTAGAGAGCTTTGTTTCTCCTAGCACCTTATGTTAGAGATGGGGATAAATAGTAAACTGCTACATGTATGACCAAGAAATTAACATGCTTTATGCATGTCTTTGTCTATATTTCTACTACTACTACTGTGTAAAAGGAACACTTTGTCTTAATGCACAGTCTCCAAATGCCATTTGTTTCCTCTGGTGCTTTTAATCCCACAACTGAGTAGTTTAGTGCAACAATGGGTATTTTGAAATGGATAGGAAATTGCCTTTTTTTTTTTTTTTTTGTTCTTGATATAAGTACTATGGTGTATACTATGCATAAACCTTATTGACTTTCTCTGCATTTCTCTTTTCAGGACCTACTCGGTAGCAAGGCAACAAGTGGGAAATATTGGTACATCCATTGTGTGGAAGGAATGTGACCCATCTGGGAATGGCAGAAGCAAAGTGCTTGATAAATCCCAGCTCAGCTTTCAACACTTGGGAAATAGGGAAAAAAGTCTGAAAGAAAATAACTTAAATGACAAGACAAATATAGTCAGGAAGACCGAGAATTCATCAAGGGCCATCTCTGATTAAAGAAATGAGACTTCAGAAGAGACATTGAAACTTTTGCTGAAGTTCTTGTAGGACTACCAGCAACTTGCAGTTAGTGTAAACAAAATTTGGTCACCTTTCATGATGGCACACTTGTTCAGGTGGCCTCTGAGGTTTTTGCTGAAGAGAATTTGCATAGCTTAAGTGGAGGGTGTCAGCTAAACTTAGTGAATCAGTGATGTTGACACCTCTTAATGTCTTGCATCTGAAAATACATAAATGCTGATAACACTTGATGTAGCTACTTTGTTTGAATCTCAAATCCTCTACCAGCTAAGGCATCAGTGGTAGGAGGTTAAACAAGCGTTTTGTTCCCAAAATATAAAAACACGGGCATGTTAGTAGCATTGTAGCGTTAGACACAGAGTAAACAACAGACAGAGTGGTACTATGGGATACGCCAGCAGTCAATCCACCTTGTTTATCTTTCAGTGATATTCCAGCAGTCTTCACTGCATGCATCTGTTTGTAGTTGAACCATTATCTGTGTTCATGAACTTCAAAACTGTGGGAAGCACTCACTCTGAAGATGAAATCATTTATTTTCCTGGTTTTAGGCTGACTTTGTCCTTCTTTGAAAAGAAAATGATTTCTAATGCTGAAATGTTTGTGCTGTGCTTACCTGCCTTCCCCCCTCTTCAAATGTACAATATCTCTTAATCTGTTACCATGTCACACATGATATATCAATAGGAAAGTCATGTATCATTTCTTACAACTGTTTCTGATTTATTCTTTGGATTCAAGATGTGCGCACAGATTCATTTACAGGTCCTGCAAGTCAGGATATCCAACTGGTCATATTCCTTAGAAACATTAAACATGTCAGAGTGATAAACGTATGAAACATTAAAAATATAATACAGCTTAACTGTACCTAGCGAGAACTTTTGATGATTCTGTTGGTCAAACAAGTGCTGTTAGCCATATGGCAAAACATGCTTGAGCTACCCAGGATGTTTACTGACTCATGCTCAGGACCTCCAGTAGAAAATAGCTGTACAGAGAAGGAGCATACTGTCTGACTTGCTTCTCGCTTGAGAATATGCTGTGGATGGGGATATACTTGGCAAGAAAGAAGCTGATGAACTTTGGCACTGTTTGCTATAGTTTTCTTGGTGTCAAATTGGTCATTGGTGTTCATCAAGTACATTCTGAAATCTCTGTAAGGTATTCAGTGTTACTTCGAAAGAGCATATCTTTTTGAGAAATGGTATGGCTTTGACTGTTCTTCAAGGATAACTTGACTGCTTATTGTGTTTTCATGTTAAGGACACCTTTAGCTACAGCTGAAGTATCTTAAAAGTTTAAATTCCTTTGTGATGCTAAAAACATGTTCCAGAGAACTTGGATGTTCAGGTGTGAGATGCCATCTGCTGAAGTCAACTACAGCATATTTTCGGTAGATGTCACAAATATGGCATAATGATGCTGAACTTTAAGCTGAAAAATGAACATCAGTTTATTTGAGGATGTACTCAGAAGACTATCAGGGCTGAGCACTTGGTGACTCTGAGTAACGTCATGCAATTATGAGGAATATATGCTTTTAACCTAAACCTTATTTTCATCTGCCGTTGTAGATTTTTCTTAGGTTATTTAGTATGACAACTAGTTTTATACTCTGTCATTGACAGAGGGCAGTCAGGAAAAAGTTAAATTCATTTTTGTTGGACTTGCACACTGAAACCTTTGGTTATGGTAGTGCAAGCAAAGACCTTAGTTCAATATACTGATGAGCTTGAGCTTAACTTCTTTATCTTAAGTCTTTATCTTAATGCACATCTCATGTACTTTTCTCACTTTTTTACTTCATCTCAATGTTTAGAAACACTTTTTTTTTTTGAGATACATTTTTATGTACTTGCTTTTGTGCTTAGCATTGCTTTTTATATACGGTGTGAAATGTAACTTTTTAGTCTGAAAAAACTGGGACAGGTAAGGAATATGGGACTGCTTTGAGGACTAATCGGAGCAGAAGATGGTGCACTGTAGTCTGCAAGGCCAGTCTAAAATAGTGTCTTTATAGTAGTGCTCTGTGGGAGTAGAGCAGTCTTTGTAGGTAACTCTTAGGACTCTTGTACTTCTGCTAGATGCTTTTGAGATTAAAATCTACACTGTTATGTTTGTGTTCGAGGAGTTATCTGTAGATGATAATCTTGAGGTTAAAAATGCACCTTTGTCCAGAGGAGAGAGACCAAATTTCAAACTGGTACACAGGCATGGCAAGATTATCGTTAAGTCTGTGTGCAGTAACTGTATTGACATCTGTCTCTTCACCAGAAGTTAACCATGTAAAGATTGAGCAGTGTAATGGTGTTACTGTCTTGAATTTGTGGGCCACTGAAACTACATTTGTATTTTATTTTCTTATCTGGCAGATTTAATACACTTAAGCATCCAAATCTGTATCAGACAACTAAATATAAAGTGAATATGCAGTGCATGCTTTCACCCAACTTAGTATGCGCTGTTACTGAAATTTTAACAGGATGTGTTGACTGTCATGTTGCAGCTGCTTGTAACGTTACCAAATTGACTAGGCAGCTGGGTTAGAATGTGGCTATTGCCCAAATCAATATTATGTCTATAAATAGGAGAATTACATGAAAGATGCAAGATGTTCACCTTTCCCAAAGGACCGAATATGCCTCTATTATGTGAGAGGCTGTAAAAAATCAGATCAGTATAACACAATAAAGAAATTTTTGCATTCAAACATCGGGGTTAATGATTTTCAAATGTGTTGTTTCTTATATGGGTTGAGTTTAATGCTATTTGTTATGTTTAGCCTTACCCAGAAGACCCAGCAGTGTACAAACCACTCTCCCAGGAAGAGCTGCAGAGGATAAAAAATGAAAAGAAACAGAAACAAAATGAGAGGAAACAGAAGATATCAGAGAATCGCAAACATTTGGCCAGTGTACGGGTTGTACAGAAGAACCTTGTCTTTGTGGTAGGGCTATCTCAGCGCCTAGCAGATCCAGAGGTAAATGGTTCACACTTGCAAATCTTGCTCTTAACATACTGCCATGAAACATTAGAATACCCTTGTTCTATCTCCCTGCAGGGTATAAAATGAAGCAGCATTGAAAAGGTTCACTGCTTATGAGGCCCCCTCTTCTTAAGGAAGCTTACTCTGCTCTCTCCTCCAAAATAACTTCAAGTGTTTGTCTATGTTTTAGGGAGTACAGATGCTCTGCAATTTTTTTTTTTAATTATTTTTTTTTTTAAGGAAGTTGTTCTTTGTGTAATAATGAGAGCTTGATTTTAAGCTAAAAATGTGCTTTAAGGATGTTTTAGGTAATCATTTTCCTAGGTTGGATCTGCTGGCACTATACAGCTGTATCATGCATCACAATTTCTAAAGCAGGAGCTTGGTTGTGTTCCAAAGAACTGATATAAAGTATAGCACAAACCTGTAGGGAGAGAAGAGAAAAGCTAATACTTGAAGTATAATATGGAAGGAACATGAGAGTGATGTCCTTAAGAAACTGAGGGGGAAAAATGAATAAGAGGAAGACCCAGGAAAGAATTGGCTTGCTACTCTGCATCATCAAAAATTTCAGAAAACTGGTTGCGTTTAAAATGTTTATTTACTTCCATCATCAGTCAGCTGCAGGTGGCCAGTGGAATAAGTGCTAATGAGTAAAAGTATCTTGAGTTAGAATATGGAGGAAGTGTAATACAGGATAAGATAGATATCTTCAAAATTACTGTGCCAAGTTAAAGTCACATTATTGAACTAAATTGTCTAGGGAAAACTCAAACAGAAGTGGCTGTTTGAGTACTCAGAGAATGGTCTGTAGTTTGGTAGACGGATAAAGAACAAAAGTAAAAAACTGCTTTTAGTGAAGAGGGGGGAAAGGACAAGAAGGGAAGAGAAAAATCAAAGTTAAAAATGATCTGATGTATACCACTTCAGTATATACTAAAATATAGCATATACGAAAATATAGATAATATATAGTATATACTAAAATATATTTGCAAGCAGCTGTCAGCAGTGGCTTGGCACTATTTATTATTGAAAAATGCATTTGATTTCTTTGACCAGATAGAGGATTTGTGAGAGAAATAGTAGTAAATGCAGTTAATTTTTTTTAAACCTCAGATAATTCCATACTGAATACTTGAAGTAACTCGAAGTGGATTTATTGGGGTGGTAGTGATGTGCTGTACTAGGTGTGTTGGTAGCAGTATTCTCAACAACATACCAGAAGATAATGTGTACTTACTGAATATTGCATATAGCACCAAGATAACTTGATTTTCAAGAAACCTAACCTGAGAGAGATGAGCTAAAAAAGTATTCAGTATATTCAATTTTTCTATTTAAGCAGACAAAAAACTCCTTTGTAAGTAAAGATTGTTTGGAAGGGGAGGTTGACTACTTTTTGTCGTTTCTAGAAAGGAATCTGTGGATCCTCTTCTGTTAACTGGGTTTTAGAAAAATTGCAAAGGCTATGCTGTCATATGTTGTTATCAGGAGTATAATCTGCAATATGCTTGAGTAAAGCAGAAGTTTCTTTGGGATTGTCAGTCTTTTCTGGAATGATACCTGGAGGATGGATGTGGGATGTTTCAAGAGGGTGTAAACCAAGTGAAGAGCAGTCAGAAGAGACCAGGGAATGAATGATTGTCTATACAACATGTCCTGTAGTTCTACAGGATGTTCCAACTGTGATGCTGTTAGTTCTTGAAGATGTTGATGCTCCCTTTAGAGGGGAGAGGAGGTAGTTAGGTAAAGATGTTCTTGGATCTGGATAACTGCACTATCCAGTGTTAATATGAAGATGGAGCTGAGGAAACAAATCTTAAGTTATAACCTCTCAGGTTATTGTGTAGAGCTGGAAATACCCTTAGCTTATCTAGCTTCAGTCTGAGTAGCCAGTACTTTGGTACCTTCTTCCGTCACAGGAATGGAAAAAGAAAGACTTTTTGTATAAATGTGTCTGATATATTGCCAGTTTGTTTCATTGGCACACCAGGTGACCGTTATTCAGCAGAGTTGTTTAATATGATGATGATATTCCTGCTTTGCACAGGATCCTTAAGTGGTGTGTTATTACTAACTGATTCAGGGAAGGGCAAGACAGGAGTATTTTTTCTTCCTTTAGGGCTGTGATGTTCACTCATTTGTTTTGCATGATGTTGATTCTGAAATGTTTTTTCTTGCCCTGGGAATTTTCCTGTATTGTCTTCCTGCACTTAGTCAGGTCTTTAGACAATTTGAGACTATCTTGAGCTAGTTAGTTTACTCTTTTTCTCTTCAGAGTGGGGCAAGTAAGTCAGGATTCAGCATTTTGTACCTAGTAATTAATATAGCTGAATGAAAGTTTAACGTGATTAATTATTTTGAAACTGGAATAAATGTGATTTTTCTTCCCCCCCCCCCCCCTCAAATTATAAAATAGATAAATACAGAAATGTTTCATGCAGTATGGGACATATCTTGCCAGGGTAGGGTTAGGGTAATTGGAGTACCGAAAGTGTTTTTTAAAATACAATATAAAATGTGGAATATCCATCATTAAAGTTCTGCAGTATCACCATACTCTGTATTGCAAGTAATCATGTTTTATGTGGGGGAAAAAAAAATTAAATCTACATGCTCTCCTCCTCTTTGTAGGAGAGATCTGGTTTTTTGCACAGTTTCACAGAAGACTGGTACATCTCTGTATGAATTTTAAGTATACCACTTTAAATTTCTTTTCTTGTAGGTGTTGAAACGACCAGAATATTTTGGGAAGTTTGGTAAAATACACAAAGTTGTCATTAATAACAGCACGTCATATGCAGGCTCACAGGTAAGTCAGAGACCCTTGTGATTTTTTTTTTTCTTTTTTTAATTCCTTTAGGAAATAACATGGTGTGGAAAGTGAATCCAGGGCCCCCTATTTCTGATTAAGCAGTAGGTTAAAGACTGTTAAAAAAGCCCAAAACCAAACAACATTGCAAGAATCAAATTACTTTAAGTTACTGAGGCATTGTCCAACAAGACTCTCAAAGTTGGATGCAAGATGCCATGTAGAAAGATTGAAAATTGGGAGGTGGTGAGAACCTTTTGAAGAAGCAGCAATATGGCATTTATTCACTAATCTGCATTTTGGGGATAAAATGCCTTTAAGTATTTTTAGAACTTTCAAGCAACATTTAAATGCATTTCTTCTTTTCTCCATTCTTTATGCCTCACATATGAGTTTTTATGAATTCTACCTTTTTTGCCAGTTTCCTGTTAAAAACATTGAGCCTTGAATATACCAGTTTATGAAATGAGCAGCTGAAAAGGCAACTTAATGATCAGATCTGTCTGGGGAAAGAAAAATAATAAATAGTGTATGTTTTCTTCCTAGGGTCCAAGTGCCAGTGCATATGTAACCTACATCCGGTCAGAAGATGCCCTCAGAGCCATACAGTGTGTCAATAATGTGGTGGTAGACGGCAGAACACTTAAGGTGGAAATATTTTTACATTCTTACGTGTATGTTCTAGGACACTAATATCAGTGCACAGTATAAAATTTTATTTGCAAAGATATGCCTGTGTTGCTGAATAAGTGTATTGAATTTTGACCTCTTTTCCTAACACGAATCCCAACGTGGAAGTTCAGTGAGGTTCCAGCAGGCGTTAGCAGATAACTTCTTAAAACAAAAGTTTTGAGACAGAGATGCACCACCTCTGCATTCTCGCAGTGCCTTTTTTGTTGTATAAACTGCTTTTACAAAGCATTTCTGTAGTCCATATACCACACCTTCAAAAGCTCCCTGAGAAATCAAAGTTTTGTCCTGTTGGTGTCCATGTAAACAGGTATTCAGGCTGACTTGACCAAATTGGTGGCTATAGAAAATCCAGTTAACATTCATTTCCTGACCCTGCTACTTATTTATCTCCTTATGATTATGAATGGAAATACTTACTGAGCTCTTATTTTGGCATTTATTTAGATTGGATGAAAATAAAAATGCATACTAGTTATCTAATCCTCAAGTATATAGATTTCTTACAAATGGACTTCTTATTCCATCTCTGTCAAAAAATATATTAAGATGGAATTCCAAATCTTGGGGTGACAAATTTTTTTTTTTTGGAATACAGCTTTTTTTAACTTACATGGTAAAAGGCATTCTTAACCTCCAGTATTTAAGTAATGATTTTTTTTCCTTTAGGCATCGTTAGGTACAACAAAATATTGCAGTTATTTTCTAAAAAATATGCAGTGTCCAAAACCAGACTGCATGTATCTACATGAACTAGGTGATGAAGCAGCCAGTTTCACAAAAGAAGAAATGCAGGTAAGTCTAATGAATGGGAAACACATGAAACATGGCATGTATGTCTTACTGTCAGTGGTTTAATCTGTGTAGTGTAGCCATTTGCTGAATGTTATGGCAGAAATTAATTTTGAAATCCAAAAGGTGATTATCCAGTTGGATATTGGAAGAGAACAGTTAGTTCAATTTTTTCGTTGCATGTTGCTTTTAAAGTCTGAAAAGTATGATGAGTATTCATGAGGCAAAAAGGTGGAGATAAAAATCTTAGCCAAGAATTTGAGTAACCTTGCGTTAGCTACTTGCCCTTTTTTCACACCAGTACAAGGTAATATGTTATTTCAGATCTTTGTGAAAGAAGTTAGTGCAGATCTGGGTTTTGCTGTAGCATTTGTGTGTGTGAACAGTTACAATGGATTGACTCTTGTACTGTGATGGACCACGCTCTCTGAATTTGGGTATCCTTTTTACTCTGTGAAGTGTATAGAAACCATTTGCAAATGAAACATTGAGGGTAACTATAATAACATGTAAATAATGGGATACTGGGATTCTTTTTATTATCGCAACATCAAAATGCTTATTGTCTGGGGTTGGGAACTGAGTAAATGGATAGATTTACTGTCTCAAAAGCAGTGCATTCTGAGGCCTTTTGGGTCTGCCTCCATCTTTCTGTGGTAAAGCTTTTAAACTCAATCTCAAACATGCCAGCCTTGCATTTGTGCTGTAATTTTTGCACATGGTCTGTCCATGAAGCAAGGAGTTCCCACCCCTAGTGCCAGCCTAAATGTTGTTCTAGTAGAATTTATTTGATGTGTTAGGCTGATGTAAGCCAGAGAATAAGGAAGAATGTTCATATCTGTTAAACACTTAGCAGTTATTTATGAGGACTTCAGCTACATTTTAATAAATTAAAAAACTACCTTACCAGTTCAGATGAATAGTCCCTATGGTATATATTTTATTGCAGACAATTGCAATAGAAGGTAAAATTCAAGGACAAGTTGCAAATTAGGCCACCTTTCCTGTTTGTTTCCCTGTATTTCTCCCACCACCTAGATCTGTTATGTTATACATGTTTGAGGGTGTTTTCCTGTCTAGGCTTTTTAGTTTTTTATAGAGCTGTCAGACATGAATTTGTTTAATCCATTTTGAACCTGATACTGTCAACCCTATAGACTTTTGTGACAGCAAGCCCCAGTTCACCAGCTGTTTTGTCAAGTGCCTTCTTTTACCCATGTTAAACTGCTGTCCAGTTAGTTTTGTCAAGTTTCCCTTAATATTAACCTTGAATACTTACTGAAAGCAAAAACTCTTATTCACCTGATTCATTGCCTTTGTGATGTACAAAACTTGATCTTATCTCTCTCATATTTCTCTCCAAATCAGTCTCGGGGTTTGTAAACTTCTGTCAAACAGTTAATCCATTTCTGCAGTAATTTCTGTGGCCCTTCTCTGTATCTTCTGTGTCCTCCTTGAGATGCAGAGCTCAGGTGCACGATGTGGGGGAAACAAAATTTAATTTGTTAGTCCTCAGTGTTTTATATGTAGTGTGGTATATGCTCTTTTCCATTTTGTTTTGTTTTTTTATTTTAAATGCCCTTTCTAATGATGCCCAGCACATTTTTTGTGGCTAGTGCATAATCAACTAACAGTTTCACAGATGTGTTCGCAGTAACCTCAGTATCTCTTCTCTGAGCTGTAACAGCCAGTTCACAGATCAGTAGAGGGCTAGTATGGTTTAGACTGCCTCTCCCTTCATGTGTTACCTAACACATTTATAAAGGCAATTAAGTAATGAAAAAAATGTGAAATATTAGGTGTACCAGTAGTGTGAGAACTTTGAAATCAATACTGAAGAAATGATAGATAATAACTTGCATATTTCAGACTTAAGATTCAGAAGACCTGACCATAAATCTCGGCACTTGTTTCCTTTGCTAAAGGACATCTTTTAGTATCTAGAAACTGTAGATAAAACCTGTTGACAACTTCACTTTCACTGTTCTATTTTGCATTGATTGAACTCATAACAATACTTAACTTGCAAGTAATAATTCCTAGGTTTGAGTGTCATAACAACCTACAAAAAACATGAATGCTCATCTTGAATTTGTTTCAGATGTCAGTTTAAATGTGGGCATAGATCTTCTTGGTTTTGTTTTATATATTTAGCCCCAGAGTGTAATCTGCAAGCTAGACTGAAAAATACTCTCTTCCTTGCCAAATTCTAATATTCTAGAGTTGGATTGGACCTCCTCAATTTCTGAAAGCAAGAAATTGTTCTCAATCGATTCAAAGAATATTTCAGTTTTTCAGTTATTAAAAAGAATGATATATTAGTTATTGCTTAGAATATACTGTTTGTCACATCACAGTTAACACTCAGACCACCTCAGCTGTTTTATTAAGCTGATAAAAAAATTAATTCTGTTGTGGAAGAAATTTTGGTTTAAGAGGAACTCTTCATTCCTTCCCATCCTCTGAAAAGCTTGGTAGGGTTGATATATCAAATGCAGACTGCCTTGGAGATATAGCTGTTTGTGAATTTTAAGGTATATTGTGAAGCTCTTAATTAGAACTGAGTATCAAGTTCTAATAAGGTTATAGCTATTTTTCTTCTTTAGAAGTCTCAGAAATTATAAATTGGTAGGTGCATCCAAGTGATTTCTAGGCAAGCTTTAGATTTGTTGAGATCACATCTGTGCTGAGAATGAGAAACACTGTTTTGAGTTTGGCAGGAGTGACCTGTTGAGTTGTGAAAGCTAAATTATTAAGCTTTGGGATGTATATATATATATTGTATATAAAAATATTATAACTATAAAAATATATATTAAACCAGGATTTATTCATTGTGAGTTTCTATTTTCCTAGGCGGGTAAGCACCAGGAATATGAACAGAAACTACTGCAAGAATTATACAAACTAAACCCCAACTTTCTCCAGTTATCTACGGGTACAGTTGACAAGAACAAGAACAAAGTGACAGCACTGCAGAGGTATGATGCGTAAGTACTGATGATGGACTAACTGACCATGCTTGCTTTCTGGTTATTTGAAAGAAAACTTTCTTATTCCTATTGCATTCCCTAAGTTGCCTGCTCTTTTTAGTACCTATTATGTGATAAACTCTGATACAGATTTTCTTTGTGGAGGGACATATTGTGGTTTAGGAATGGTATTCTCCAGTTTAGTGTTCCCACTGAAACTACTCCAAACCCATGCACCACTCTCACTTCCCCCTGTCCTCCTGCCCCCTCCCCTTTGGCAGGCTGGAGAGGAGAATTGGAGGCACAAAATGTGATGATCACAGGTTGAGATAAGAACAATTTACTGGAAACAGCAATGAAATAAGACAACCAACAGTAACAGCAACAATACCGATGAGAGGGTACAATCATAGAATCAACTGGGTTGGAAGAGACCTTCGAGATCATCAGGTCCAACCCTCGATCCAACACCGCCGTGGTTACTAGACCATGGCACTAAGTACCACACCCAGTCTCATCTTAAAAACCTCCAGGGACTGTGAGTCCATCACCTCCCTGGGCAGCCCATTCCAATGTCTGATTGCTCTCTGTAAAAAATGTCTTCCTAATATCCAACCTAAACCTCCCCTGGCAGAGCTTAAGACCGTCTTGTCTTAAGAAAGAGGCAAACAATTCACAAGTGATTGCTCACCCTGTAGAAAACCCCAAGAGTACTTGACCACTCCCGCCATGCAATGTGACCCAGAAGGGACTCCATCCCTATCTCTGGAAAATGAGGTGGTATAAAATAATCTCCAGGTCCTGACCATGCCCCCTCCTGGCTACTGCAAACATTAACTCTGTCCTGGCTGGAACTAGAACACATGCACCACTTTCTTCTAATATAAAGTGAGTGTGAGGCTTCCTTAGGGAAGATGTGTTTCTGCTGTGTGCGTTTGGATCAGTAGTTCAGAAAAAGATAATCTTATTCTGAAAAAAGATCTCGTGTTTTCTATTTGCAAAAGTGCATAATATTTGTGAAAGACCAGATGTCTTCTTTCTTGGTATGGTGTCGTTATGAACGCAGCCTGTACTCTCATAACTGGGACACCTTGTAGTCTTGATTTGTGTTTTATACATCATGATTTGTAGTGCAGTCCATATATTTTTTCACTATGTTTTAATTGCAGATATCACTTATTATGGCTTGGTAATATAATGTTCCATTGAAGTAGTTTGTTCAGTAAGTTATGAAAAGATTTCTGTCCATATGAGGATATAGTCACACAAAGATAAATGGAAGTCTAAGGTCACTAGACCTTAATTATTCATTCAAATGTCATATTTAAGACAAAGGAATAAAAACTGTTGACAATTTCCTCCACTCCTTCTTGTACTATTTTTATGGAGATGAAAATCAAAGGAGGTGGGCAGAGTGGAATGTGAAAGTCCGATTGCACCTGATATGCACCTTGGCCTTGTAATCAGAGTTTATGCTGTGTAGCAGTTTATCCACTGCTGATTTTTTCAGACAGTAGTTTGCCAGTGCATAGCAACCTAAGCAAGAAAATGGGTACTGAATCTAAAATGTTACCAGTGGAGCTTGAATAAATTCTGAGAACTGGTATCCTAGATGGTGTACTGGGATTATCATCTTTAACTTCTGAAGGAAGTGTCATACGCTCTTTGACTGCAAGTGGTCAGGACTTCCAGTTGGATCTTTTTTCTTAAGGACAGTACCACTTCATATTTCTTGGACACTGGTTCAGTTTTGACTTGGAAGGTGAAGTGCAGCAAATAAAGCAAATACACCAGTTCTTGCATTTGGGTATTGATTATTTTATGCTCAAAGTCTGAAATAATTTTAATATGAAACCTCATTAGATCCCAGCAAAACAAATTATACCATCAAGGGAAGAATGCTCTGTGTGGAGCTGAAGCAAACTTTTAAACCTTTGGGGAGCAATTAGGAGTTGGAACTTGGCCAGTCTGTGGTGCTAACATTTAGCACTTAAGGGAAAAAATGGCATGTTACTCTAAAGGCATCAAGTGGTCTGGAGTTAATTTCTGTTGTCACTGTGCAGCATCATCACAACATGGACTCTGTTCTTTGATAATGGCTAGACACCACGTTTAGGGTTGCAAAGTGAATTTCTTGCAGCTGGGATTTTGACATGTTTCTTCAAGTCCCATCCCATCAGTACATAATGTAGCTTTTGAACTGGTTGTTCTCTTTCACAACTTTCTACCCTACTGGGTTCTTGTTTTTGTATGATTCGTTGATATGATATTAATATTTCTGGCAGTTTTTCAGAGTCTCTGACGAATCTGTGGTTGTTCTTATGTTTCTGGGGTACAGGATTTGATTCATTCTGGAATTGAACAGAAATTGAGTTCTAAGTAGCAGATGTTTAATTATAAATATCCAGTAGTGGAAAACAGCTTCTTAAACACTGATAAGTTTTTCTGCAGTCGTCTTCTATTTCAAAAAGTCCTGTTTGCAGACCTTTTCTTTCTGCTAAAGGCAACTGTTGAAATCACCCAGTACCACTTTGTCTATGCTTCTCTTGGTATGTCATGTGATAATCATAGTGACTGTGTTCTCTTTCAGTTGGAGATATATTTTACGTTTAAAACAGATCAAGCTTTTTTTATTTTCCTGATGACATTTTCCTAAAGAACTGAAATTAAAGCTTTCTTATGCCACAAATCAAAGCACTTGTTAAGCACCTGCTGGTCTTTTAGAGAACAGCCCTTCAGAGGCATGTAGCTTTGAACTTAACCAAAACAAAAATACCCACATGCACAAAACCCCATACCAAAACATAAACCGATTTCTTTGCCTTCCTCCTTGGATGCAAAACTGACTTCTAACTGACATTTTAAAGTTAGTTTTAGTATAGAGATGGCTATATGCATTTATACACTGCACTGGACCTAAATTTGCATATTTAAAATAAATCTGCTAATGGATTGAAACTCCTGATATATCTAGATTACAGCTCACCTTTGTATGGGTGAGAATATTAAATTATTGACATTGCGCTTCTGATGTCTTCATTCCTTGATATTCTGTATCTGATCAACTTGATATCTCTTAGTCCAAATGTGTACAAAGCCAAGATGAGATCTGTACCTCAGGTCAAGGCTCTCATCTGTGTACATATTTTATAGGTATATAAGAAAAGATGGACTCAGAACAGCAAATCTTACACACTAACTGAGATTTGAGGGTCGCTACTACTACTAATTTTATCTGAATAGGAGTAGGAAACACTTATGTTGCTATAAGCAGCTACAGGAATTTCCAGATGCTGATATTGAAATTACAAAATTGACCCAAAGATGTGGAGTAAATATTAGACCATGTAATAAGAACATACTAATAAAGGGCAGCATTAGGAGGGGCATATATGTTATAAAAATTTTTTTGTGAAAGCTTCATCCTTAGGCAGCACTTGGACACTAAAACCAGCTCCTAATTAAGCAAATGAAAAGCTAGAGTTAATATAAAAACTTAAGAACACAAAAGCAGATCTCTTATAATAAAATTGCAGGGTTAGCAGATAACACTGTATTTGAATGCATTCAGTTATATTCCATCTTGCTTCAATTTGTATGGAATATAACAATTTTCAGCAAAACTTGGGCTTGGAGTCCTCTCGAACTTCTTTCAGTTCTAATGTGCACTCTGAAATGAACTTTATTTTTACTTTATAAAAAGGAAGTAATTATGGCTTTAAGCTGGAAATGAGGGGAGCAGTAACTTGAATGAACAGTGTGGTGGTCTGACTGGTCTCATGGTCTGTTAGCAAAGCTGTGGAGTCTTGTGTAGATGTAAAACATAAACTTCATCTGTTGTGGCCAGGCTTGATAGGGCCTGGAATATAAAATGTATCCGAAAAGAAAGATTTAGCTCGTGACTTACAGAACTTAAAAATACTTCAGGGCTAAAGCAAGTAATTCCAAATGAAGTATGCAGAGGTCTGGACACTTGAACTGTTGATGGCTTTTTTTTAATTTTTATTTTAATATTTTTTCTCTCCTCCAAATGGACAAGTTTGGACTTCAGCATTGGCAGAGCAGCTATCTATTCAGCAAAGAAAGCAGAATTCCCTCTGGTTTTCTCTCTACGCTACCTATCTCACTAATTATTTTTTTAAAATTTGAAATCTGAGAAATAATATCCAGATAAATCTATTCTTATAGATTGTCTGGCACAAGGATTTATTTCCCCAGTGTTTACAATTTTTAAAACACTTTCTTCATAACTTGAACTCTTTTTTTTTTTTTTTTTATTTTTTTATTTTACTCTTGCCTTTTTCCAGACCCAACAATAATAACAAAGATGCCTGGCCATCATTACAGAGTTCAAGTAAATCAGCCAACGGTTTAACAATGGAACACAGGAAAACGCCTCCCATATTAGAAAATGGCACAGACCCAGAACACATGACTCCAGATGGTGCAGACTCAGATTTCGGGTAATTGTGCTGCCTTTTATACTTCAGATAGCTTGCTTTCTCTCTCACTGATTGGTGTGGAGGGAATGGTTCTTCAGTCTCTCTCTGCTTGGAGACTGGATTCAAATCCTGATCAGGGCACAAAAAGCTGTGCTTAGCATAGCCCATGTCAAAAAGACTGATTGGCAGATTGTGCAGGAGAACCCTAAAATGAAGTTAGTAAGTGATGTTGCAGGTGAGGGCTGAGTGGAATGGAATAACCAGGGGTTCAACAGCTTGTACAGCTGCATGGTCCCAGTCAGAGCTGATCCCTTCATTTTTTTCTATGCAGAAGCTTCCACAAAAGTAGCACACTATTCACTGTACATCAGGAGGCTTGTCACTTGGAAAAGCTTCAATAGAGGGAAGTTAAATGTTAGGGCTGAATATCTGTCATATCCTTACAGTGATGTGTTCCAGAAACACAACTACAGAGGTAAGGGTTCCCCAATTACCACTCAGTTACAGAACAACAGGGCAGCAAATTCAACTGAGGCTGCTTTGTGTAGAGGAAGTAATTCATCTGCGTTCAGTAAGCTCTTACTGCCAGCCAACATTTTTTTTCTTCTTTGGTGCCCTCCTTGAATAGAACTAGTGTCCTCTTCCATCTTAAGCATCACTTGCAGTTCCAATCTTAGTCTATAGTCATGCTGTTTTGTTTTTTATGGACCCTTGAGGTAATACGGATTAGGCTCATTCAGAGGTTGGATGGGAAAGCAACAAGGTAAACCCTAATATTTCAAGGGATGGTGTTTCTGATTAGGTAGCCGATCTTAATTTTAAATCAGTGTTGAACCAATCCGTTAACATTGAGAGTGTTGTTGAAAGTGGTACCTTCTTGTTAGGCTTAATGGTAGTCCTGTTGAGGAGTGATCAGAGAGCCTGTGGTTGCGTCTCAGCGATGTACAGCTTTCTTTTTTCCTGAAAAAAATGTATTAACTGTAAGTAAAATTATTGTAGCAGGTTTCCTGAGGGCTGGAAGCCTGTCTTGCAACTAAAGGCTCCTTAGGCAGGTTCAAGTATAATAAACACTTCCACCATTTAGATTGTCATTAAAAGTTGTCTCACCACATAGCTTTTGAAACTGCGGCATTGTGACTTTGCTAGGTGTAGGAAAAGAATTTGACTGGAATATCAGCTCTACAATCAGAATTTATTGTGTAATGAAGAGTCTACAGCAAATGTTTTTGCTTTATTCAGAAATTACCAACCAGCAGTTTGTTTCAAATAGAAGAACTTTATTCATGCTGTTGGATCACTGAATAGAAAGTATTTGTAAATCTTCACTGGAGAAATGCTTGTTTGCAAGTGTATTCTTTGGATTTTTCTTTTATAGTCATAAATACTCCAACTTCATTTGTCTATTAGAGGTAGACTCAGTCTTTTTCGCAAAAAAAATTGTGGGTAGATTACTCTTACACAGTTTGTTTAGAATGAAGAGGTAGTTCTGCTGGGTTTCGACTAGTCATTTTGGGATGAGGGGAAGCAATCTTACGAATTGTTGGCCTTACTATATGGCTGTATGCAGTAGCTGAACTTTCCAGCAGTAAGGGGAAAACCAGATGTATGTAAAATCTGAAGTCTGCACCCAGTTAAGAAAAATTGTTACATGTATTTGTCTTGTACTAACACATCATGGCTGTAATTTGACTTGTATCCCATTGTGGCCTCTTAATGGAACTGAAATTAATGTTCTTCTGGTCCTTGTTTATAGGATCTGCGTATTGGTCTGCACAGCCTGATGCTTGTGCATCATCTTTTACGGGTAGATAAAAATGAGAGTACTTTGAAGTTCTAAAGCTAAGATTTTAGTGTGAACTTTAACTAATACCATTTCATTAGTGTGCTATTTAGCATAAATAAGGCAATTCACAGATGCCTGTCAGTATCTTGAATCCTGAGATGTGCCTTATCAACCAAGTCATGATAGTCTGCAGTGAATAGCTTTCTGAGGTTGTTTTCTCCTGTATCTTATATTCTCTTTACTTTGGGCAGTTCTTTATGCTATGTCTTTTTTCCATTCTCTCATCTCAAAACTCAGTTTTCTTACCTTGGAACTAATTTCTGCTAGTCAAAAGCATAAAGGCTGTTGCCACCAGGACCAGTTAATTTAATGTTTTATCTCTCCCCAGATTTATTTAGGACTTGCATGGGAACTGAAAACTTGCATATTTGGAAAATAAATCTTCCCAAATTTCTCTCCAATAGTATCATAGATGGAACGGACTATTACAAAATAACTGCCATAGCAGTAGAGTCCTGGGTTTTTATATGGCATAGAGTTGCTATGAACATGTTCAGAACTTTTCTTTTGTTCCTTTAAGCTGTCAACAAGCAGATTGGAGAGTGGTGGAAAGAAGTATTACAGTATATGACAAATGATTGGAATGCTTATGATTAAAAAAACAGTCTCATAAAAAATAAGTGGACTCTTTTCCTTCTTAATTTCTACTTATTAATTTTGCTGTGGTTTTGTTTTAAGGCTTGTCTTCGACTGTGAAAGCAAATGTTGATATTCACGTTAAATACTTGAGTGTCTTATTGTCTTTTTCCCCTCCCACTTTTGCAGCCCTATCGATAAACCTTCAGATTCTCTCAGTATAGGAAATGGTGACAGCTCTCAGCAGGTAAGACATAAAGATAAATGCTGTGACAGTAACAATTGGGTTTGAGGACTTGGTGCAATTTGTAGTTGGAGAACCAAGTACTTTCTGAAGTATATCATAATTTTAAACAAAATTTAAAAATGCAATTGCAAAATTGATTTTTGTTTGACCTTGTGCTGAGCTATATAGCTAACCTAATTGTGACCAAAAACTTTGAGGAAATTTTTCATCTGAATTAGTGAATAATATTTTATATATAACACTCATCCTAATTGCTTGTCTTCCTCTCTTGCCTGTAGATAACAAACAGTGACACACCTTCACCACCTCCTGGTTTAACAAAACCCAATCCAGTTATACCCATCAGTTCATCTAATCACAGTGCACGGTCTCCTTTTGAAGGGGCTGTAACAGAATCACAGTCACTCTTCTCTGACAACTTCCGGCACCCTAATCCCATCCCTAGTGGGCTTCCTCCATTCCCCAGCTCTCCACAGACTTCAAGTGACTGGCCCACAGCACCAGAACCACAGAGCCTCTTCACATCAGGTATGTACACAGGTTATATGGCTGGGTATTGCTTGCTTTTGCAGCTGAGGTTTAAAACTGTGCAGAACCTAAAACTCTGGGACTTGCTCCATACTGTGTTTTCACCCTTCACAAATGGTTAAAATTTGCCACTTAACTACAAATGATTTGCACTGACCTAAGGGTTGCTTCTAAAAGAATCTTTACAGACCTTTCAAGCTGTATGACTAAATTACTAGACTGCTTATTTTAGTTTTTTTTAGCAACATGCCTGTCTAAATAATAGGATGTGACATGTATGCTTTAGTATTTAATGTTAAAGGTTTTTATTGAGAGTTAAGAAAATACAGGGTTTAGTATATATCGGTCTGGTAATCTGTAATTCTGATACCAGAAGCTGTTCTGTAGAATTCAGAATTTTCTTTAGTATCCTGTGTAGTTACCTCAAGGTGCCTAATCTTTCTCTTTCTGAAGTGATATTCTATAAATTCAAAAAAGATAAAAATATGGTTAATTGCATCAACTGAAAAATACCTGTATTTTCCAGGTACTTTGCTATGAAATACCACATCATATGAATGAAACACGGGTTTAGGTGTATTTATATAGTCTTGGGAATGGTTACCAGTATTTAAGAGCTTACAAATTATATATCTGAGGGAATTGTTAGAAAATTAAATGAAACATTATCAGTAAAAAATAGAATGTAAATGTTACCTTATGACAGAGTTGGTTTACTTAGTGATTAGTCATCTTTTGATGTTTATCTTGCTTCTGGATGTCATAATTTGTTTGTAAGCAATATTATTTTTTTTATTATCTGTTTGTAAGCAATATTATTACCAAGGGAATTACTTGCTGCTAAAGTATTTTATGTACCAATTTTGTGAGGATTAAGTAGCAATGAGAGACAATTTGCAGGTAGTAGAGATCGTAATTAATATAAAATGGTGGTTGCTATTTAAATAAGAATGCAGAGGACAAATTTTTGTCGATCAAGCAACTCTTTATTGTCATGGATTTTAGAGTAAGAATAGAAGTGTAAATTTCTTTTCTAAGAGAGGATACTGAACCTACTTAAAGCAGTAGACCAGGTCCCTACCAGCAGAGGGAGTTAATGTTGCGAGTGATACTACCCTTGTACTTAGCTTGCATGACCACAGTTTTGAGGAAAATACTGTGAAAGCAGACCCAGCGTTCACTGAACCTGAATAAGAAAATTAAGAGTATCAGGAGATGAAGTATTAATTGAAAATGCAGGCAATTTCTGATAACCCTTTTTTTTTTTTTTGCAACACTGTCAAAATATTTAACGGTATCTTGTAATGCAGTTCCTTATTTTTTTTGTTTTATCAATATCTCTGCTCAAGAATTCGGCTTGTTTTCTTCATAATGATACAGAGTAGGGAATTTTCTGTGGATTTGTTTTGGTTTGGTTTTGGTTTGGTTTTTTAAACCACTGTTCGGAGATTCCTTCTTTTGAGGAGGAACGTCTCCTGCCCACCTTTCTTGCTCAGCTTTCATACTGAAAGCAAAATACTTAACTGAATAACAGCCTTATTTAAACTCTGCTTGTTCACACTTTCATGAATTAATATGGGTGTAAAGAAGGTTCTAAGTGAGTGTATATTGGTGACTTTCTATTTGGTTTTATTACTGAAAATAGCTATTTGATAAGGTTTTTCTGTAGTTGAGGAACAGAGCATTTCTGCAGTAAAAATACTATTTGCTAGTTCTAACACTTCACCTTTAGTAGAAATCTATGACAGTTTGATCTGAAAATGGCATTCTAAGCTGATGAATAAGGTGTCTTTGGGGAATGTATAAAGAAGTATTATATGAAAGATAACAGACCACAGTCAGATACACAGACTAAAACTTTTATATGGATAAATAGTTACTAATTCTTGTTCTAAATCCTGTTCCTTTCCTCTCTGACAGAAACTATACCAGTATCCTCCTCCACAGACTGGCAAGCAGCTTTTGGGTTTGGTTCCTCCAAACAGCAAGAGGACGACTTAGGGTTTGACCCCTTTGACATCACCCGCAAAGCCTTAGCAGACCTGATTGAGAAGGAACTGTCAGTCCAAGACCAACCTTCCCTTTCGCCCACATCTCTTCAGAACCCTACCCCACACACTACAACTGCCAAAGGGCCAGGCTCTGGATTCCTGCATCCTGCTGCACCCACAAATGCCAACTCTCTCAGTAGCACCTTTCCAGTCATGCCACAGAGGTTCCCACAGTTTCAGCAACATCGAGCAGTTTACAACTCCTTCAGTTTTCCAGGCCAAGCAGCTCGCTATCCTTGGATGGCCTTCCCACGCAATAGCATCATGCACTTGAACCACACAGCAAATCCCACCTCAAATAGTAATTTCTTGGACTTGAATCTCCCACCACAACACAGCACAGGTCTGGGAGGGATCCCTATATCAGGTAGGTGAATTGGGACAGCCATAAATATGACTTAATTCATGCTCTTCAGCTTCTCTGAGCCAGGACAGAAAAAGAGTGTAGCCAGCTACAATCGGTAGAGTGGTATCTCTTGACTATCATACTAGGTTTATGAACAGGGGGAGGAATATTGTTTTAAATAGACCCTTTCCATTAAAAAAAAAAGGTAACTGGATATTTAGCCTTGTAATATTGAGCTTTATAAGGAAGGTGGAGTATTCTGTGCCCGCTTAATTTTGTGCCAAAGCAGATTGGTATTTTGGTTCTTCAGTCTTGCCAGACTGGCTTTCCTTAAGAATAGGCCCTGGAATCGCATTGTGACTTTCTTGTTGACATGCAGGTGCTGACCAGAGTTCTTAAAGTCATGCAAAAATTGCAATGATGGTAATTTGTGCCAGATGTCTTGGCTGGGTTGTTCCCTCTTGTGCATAACCAAATGGCTGCACAATAAAACATTCAGTGCTGCTCATTTCTGTACTTCAGATGGCCTTAATATTACACTAATCTTCCACTGAATGGATGCTTGCAATGTGTGTAAGAGGATTCATCCTAATTGTGAGGGTTGTGATGTTGGAGAAAAATAAATGTGCAGTCAGGCCAGTTCAGGCTGCTCTGAATGGATTAATAGGCTCTTGCATCAAATGTTACAACTAAGGAGCTAATTGTAACAATAATTGTCTTGATTAAAAATTCACTTCTGGAGCTTGAAGTCCTTCCATGTTTCCGATTTAGCTTGGCCTACACAGATTCTCTTTTTGTAACAGGGGAAGAAATTGTATTAAATGTATAATGAACTGCATGTAGAAAGTCTCTGTTAGCTCTTTGTAGTCTTGAGATGGAGAAAACTGTTTCTTGAGATGTTGTCAGCATTATTTTCTTTTCCGGGTTTTAGGAGTACTAGCTATACTATAAGAAAGTGACCTAGAAAAAATCATTGTGTGTTTTTGATGCTCTAGTACAAGGCTAATTTTGACTATTACTTTCCTGTACTTTGTCCTCTTTGAAGGCTTGTTGTAGCTACGTGACTGCTGTAGGGTCTTCAGGCTGATTCAAAGTATAAACATGGTCTGGACTACAAATGCAAGTAGTTCAAAACTCTTTATACTGGCAATGACAAATTTGTAAGCCTAAAATGACTGATACTGGTTGCGCTAAAAAAAAAAGTTATTCTTGGCATGGAGTAAAACCTGCAGCATCCATAGCTGCAATGTGCAATGTTGCTCACTTTCCCCTAAACTACACAGAACTTCCAGAAGCACAGCAAGACATCGTTTCAACTCTACCACTCTGTTCTAAACACTTACAGTTTGAGGGACCAGTAACAAGACTATCTTATGGACTAAGGGGACCAGAAAAATCCTTTAGCATTGAAAAAATCTGTTCATAGTACAGATTGATTCTAGGTTTGCAAAAGTATTACATTACTTTAATGGCAATTGACAGTTTGAAAGTAGACCTTTTTGTATTTGTAGAAGACTTGTAGATCTTTTTGTACAACTTCTGAAGAGCAAGTTGTGTGGTGTTGATTGATGTACAGCCCAGGCTGTGTACTTCCCCCATATGTTTTAAGGCAATAGAATAGATTTTTAATTATGTTGGGTTTTGTACGCAACTGCTAGAACCAATTGATCTCAAAATATTTTTGGCAAATACAGTGCTAAAAGCAAAGTAAACATCTGCTTTAGTTTCTATGGCAAGTTCCTTTGAGTTGGTTTTCATCTCATGCTATAGAAAACATTGTTAGTTGCCTGGCTGACAATTATATAGCAGCAGTTGCTGCAGTGCAAACACTTCTCAGGTGATCTACATGTCAGCTTTGATATATCTTGAAAAAAAGAGTCATTTGTACAAACTTAGATTACTCCTTTTTCTTTTCCTGCTGCCAAAAATCAGCTGAACTCTCGTAGTTCTGGTTTTGTTTGCTGGGTTATGGATTTGTATTATTTAGTGCCTAGGGCTTTCTTTACTGACCTATCTGCTTGAGATGTACAAATAATTTAAAAGTCAGGAGATGACCTCATACCTCTTTTTTTGTGTACTGACTTAGTTTTCAATTTATTGATTATTCTGTTTTTTCTAATCTGTATCTAGTGTACAGGTCTCTCAATGAATTGATTTTGTATTCCTTTTGAAAAAATAATTCCTGTTCTTTGTTTGTTTTTAATTTTAGCAGTATCAAGTATATAATTACAGAATTTTCCTGGTTTCCTCATTTGATTTACAAGTACAGGTGTCTGATGGGGTTGGAAGTATGAAACTTTATTACAATGCTCTATAACTAACTCTAGCTGACCTGCTAGAAAGGCGGTGCATATCACAGCAGCTATTTAGCAGTATGGAGCAATTAGTTGTAGCACACCTGAAGCTCCTTTTTCTTGGCTCTTTTGTTGGTCCATGTTTTAGTAAGTGTCATCAATTCAGCCATTTCAGATGTAACAGCAAAAGAAACCAAGTAATACATATGTATGACATGTTGAATATAATTTGCTGAAGTTACCTTTTGTTTATTTGAGAATCAGAGCTGTGCTGTATTCATAACCTCACAGCTCCAGGTAGGGCTGTTTTGTGACGTGTACCAAATTTAAATGGCGGGACACAGGCACTACCTATCTTCTTTTTATTTTTTTTAAGCTTATTTAAAAATAATTTTCATGTGGAGTTTAGTTGCCTATTTCTCAGAAGTAGTATTTATTAACTAATTCTGTGGTTTCCAATGAAATGACCCAATTGACTTCATAGTTTTATTATACATATACTTCAAATGTGTTACATTCATCAGGCATACATTTGTTTCCAGCCTATGTTTAAATGAACTCTTGATTGATTGATTCCCAGAGTAGCATTTTTTTTCCTCCCCCTACAGTATGATTTTGCAAACTGTAGCAGATGTTACATGTTGTCATTTTCAGGGACAGTTGAGGCTTATTGCTGCTCTGTGGTGTGGCATTGATTAGATGATTTACTGTGTAATTATAACTGTGTAACTGTGCTTCAGGAGAAAAGTTCAGTGACTTCTTCATGGGCAGTGTGTTTCTTGCTGAAAGAAATCTTACCCCAGATTGTATGTAAGCTATCCTAAGAATATGGACAGCCGCTATTCTTTGTTCCACAGATAATGCCAAAGGAAAGATTGATTCACTGACAGCAGCGTGGGTGGGTGTGTGCCTTTATTTTTATGTTACTGTAGGATAACAGGAAACTCTTTGTAATTCTATCACTAACACACTATCATCTTTGCTACCCTACTGCCTGGTGGGGTGTTCAAAAATAATAGGTATAGTATGAGATCATAAAGTAGGTTTCAGATTAACAGTGTGTTTTGAGACAGGTGCTTTATAAAATGAGATGTGTGCCTATTAATGTGAAAATAGAAATGTATAGTTTTATTTCTGGAGTTTACTGAGTGGTTGGTAGTCATTGATTTTGTTACATAGAAAATGTATAGGACCAAATTCACAGAGTTAAAGTATTAGGAAAAAGTTGTCCACCTTTCCTGTAAGTTCTATGCAGGATGAAGTACTTCACATTTTGAAACACTGGCTATTATTTCATTTATTACTTTCACAGTTATCCTGAACATAATTCCAAATGAGCAAAAACTTAACTGTAGGCACTTATATATTCAATAATAATTGAGACGGTTTGAACTCTTCCAAGACTAATGTTATGCAGTAAGGTGTATCTATTCTTCCCAAATAAATCATTGAAACCACTGAGTTGGAAGAGACCCACAAGTTCATCAAGTCCAATTTCTGACTCCGCACAGGGCAGCCTAAAAATTAAACCATACATCTTGAAGCATTGTCCAAATGCTTTTTTAAACAAAGGCAATTTATATATATCATGCATACATTAGAAATCTAAATAGAGGAAATGGTCAAGTGTACACAGAGACAGATAGGAAGCATAAAGAATTAAACCCTGTCTAGGATAGGGGAAGAAAAAAGTTTTACCCATTGTCCTTGAAGATAACCACTGTAAAATTTGTCATGATATTTTAGCCATGAAGCTGACTGATGTGGAGATTGCAGCAGGTTTCTGTGAGCTGTTTCTGAAACTTCAAAACAGGGGGCTTGAATATAAGTCCATGTAGTAGAATGTAATGATGAATCAAAATTTTATTCTTTCAAGAATTTTTAGTTTTGGTGTTGTGGCTTGTATCTGTTGAACGTGTACAGCCTAATTGATGGTATTACATTTATTTAAAGATGAGATGATAAACAGTTAGATAGCTCTATTAATTTGGGGTGCCACCCAGCAGTATTCGTGGTAGTGGTGTTGCATTCCTTATCAGGATACTGATTAGCATGCACGTTTTCAAGTCACACCTGCATTTAGGTTTTTGTGAAGCAATGGCTGGTAGCAGGGAGGACAAAGCAATGAAGGTTTTATTAAGCAAGTCTAACTTCTTCCCACTTATTTTACGTCCTGAGCTCTTCCATTCCTAGAAAATCTATGGTGTTGCATCTCCTGCTTTAAATCTTCTGGCCTCTATGCCCCCAGCTATTGAATGTAAACACCAAATTCTTTCTTGCCTAGTGATACCTTTTGGACAACATTTTAGTAATACAAGGGAAGATCCCTGTATGTTGGCTATGGTCATATTATTTAAAGACTTTATTTAGAGCACAAAAAAGGATGAGATGGCAGAATTAGTGTTAACATGCTTTCGCTATAATACTAAGAGTCATTGTCTGACTTCGTATTTTCTCATAATGTAACTGCATTTCTATTTGAGGCACACGTTTCTTATTTGGTTTGGTCTTTTTGACTTTGTCTTCTCTCTCTGGGTTGATTCTATCTCCTGAACAAAAAAAAACCAAAAAAACCCCACCAAAAAACCAAAACAACCAACCAACCAAAAAAAAACCACCCCAAAAAACCACAAAAAAAATACCCCAACCACCCCATGCCTTGGTTTTGTGCAAGACTGGGGAAAAAAAAAAGGAATTTGTGGCATAGCAGCTTACATTTTTCTGTGGTCTCAGGATATGCTATGGGATTCTGTGCATGTTCTGCTACTGTGCCCTTTTAAAAGAGAGTTTGGTCCGTGTGGTATGGCTGTTGAATTTAGCATATTGTAAAAATTAAATTTCTCCAAATGCTGTGTACAAAATGCATCTAATCCCACACCCTAGCAACAATCAATGTGCCTTAAACATTGCTGCCTCACATCCCTTTATTTGGATGCCATGGTCAAAAGAACATTCTCCTACACTTTTCCTCTTGACCTGACAATATATGAAAGGTATAATGCCTGTTTTAAGTATTGATTGCCTTACTCTTAACAGTAAGAGATGCATTAGTCCATTAATTTTCTGTCCTAATCCTTTAAAGAAGACTGCTTGCTCACTTGGGGGTTTTCCTTGATGTTTGGCTTTCTGCCAGCAGCTGGGCAGAAAGCATGGCAGTTGAATGTAGTCTTCTGTGCCCCCTGGTTAGCTCTATAGCTGAAGTCTTTCTCTGATTAGGTATGAGTACTGAAAATAGGAAATCTGGTGAAAATCTTGACTGATACAATAGTTGCAGGTGCCATGCATGGGACTTCCAAAGGCTTGTATCTTTTCCAGAGTGCAGAGCTCCCCTCAGAAGTGGATATGTTGCCCTGATAACAGGGTCACTCCTCATTTGAAACCTCTTTGAAAATGTAAAATGAAAAGTACCTTTTGTAAACAACCCTCAGCTGCTTCCATTATTGCTTTTACTGATTCTTGTGTATCCTGTTTTCTTCAACAAAGATGACTGTTGTTAGTGTAGCCTTTGCCATTGAATATTTTGTTTGTCTTATCAGTCTTTATATTCACTGCACCCTGTATTTTCCATGGAGGTTCTTAGACCTCCACCTTTCTTCTTTAGGAGTCACTTTGTGTCTGTGTGTATCTTCACCCTGAAATTCATTCTCCTTTTATTTCCCATCATAACTAATTTTCTATTTCACTGGTGAAGAGGGAGTGTTTGGCACAATATGGAACTAATTCAATTTGAAAATAAACTTCTGGCTTGCTCATTTGTTTCTTTGGAGAAGTTTGGTGGGTTTTTTTATACACCCATGGTGGGGGTGCTAGATTTGAAATAAATGGAAGTGAGATTTCAGATTAATTTTCAAAATACTAAATCAGTGTCAAGATTAAAATCTGCTATGTATATTTCTTTTCTTAGTTCTGGTGTCTTGTCCATTAACTTCTATACACTTTCTACTTTTGCTACTAAGACCTGGTTTCCTTAGTGTAATCTTCTCATGATCTCTATGAGAACTTCATCTGCAGCACCTGTCCTTTAAGTTCTGCTACTCCTCCATCTGTACCCAAGTCTCATCTCACACACCCACCCTTCTGTTCCAAAGCCTTTTCAGTGCTAATACTGCAACTGTTTTCTAGACCCTGTGGAAATTTTTTCCTATGATTGTATAGGTGATACTGTTTCAAGTAAGGCTTGATACATAAATATCTGTGTCCTCATCTCTGGAGCTTGGTTTTAAGCTCTTACAGATTTTTTTTAAATATTTGATTGCAAGAGTATTAGTCATGGCAGTGAAAGACAGGCATCCTGCTTTTATGAGTAGTGAGATGATTTTTAAATGTGTAATTTTATTTTGGAAGAAGAAAATGTGAACAAAAAGAAAAAAAGTGAGAAAAAAATCCTCCAACCTCTCCCTGCAATGTATCAGAGGAATGACTAATCTCATTAACACTACTGGATTTGAAATAAATGCGGAGTTGGCTGAAATAAGTGGCCTGAGTAGCTGACCCAGTTTGCATCAGTCCTGACAGCTTTTTTAGCAGTTCTTCCCAGAAACAGAGAGAAACAAGCAGGTGGGAGATATTTCATATCAAATTTTCTGGCTGTTTGTGTCTGTAGTAATGTCACCAGAGGAGCTTCAGCTGCATTAAATGTTGGGCCTTTTCCTGTGTTTTAGGGATGGAAGACTGCATTTATTGCTTATAGAACCTCTTCAAGGACTGGTACACCAAAATTTAGAAAGGTTATTTCCTTTCACAGTTAACCCATAAGATTTTGGGATGGCTCTGCAGCAGCATACGAGGCAGCTCTGTTGTCTGGTGTAGCATCTCCCTTCTCCAGCAGGCAGATCCTTAGCCTTGGGGTGCTGTGTTCTCTTAGATGCTTTTCTGAAATACCAACTGGCACATCAAAATATACAATAAACCGCTAGCGTGAGTTAAAAGGTGCAATTATATTAGTGATGTTAAAAACCTGGCATTTTCCTTCTGAGGACTGGAAATGAGTGCACTTGGCAGTGCCACCTGTTACTAGTAGTGTCTAACAAGAGGCTGTGCCTTGGCACAGACCTGAAACTTTAGCTCCTGCTAAGTCCATTTCACAAAATATCAATTATGACTGATACATTTCAGCAAAAAGTACAAACAGTTCATAGGCTTCCCATGTAAACTTTTTTTGAAATGCACCAACTTGAAAAACTGTTGAGAAAGAGCAAATGTAATCTTTTAAAAATTGTATTGAGGGAGGAGATATCCTGAAGGTATAAGAGCAATTGAAAGAGCAGCTTTACAAAAAGTATTTCTCTTCCCAGTGATACCACATCACATTGAGGGCAAAAAAAAAAAATTGATCTTTTCCATCCTTTGCCGTCTCAAGGTTCATTTTACATCACAGCCTCATTTGAACTTCAGCTTGTCCTCAGAGGAATTATTTTAAAAAAAACACATGTATTTAAAAAGTAGGTCACCTCTATTAGAACACAGCATTTAGTAATCAGAATGAATTTCATGTCGTGGAAATTGAAAACTTGGCTTTCTTGCACTTTATATAATTTTCCCACAGAATGATTGAAATAATCCTCAAATATGCATCAGCCTTAATTGGTTTTTACAGATATGAAAAAATTAAAAATTACTTTATCATTTGTCAGAGCATGCTTTCATTGTGCTAGTGCTTGTCTTGCAGTCTGGGTCAGAGGATTGGTTGATTGGTTGGATATTCCTGGAATCCAGAATCTCCATAACTGGATAGGCTCTTGCTAATTATAAATACACCTTTGAGGATCTGATTTCTTTTTTTCTTTGCCATTTCTAGTTATTTCATTGCCCATAGGGCAAATTTCATTTTTTTTTTTTAATTTATGCATATATTTATGCATGTACCCGCAAGTACACTTCTACACATGGGATTTTCATTTGAAGTCAAAGTTTGTTTGTTCCATTGACAGACAGTGTAACCTGGTGAGACGAAACCCTCCATGATGTGAGAGTAAGCAGCTTAGGTTAAAATGAACTTTTTTTTCTCAGATGAATGGAATTGCATGCTGTCTGAGCTTTTTAATCAAACTGTTCTGTATGTAGGATTCAAGTACCTGTTTCCTTTGTTTCCACTATCTTAAGTCTTTGTGTGCTTTAGTTTAGATTTAAGGAAGTTTTTAAGATTATCAACATCAAGAACTAGCTGTTAGCTCAAGCAAAAAAAGAGATGATTTATTGACTAAGATGGAAGAATTACACGATATATTGTCTGGTTTGTATGCAGTACATTGGACCCCAGCTTGAATCAAGTCCTGCAGTTGACCGCTATGTGTTTTCAGCAATAAACTCTTAAAAAGTCAGGAATAAAAAATAATGGGATACTCTGGAATCATCTGCTAGGAAGTCAAGCATATTTTTCAAAACAAGTTAGAAACTCAATTTGAAATTTGCTTATAGCTTAAAATTGGGTGGCTGGCTGCTATAATTATATATTAGATTTGGTCTCCTGAACCATGGCAAGTATAAGTCAATCACAAGAACTCACAAGAAATTGCTTTTCTCAAACCTAATAAAATTCTGACACTGTAGATGCAAGCAAGTATGAGTCTTCATATTGTCCCCATACTAATGTTGTAGAAGGGATTTCCCGTGAAAATAAATGACATTTTCTGACTCATAACACTTATTTAGTCACAGAAAGCTTAACAGTTGTACTGTCAGATCCTTATCAAAAAAGAAAATTATTTAGAAAAACTTTCCCCTTTTAAGTCTATACTTTAGAGTTCAATATATTCCTCTTCTACTTCCTAACTTGGCTAACTGGCAAGTTAAGTTGCAATTGATTTTTTTAAAATTGAAGAATAGTGTGCTTTTGTTTAATAGCTGTCTTTTAAATTGGGTGAAACTAATATAACCATGGAAATCAATGTGGAATTGAGATATAAGGTGCTTTACTTGCGTTATTTTAAAGCTGAGGGTATACTGGTGTCTGTTGTGAATCAAAACCAATTTTGTATGTGTGTGTTTGTACATAAATGTGTGTGAATGTATGTGCTTCTTTCCTTAGCTCATAGAGCTTATGACTATAAGATTTTCATGTGAAATCCACACTGTGGAATGACACTTAGAAAGCCGTTTTTGTGAACTGTCAAGTTGTTTCCCGTGTATAGACAATGTTTGTGAGGCTTTTAAATGTTCCCTGCAAACGGCTTTATCTTCCAGTGCTCCTGCCACTTGATATCTCCCTAATATGAAGTGGCTACTTGCATTCCTGATGGGCAGCACTGCTGTTTAAATGTGGGAAGTTTCAGTCTTCTTTAATCTGCCAGTAACATGCTCAGGCCTCTGTGAATGGATGAAACTTCATTGTTTGGTTTAAACATTGTAGGATTCCTAGCAATCATAGATACACAGAATCAATTAAATCTGAGAGTGAAATCCGTCAAAGTGTAGAAGCTTAACTGGGATTTAATTCATGGTTTTAAAAATTCCATGAAGAAACAAGCTTATTATTCATATTAAAGTGACATGGGTACAGTTCTTATCATAACTGTTTTATCGTTGGTTAAATATATAACCTTTAGATTAAAGGCTTTTGAGTTTATCTAATGTGATGGGCATAATTTCTTTTTTGCATGTGGCAAATTGTCCTTGCCTTCTCTTTCCCCCAAAGGGAAATATTGGACAACTGTTTGCAAAACAGAAGTACCTGTAGCGTAAAGTCATTTTGAAATGAAAATAGAGAAGCCTCTGTCACTTCTCAGAATAGGGCAATGGGCTGTTTCAGGGAAAGCATGTACTGTCTGTGATATCTGTGAACATGGTAGCACAAAGCGTAGACCTGGACCAGGGATGTCACTTCCAAGGGTATGCTTCTTTGGGGGGGGGGAGGGGGGGGCATTTGTTTCTAATTGAGTTGAAAGACTCCTGGTGAACTCTACCTGGTAGTCTTTGCTGTTCTTTTTTTTTTTTCTCTCATGTTTCTTTGGCTTCAAAGCTGTTACTGTACAGTGTCCTTGAAGATTTCACAGGGGCCTTTTTACAGGCAGGTTGTTGAAATAGCTATTTTATTACCAAATACACCTTGATAGTCTCTGCTGCTTTTGTTGCTAGTCTGTGCAGTCAGGTATGTGGCATTGCTAAGAAGTTTGTTTTTCTCTCATATGATGATTTTCCTCTGAATTTATTTTACTTATTTGAAGCTTTTCTGTAGTTGACACAGTTGTGTGTCTTGGTCACACACATAGCATACTGATGTGTTCTTAAAATAGAAATAAATAATTGCAATCTAGAATTGCAGGACTGCTTGCTTTTCAATGGGACCAGAATATATATATAGGACTCGGCGTAAATATATTTAGTGTTTTTACACAGTTAGTGCTCTTGTAACAGTTTGGAGTATAATTTTGGCAGAACAAAGAAATAGACTTGCTTTACACTTAACAGTCTTGTGATCTTTTCTATTAGTTGTATTTTTAAGCATGTACTGTGTAAATTTTGCTGCAGATTTGACCATGGGCTTGTATCAGATTTGGAGCAATAATGCGAAATGGTCTAGTCACTGTACACAGATATTCATTTTAGTGGGCTTGTCTCACTGTAAGTTGTGCTATCCCATTACCCTCAGTATAAAATATCAAGTGCATCAACATCACAAATGTGACACAACCACATCTGAAACACCTTTGGGTCTACATTGCAGCGTCATGTCAGAATTTTGGAAGTCACAAAACAGCGTGTGTCAGTGCAGCAGATGCTTGTGCAAACATCTTCCAAAGCATTGATTATGTACAACAGAACAGTGTTCTGGCTTGGCCATCATCCTCTTCACTGTCTGTCCCCCAAATACACACTACTTTGCCTGATTTGAAGGAATAGTGTTACAGCGTTGCAGGTGGAGAATAATGAGGTAACACTACCAGACTGTCTGGTAGGATGTAATAATGGGGCAATTATTTTATTTAGAAATTTATTAAATGACTAGTTTTTGTACAGATTAATGTTCAGCCTTCTCAATTGTATTATTTTTAAAAGTTAACTTTAAATGATTATTTATTTAAATTGGATGGACAAGTTAGTTTTTTGAAGAAGCTTATTTTTCTTTCATTTTCTAGTCTAAGACAGTGGTTGACTTTGAAAACTTCACATGCAAGTACTTTTATTTCACATTGACATACCACCTCAGACAGTCAAATTTCAATGCTAGAACTGTGGGATTAGTTCACTCCTGTAAACACAAGTGGCATTGCTAAGAAGTTTGTTCTGCTAGACCAGACAGGATTATGAAATGCACATCGAGAGAAGACTGGAGTTCAGGTTGTGTATTTGGGCGATGTTTTTTCATAGTGGTGCTTTCAGTGATGCTTCACCAGGTTATTCTCTCTTCTGGGAGGCATTGGTGTATAAAATATTTTCTTTGCAGTCAACTGAGTTTTACCCTGTTTTTTTCTGTTTTCCCACTGTCCAAGGACATGCTGCTTTAAATTAAGATGAAGTTATGAAAGGAGATGGCATTTCCACTCCTTGAGAGAAGGAAACAGTAGTGTATTGGTTCTTATGTGCCTAGTTGTGATGTCCAACTGAGAAGTCTGCTAATAGTCAAAAAATTACTCCCTCCAAACAATTAATTTTAGAAGTAGGAAAGGGTAATAGGCTGTTGCCTCAGAATTTTTAGGATTTTTAGCCTTTTGTAGATTTTAAAGTAGCTGTGTAGTATATAGATTTTTAGTGTAGTTGTATAGTCTGTCACACTTTAGAATAGTAGTTAACACTTACCAAACCCTATTCCCCACTTCATATCGAATTTTCTAAATTCTTCAGGCTTGTTTAGGCTCCTTTCAAGGCAGGACTATAGTAAACACATTCTGTTTAACAACATATGCCTCCCAGGCCTAAACAACAAGATACTGCCATAGTCAAAGCAACCTTCAAGCCCAGAACCTTGGAGAAGTTCCAAAGACAGTACGTGCTGTGAAGAAGAGGAAGATGAGGAAGAAAGGGGTCTTGGGTACTCTGACTCAGTTCAGGGGAGGTGTGACAGGGAGGCAGATTTGGGGAGGATCTGGGGGGCGCAGATAGTTCTTGGATTGGATGGATAATACCATAAATTGTAGATTGTAAAGTGGAAACGAATGGTGTACCATGCAGAATCTGTTGCAGTGATCATGAGCTGACTGCTTTTGTTCTGAAAAGTTAATTTAGAACTTGTCTCAAATGGGCTTATAAATGTTCAAGAGGCTTGTGAACATATTGAGGACATTTTTGACTAATACTTCGTAAAATTTTGATTTATTATTTTTAACCCCAGGATTGTAGGTTTTGATGAAAAATGTATTGCACTAAATTCTTCAAAGCACTTATTCTGTGCTTTAGAATTGCAAAGGAAAAAGTAGGAGCTCTGGAAGGAACAGGAAGTAGATTTGGTTTACAGGAGGAGAAATTAAAGTTGAAGTGAAAGCCAGTTGTATGCACTACGGCTTGATGCAAAACAAATGCAGAATGAATTGCTGCTAAGCCTGCATTGTTTTCACCCAAAGGGACTTGTACACCAGGCCTCACAGGGCACATTGCTGCCCATTTTGTTAGATACAGTCACACTTAAGTTTGGAGGCTTGATTGCATCTTTGCACTAGGGTGTTAGTAAAAAGATGATCTTAGGTTGTTACTTGCTTAAGGGAAAGCTTCGGTTTTCTTAGGGCTCTTTTTTTCTTCCTGTCACACTGAAAATTTGAACTTTAGGTATAACACGATGCAAGTAGTAACAGGCAGGCTTTACTTCCACTACCTGGTTTTTACCTGCCTTCTCTTTGTTTATGGGAATGCTTAGGAGTTGTTTGTCTTCCTGGTGGAGGTACCTCATGCCATAACCTCTGAGATCAAGTCACTCCCCAGCCTCAGCCAGTAAGTGGGGATAACAGTCAGGAGTTGACTGTAAACCTTCCACTGTCTGTGGTCAAATGTGTTCTGTGAACTTGCCCAGACACAGAGGAGGATTTTCTCAGTACCCTCTTTGCATCTGTGCCATTATCCCTGTGAGGACACTTATGTGTGTAGGTGGATGATTGTGCTAGAACAGCTGCATTAAGCATGCATAGTCTTAGAAATGAATGCATTGCTCCGTCATTGGCAGAGTAGGTAGAGCAGATTTGTATAATAATTTGTTTTGAAGTTCAGTTGGTGACTTGGACTGAAGTATTTGTGATTTGTGACTGAAGTTGCTTGTTGTAATTCTGTACAGAAGCAGAATCTTTAAATATAAAGTTTATTCTAAAAACTTTTGGCCTGGAGAAGGGAAGTTCTGCATGGAAGCACAGAATTTCAAGAAGTAGGTTATTTGTTTGGTTTTGGAGGTTTTTCCCCCTTGTAACTACAAAAAGGCAATTGCTCGAGACATCCCTTTACAAATATTGCCAGGGCAGGTTTTGATAGCAATTGAGACTGCTTTCTTTGCTCTCTAACATAGAGTTGCAAGTTAGTGATATCCTCTAATTTTTCATGAAGACTTAAATCTCTTCTGTTGTCGATGAAGTAGCATCAACATGATGTTGTGTGAGTATCTCTCTATAACAATTCTGATTGACATCAAGGTCTTTTCTTCTATTAGGATAAGCAGAGATGTTTAAAAAAAACCCAAATCAGTTGTACTCTAGATACGTGTCAAAAAGACGACGTTGTGCCAACATACTACCCAACACTTCCTTTTCAAATATAATTGACCACAAGTTAATGAAGTAGAACTTTCTGTGTTGGCTGATAAATACTAGAATGCTTGTGTCTGGTTTGTTTTGCTTTGAAATAATTAAAGCAAGAGATGGATCATAGAACCTAATAGTCTATTCCTAGATAGCGTGGTGTAACTTTTGTGTTCAGGGATCATTTGCTGTAGTGCTAATAGCCACATTATTCTGTTGTCCTTTATCAATACACGTCCTGAAACATTTAGGCAAGTAGTTGAGACTTGACTGTTTTGGTGTCCATCTGGTTTTCTTCTGACCAAAGTTTTGAGGATGTTGCTGTGTCGGGAATTATTCTGAAAGATCTCTAAAGAATTTTCACTGCTGTTCTTCAACTGCAAGAGGAAATTTCACTCCCTCCAACTTCATTACCATTACCTTCAGAAGAACATCTGTAGGGTTGAGAATGAGCAAGCTATAATAAAACAAAAGACTTTTGTGATATTTCTCCACCTCCCTGGTTTCTCATGTTCGGTTTCTATTGCAAAGCCCTACCTAGCCTTTCTTCATTTTGATACGCATCAAACGAAACAACCCTTTTGAGCCTGCTGCCCATTAATAAAGCAGCCAAGTTGCAACAGAGGTATTCTCATCAAGTACCCAGTAGATTTTCTCCTATTAGTAATAGAGGAAGAGCCACTGTGTCCTTGATTATTCGAGTCTCTGAACTGACATGGGGAAATATGTATTGGGAGAGGAGTTAAATCTTTCTCCCGCTACTTACACTTGGTTTAAAACCTGCCTGCCCCTCTGAGTAATTCATCAATCATGGAAACTTTGACCCTAGTTTTTGGACAGGGAAAGTATTAAATGCTTAGCTTAAAAAGTAAAAGCAAAATCCCATACCCCACCAAAGAAGGACATCTGTTTCTAACTTCAGCTTTTTATTTTTTTATCTTTCATTTTTTTTTTGTTGGTAAATCTCCCAGACAACAGCAGTTCTGTAGAGAGTTTAAATATGAAGGAATGGCAGGACGGGCTAAGGGCACTTCTACCGAACATTAACATCAACTTTGGTGGACTGCCCAATGCTTCTTCCCCCTCCAACGCCAACCACAGTGTACCAACGTCCAACACTGCCACCACCGACAGCCTGAATTGGGACAGCCCTGGCAGCTGGATGGACCCCGCAATCATCACAGGTAACCGTTTCTCACTCCTTCAGCTCCACTGGCAAACCATCAGATGGGTATTTGGCACAAACTGATTTACATCTGGAAAAAAAAAAAAAGACAGTATGCGGTGGTCTCTTCCAGCTTCCATCCACAAAACCTCAAGGTTCCAGGGATTTTTGTGGAACCGCTAGGTATAACAGAGCGTCACTTAGGCCTTTGCAATGCATGCCCGAGACCTTTGCAGGCAGTCAGGTGGAGCAGCACTTTTCTATACGGTCAATCTATAGGTGTCCCTTCTGCTGGATGGCATGTCCGGTACGCGCGCCGCTGGTCCTGAGGCACTGAAGGCAGTCACTGGACTTTGTTATTTAAAAAGGGACGTACTCCACTTGTTTATAAAGCTCTCTTTTATAAGGCTGTCTGGTTGCATTTCCCTGTTAGACAGACTGAAGCATGATTCAAGTAGGCAGAGTAGAAGGTGAAGCATGCAGTGTACTGGCAGCTCAGTGTGGTAAGATCATGTTGACAGGGACGCAGTTCTTGAGAAAGATGTTTGATAGAAAAACGTGTGTTTTATGAAGAAGTGCTCTGAGGGTGAACTTTCTCCTATCTGGAATTCATGTTAAATGTTTTGCGGGCAGGGTAATTATACATAATAATGCATTTTCTGTACAAACTAATCATGTTTTTTCACTGTTGCTTTTTGTTAGGTTAAATTGACCTCCTTCATGCTCAACTTATTGCTTCTACTCTGACTTGCCTGTATCCCTGTTTTTTTTCTTCTTTTCATAGGTATCCCAGCCTCCACAGGAAACAGTTTAGACACCCTTCAAGATGACAATCCCCCACATTGGCTAAAATCTCTTCAGGCCCTCACAGAGGTGGACGGCCCCAGTGCAGCACCATCACAGACGCACCACAGTAACCCCTTCGGCACACAGATCCCTCTGCACAGAGCCAGTTGGAATCCCTACTCTCCTCCTTCAAACCCCACCAGCTTCCATTCCCCACCTCCAGGCTTTCAGACAGCCTTCAGACCCCCCAGTAAAACCCCCACAGATCTACTACAGAGCTCAGCGCTGGATCGTCATTAGGAAAGGAGGAAAAAGAAAAAAAAGAAAAATAAGACCCAAAACGTTAGAAATGCAGGAAGTGTCCCACCCTGACTCCTTCCCATGCCCACCTACTGTTCCCTGTCATATCTTTCTTTCTGAAGAATCCAGTTCCTGATCAAACTTCCCCCCCAAATGCAATGCCATCACAGGGTCATGACCATATCTTTTCGTTAAGTTTTTGCAGAACCAGTGTTTGGAATACACTGTTTGAGATATTTTCTAACCATTCTAAGGAAAAAAAAAAAGAGAGAGAGAGAGAGAAAGCAAAATGCAGTCTCAATGCCTAAGGAGAATATTACTGTCTTATGTCTCTTGCACATGAGTATTTCTGCCTAGTGGAAAAGTGTCAGTCTGCAGTAGGGGAAAAAATGCAATGCAGAATCAAATGCAGGAACATGAAAAAGGTATTTAATTTAAATGAAATTACTGAACATGTGGGGCAAAGAGTGGCCCAGCATTTATTTTGCATTGTGTGGCACTACACAGGGAAATTGCTATGTTGGTGGTTTTTTGTTGTTTTTTTTTTTTTGAGCAGGGGATTTTATTGCATCAGTCAGAGTTTGAGATGAAGTGTGTTGAAAGACAAAACACTTATAGCTATGAGTAACTGGCATGTTGCTAAAGAGTGGTTTAAAGAGAGGAGAATAAGATTTTTCTTTAATTTTGGCTTTAGATTTAAAGTAAACTTTAATGTTTTAAAAGTATTCACAGATTTAATACCTAGCATATACATAATATAATTATAAGCAGCTGAAACACGAGTGATATTTACTGCAGTCTTTCTATCTCCTCTGTCAGTCTCTCTTTCTTTTTTTTTTCTTTAGAAGATTCACCTGATTAGGGCACTCTGGGATAGCACTGCATTGGGGCCACATGATCACCATCAGGAGCAACCTCTGACCTCCTCTGCCTGCAGCTTTTACTTAACCCTGTAGTTTCTGGACGTTTGTGCAGTATTGAAAAGACAGGAAAAAAGAAACAGATAAATAAACATGGTTATAACCTGACGCTAAAACTAAAACCAAGGAAATGTACCTCTTTCTTCAGAATTAAAACTAAAATCTTAAATAAAACAGAAAACTTGATGATGACTTCATGTTTGCTTTTCTGGTCTTTTAATGTTGGGTTTTTAATTACTGCATCTGATAAAACCGTATGTCATTGGGTGTTTTGGGTTTTTTTCCTATTCATCTAAAGCGGATCTACTTTATAATTGGAAAATACTGCTTTGCATGGTAACTTCTGTATTGGGTGGAAAAAGCATACACACTTTAAATTTTGTAAAGGGATTCTCTTGTCTTTACTCATTGCTATCAGTCTCTGTTATTGGTGATATCTTTTTAAATCTGAAATATGAAAAACTTGTTTATATTTCCTGAATTAAATGCCATGGCACTTGGGATAGATAGCATGCAATAATATGCCTGAAGGTTGTGGCAGAGAATTCTAGTTACAACTCCCTGCTTTAGTCAGCATCTTCACTTAAAGGTGTAAAATAGTATCACTGCACAGCAGGGGGTGAAGAGCTCTTAATGTACAGAAGGCCTCCAATAAGCTCTTACTCTTCCAGGCAGAGGTACTTAAAATCAGCAAGCTTGTGGTTGGGGTGGTGACTGATGCAGTTCATGAGGATGGCAGAGAGCCTGAAATCCTACAGATGCCTGTGCAGAAGGATTTCTCACCTGGTGTGAGCTATATAGATCAGGCTGGCAGCTTTCCAAAAATGCTTACTGCTGGCAGGGGCAAGGAAGGGAATTCCCACTGATGAACTGTGAACACCTAAATGGGGATGGAGGGAGACTGGGAGTGGGAGCAAGTCCTGAGTTGGTCACTGTACAAAGGAACCAAGTATTGAATCTGCATAAAGTGATTCTAAATACCCTGCTTTACTAAGCATCACTTGGCAACTACATGCTTTTGCTCTTCTCTTCCCTGAGTTACCATTTTGGTGCTGTATTTACTGTCTGTGTTACAGAACTGAGCGCGCTGTTTCTGAATGGGTATTGTTGCTGAGTCACATGCCCTGGTTACTTGGGAGAATGTGCACACCCTCTGATGCCAATGCTTCCCCAAAAGCAAATGATGTTTTTGTCATCCAGCCATCCCCTGTACAATGCCCCCCTGTAACTGCTGCTGGTGGAAGAAGTGCTGCAGGCTGGGAACAGCCTCTCCTGTGGCAGTGCCTGCTGGTACCCCTGCACTGAGCATGCAGCCCAACAGGAACAGTCATCTGGAGGTGCTGGTGAACATGTAAATGGTCTTTGGTTTGGGGGCTTTTTTTTGTCTCCTTTGCCAGTTGCTAGACATTTCTCCACTTTTAACATTTTCTTTTAGAGGGGTGCCCTTCCTGACTCCGAAAATAAGCAAGCCAAAGTAGCTCTGACTACTTTCTATTTACCACAGCAATTCCTGAAACTGCTGCTTTCTTCAGTTTTTTATTAGTCCCTTTGTTGCAGTTTAGGATCTGCAGCGGGAAACCTGTGCCCATGGTCTGCTACCACTGGAAAACGTGCTTTAGCCACTCAGGAGAGTGCTTACTCCCTGCTGCCATACAGCAGCTTCTGTAGTCAGCCTTAGCAACAAACTTGTAGCTTTCAGGAAAAGGTTTGCAACTTAGAATGATTTTTCTCTTTATGGTGCTGCTTTCCCAAGAAAGACTTCTTGGTGGATAACCTTAGAGTTACAACAGTTAAAGTATATCAGTGTTCAGATTGTGTTTTGTGGCTTCTGCCACTTTTAACCTAGTTTTACTTACTGTCTGATGTGGATTCCTACACCCCCCCAGTTGGGAACCAACCTGGTATTTCATTCTGTTCAGCTAGGTCAACTAGTTTCTCCTGAGGCCGTGTGTTGAGTTTTTTGGTGGGTTTTGTTTGTTTGTTTTGTTGTGGGTTTTTTTGATGATTGACTCTTCCTGTGAAAAGAAATTCAGCACAGAAAGCTTTATTGAAAAGTGAACATCAATGTGTCTGCTTTGACTGTGTGATTGTCTCAGTGTGTGGTCTTATATATCATAAGGACACTTGGCAGCTCTTTCTTTCATTAAGCAAAGAACAGTACTTGACTAAATGGCTGCTGACTGAGGACTAGCAACACACTTGGTAGATGGTGTCTGGTGAAGATGAAGTTGGAGAAAGAGGATGGGCCAGAGTCCTCCTCCAGAATGGGTATGAGTGTATGTTGAGGGAAGGAAGGGAGTTGTTAGCCATGAAAGTGTTGGTGCAAGAAGCTGTGTTGCATTTTCAAAGAATTCGCAATTCAAATGTGGTAATTGGAGGGTCAGCAGTGCTGGATTGATAGTAAGGGTTCCTGCCTTCAGCTTTTTTTTTTTTCCCCTCAACATTTTAATATCTAACAAGAGAATGATGTTTTTTGAGATTACAGCAAGGAATAAAATGTCACCTTCTATGTAAGGGGAGGAGCCATTGCATAAATTCCCTTTACTTTTATATCTTCTCTTTCCTACTTGCAAATCAAGTGTCAGCAGGTATGTGCCATTGTAAGTGCAATGTCTTGACAGGGCTGTTTTAACCATACTTAAAACACCATTGCCAACTCTTATGACATGGCAGTTTTTAATTATGAAGTTTTTATTCTACTTCCTGAACTCTCAACTTTTTTCTTCTTCTCCACCACAGATTCTGTTGTCCAAGAAGTTTTTGTCCTGAGATGCTCATTTAATCATAAGCATTAAAGATGTTGAATTTTAGGAAAAACAGAGAGTGATTTGGGTTGGAGTTTTTTGTTTGTTTTTGTGGTTTTGGCTTTGTGTTTTTGTTTGTTCTGTTTTAGCTTGGGTTTTTTAGTTTGGTAGAGCTGGTCATGCTGCTGTGTGGAGATTTTTGGCTTTTTCTGGTGAGGGGGAAAGGGTCATGCATCAATTTCCATCTTCACTCTTGCAAGGGAGTTGATAAAAATACACTTGAAAAGCTTGTAAAACCTGGGTGCTTATTGTTCGTCCCTCTCCTCGGGGCGTGCGAAAGTTGCCTTTAGCTTGGGTTTGGTCTTGATCTCTGGCATGTAAATCCACTGCATGGTAGGTGGTGTATTGCCTGGGACTGATTCCCTCTGGGGAAAGCTGTAATGCTGGAACTACACTACTCGGAACTGAGCTGTGTCAAGAAACTGAGGGGTAGCACAGTGCTTCAAGGGTTAGGGGACTGGAATTGTCACCAGCTGTACTTGAAGGATGATGTGGGTACTTGTAACTTCTTGTGGGGAATGAAGTCTCCTCCAGTCCAGCCGCCAGTGACATGAATTTTCAGTGTGCCCAGAGCACATAATATAAAGTGCGCTGTTTGGCATGAATCCGTGCTTTAAGAGTAGTTGTTGCTTTACATCTCCTCCAGCAGCATGTGGCTGCATGGCTGGCTGTGGAAGTGCTCTCCACTTCACTGGTTTATGGTCATCTGTTCAAGCTGAATGCAGGTACAGTAATGGCAAGGGCTTGTGCTCCTTCCTCTTTGCCCAAATCTCAGCATCTCTTTCTCCCTAGTTTGGGATGTTCCGCTGGTGGAAAGGAGCTCTCAAGTCCTCTTCTGTTAATGGTTGTGACTGTAAACAAAGCTCCTAAAGAGGAAAAAGGTGAAGCATCATTATTGCTTTGGGCTACAGTGTAAGAAAAGGTGTAGCCTCAGTATGCTGTGATCTACATGTGAGAGCACTGTAGATGGGCGAGATCATCATCTTCCCTTCTTTCTGGGGTTTCCCTTTGCCCTAGGCACAATGCTGTTGTGTATGTGGTAAAGATACATCTCCTGAGATGGAAATGGCCAAATGAAGTTGTTGCTATACAAGTAGGGGGAGCTAGAGTGAGTTGCGAGGATGCAGGAATCTGAACTGCTGCTTTGTGCAGGTTTGAGGTGAGGTGAGTGATCCTGGCAGCTGTGGATTTGTTACCAGCTTTGCTGATGAAAAACACTGGTTTAGGGTGGTCTGATACAGTGACTTAGGTGTGGAAGTCATTTGAACAGAGATGGTGTCACTGTGGAGGAAAGCAGTATAGAAAAGTCTTTTTAATCTGAAATCTACGGGAGAGTGATCTGTCTGACGTGTGGTGGTCAAGAGGTTGCATCTCCTGCAACACAGATGAGTCTTTCAGTGGGATAGAGGCATTGCATAGTTACTGTTGCTATCTCCTGTGAAATCTTGCTAAATTGCTCTTTCTTTTCCCCAGACATCAGACTTAAAATTTTGACGAATACAACTCCATTTCAGCATTGCTTGGAGAGAGGGTGGGACTTGCTTAGCTCTCTCCTCTTCCTACCAGCACTTAAAATGTTAGTGTAGACAACTTGTACAGGCAGAAGATGGCCATTCTTTTCAAGTTCACAATGAATATCTTCTGGGAGTTTTGTGGCTTTAGCATTTGGATGTTACAGGTCCTGGCATTAACTTTGTCCAGATCTTCAGAAAGGGTCTGAGACCTCTTATACCAGTGCCAACAGTCACAGGAGGCTAGTACCTTCACTGGAGAACTTAAAGTTGTGACCAAAACTTGTTTAGCTCTTTCAAGATAAACAGTGCAGGCTGAGGTTTACAATGTGGAGTCTGAAGCTTAAAATCCTGTTTAAAACAACAAACTGAGGATGCTTGCTCTCATTGTTCAGACACTCATCAGGAAGTGACTGCTTGTGACGTTTGCCTGGGACAGAACTGGCAGTGAGCTGGCCTTGCAGCTATCTTCAGTTCCAGGGTCCACCTCTCTGTTGGATAATCCATGTGTATAATTTAAATTTAAAAAAAATGTGATATGTAATGTATTGCATCATTGGATATTGCATTTGATGTAGTGATAGGACAAAGAGGGAATGGCTTAAAATGGAAAGAGGGCAGATTTAGATTAGATATTAGGAAAAAATTCTTCCCTGTGAGTATAGTGAGGCACTGGAACAGGTTGCCCAGAGAAGTTGTGGAAGTGTTCAAGGCCGGGTTGGATCGGGCTTAGAGCAACCTGGTTTAGTGGAATCTGTCCTTGCCCACAGCAGCGGGGCTGGAACTAAATGGTCTTTAAGGTCCCTTCCAACCCATACCATTCTATGTTTCTATGTTACATAAAACATTATAACTCAACCTCTTGGAGTTTCAGCTTCCAGTAGGGAGGCCAGGATCTTAAACAGCTGGAAACCCCCTTCCGTAGCATGGAGAAAGCTGGAGTTTCTCTTGTGGTCTGCAGGGGTGAAATGGTGGAGAGGGCAGCACCTCATGCACTGCTCTGATGAAGACAGGTTGGGTAGATGGTGGTTCCAAGAGGAGCCACTGAATAACGTGGCAAGAATGCATGGGATTATAGTCTTATGAGGTTTGCTGCTTCTGGTTTACAAATTACTTAAAGCCTCTTAAAACCTTCCTTCTTCTTCCTCATTTGGTAAATAAATGCAAATAGTGCTTCTTGTTGCCCTACTGATGGTGCCTTCCTAAGCTGAAGCTGAGAGTGGCTCTTCATACTTGAACTCAGCTTTTTGCTGTGCTGGTCCAAAGAACTGAGGCAAAGACTGAGGGATTGATAGGGAAACCTGCAGTAGAACTGGGCTTCCTGCCCTTAACCCATCTTTCTTCTGTTGGTTCTTCTGCTACATGAGATGCCTTTGGAGGAAGACCTGGCTGTGCTTCTTCTCAATGGAGGAATTTGGCTAAGTCTGACAGTGTTTTGGGATCAAATATTTCTGTTAGGAATCTGAGCTTTACACACACACACACACACAAAGTCAGAAAAATGTTGCTCCAATTAAACTTTTCAATTTCGTCAAGTAAATAATTTTTTAAATACCAGTTGTATAAAATGCTTGTTTCAAGTTGACAATATTCTTTATATGGAAAACTATGGCATCAGTTTTTTATTGAAAATGCTAACTTTTTTTAGATGACACTTCAAAATCAGCACCTTTCTGGACATGCTTGAAAAATTATTTTTATATCTAAAATGCAATCATTTCAGTTTTTAGTGAAAGCAGGTGTCAATATAGCAATTTTATGTAGCGAAAAAAAAAATCTCACTTTTGATTTGAAAACCTCACTCAGATCCAAGGAACAGCAAACTGAGTCCCAAATGCATTTTATTGAACAAAAAACTTTTTGGAGAGAAGGAAAATTGTAGTGAGGTTTCTTCTATTCATTAAAGCATGACAAGGGAGGGAAACAGAGAAGGAAACAGATAGGAAGTCTCATTCCCATCCTCTTCAATTTCCCTTCTGTTCTTTTTCCTGATTTTTGTCTCTTAAAAAACAGCTCTTTCCTACAGGAACGGGAAACTGGGGAGCACTGTTTCCTGGACTGAATTCCTGGCCATGAAACCTATTTCAGTGAAACAGAAGTGGAAGCATATTCCATGGGTATGGCACCAATGTACTCATGAGAGCCCAAAACACCTGTAGCACTGCATGCAGAGCACCTTTTCCATGGGGAGTTTGGACAGTCTTGTGAGCATCTGGGAAGAGACTGAAGAACGGCTTACCTTAAAACAGGATTAGTCCCCTCCCTGTGTGTTAGACTTGGCTGGAAAAAGAAGGAGGAGATTAAGGCTAGGAAGTAAGCTGAAAAGGGGGAAGCATGGAGGAGGTCTTGTTTTCCCCATCCTTTCTAAGGCTTCAGTTGCCTTAGAAAAATGAAAGATTTTTTCTTTCTTGTGGTGCAGCTGCTGGTAATGGGCCACTGTGAGCATCATCTTTTTCAAGTGATCTGTTAAAGCTTTACCACCTACTCCTTTCCCCATTAAAGCCAACCCCCAAACCAGACTTTCCATAACTCAGTCATGTGAAAAAATTACATAGGAGGTGAAATTGGGATAGATTCCTTTATTGTTATTAGAAATAGAAAAAACAGTGTCCCTAATCCTCTTTCCAGGGAGAGATGGCAGTGGTTCCAACATCCGCTTTTGTCTCATCTCAAGGAAGTGCTACTTTGCATCTTTTTAAGGCTTCTTTCCTCGAAATGTGATGCAAATGTTGACAGAAATGAAGTGAGCAGACTAAAACTCCTAGCCTTTGTAGCAGGATTGTTTTGAATATTGCAGTTTGCATCCTTGAGCACTGAATGGCAGGACATACTGGGGATGCTCATTCTTATTCCTGGCCCCGTGCATGCAGCAGTTCTTGGGGCTGCCAGCACCTCCTCTGACTAACACCATAGTGCCTCCCGAGATACAAACAGCATCTCTGCACACATGATGCCACAATTCTCAACAAACCCTGTGTGCCAGGGTCTGCCTGTGCTTCCTAGAACCTGCCCCTGTACTTCCACCCAGGAAGTCCTGGACAGAAATAAGGAGTCATTGCTTTCTGAATAAAATTGATGGCACTTAGGCTAGTTTTTGGTTTGTTGGTCTTTTTTTTTTTTTTATTTGGTTACATTTTCTGTTTGGTTGTTTTTTTTCTTAGATGTGCTAGGTTCTTTATATTAAAGATAAATTCATGTTTTCCCCTTGGCTGGCTATCTAAGATTGTCTATAGAAATGGGAGAGTATGGTGAGTTCTGAATACCAACAAAAAAATCCTTTAAATCTCAGCCTATATTCAAGTGCAATGAATTGTAAATGCTTCCAGTTATCTAAAGACATAGATTCTTTGTTCCTGATAACTGGCTGTCTTCACTTTCAGCCTTTAAAAGAGCTCTAAACAGAAAATCAGACTCATGTTCAAAACCTGAAAGTCTGCACATACTCAGCCTGTAGGTTAAGCTCAGACTTGGCTTTATGCATCTTGCTAAAATGATCAATTAAGAAGCTTATAACCCTGGAACTCCTGTTTGAAATGTGCACTGCTGGACAGGGGATGGAAATAAAAGGATTATATATAAAAAAGTCTTTCAACGAGAAGTGTCAGATTTTCTCCATTTGAAAACCCAGGTGCAGTAATTGGCTCTCATGAAATTCTTTCCTGAGCTCAAGGAATTGATAGTGTTAAAAGAAGAAAAGGAAGAAAAGTTGAGTGGCAGTTTTTTCAAACTGGGTTCCCAAACTTGCTGAAGACCTTATGTTCCTCGTAGCTTCTGTAGTACAGGGGGAGCAGGTCCCTGGGGAGGTCGGCATGGCAGGCCATGGCAGGCAGCAGGATGTTGCGGGGCAGCTGGCTGGGCAGGGCGGCGATGGGTGGTGTGCTGGGCTGCAACACCAGCTGAGGCACAGCCTGCACTTCAGGGCGCCAGCTTTCCAAGGGCAGCTTTGGCTGGTTTTCCGGGCTACTGGTAAAGGCAAGAGGGAGAGGAGGTAGTGAGAGGGGGCTGCAGCACTGACGGGAGCCCACAGCCCATCTGAGTGATGCTTAGGCAGGGCAAAGAGGAGCCCTGACCCTCGGCTACATCTCCCCCTTGAAAAAGAGCAGGTGCAAGCATTTCATTGCTGTTAGGGGCTAGGTGGGGAGCATATAAGAGGATGAAGCGGGGGGATTGACTGCCCAAGCAATGTGAGCTTTTCCAGCTGGCTGCTCCTGCCTCCAAGTATTTTGGGAGCAGCTCTTGCCCCTGTGTGAGGAGCTTGGGGGGCAGTGGCAGCAGGGTGGGAGGGGAAGGTGCTGAGCAGTACCTTTGGAAAGCCAGGTTATTGCAGCCTGCAAATGCCCCTGGGAACACAGAGCTGGAGAGGGCTGAGAGGTGGTAATCACGCCGGTGGTAGTGTTTCAGTCTTCCAAAAGCATTCCTGCCCCTCTCGGGGGTGGAGGAGTCATGTTTCCGTCCTCCTCTTACTTTCTTCCTATGCTGCTGCCTGCAAAGTGGTGAGAAATGCCCATGCAGATGCTTTCTTTGTACTTTGTGGGCCGGCTATTTTCATTTACTCACACCCCTGGAAAGACCTGGCATGTTTGTATCCTAAAGCAAAGCTGTCTCCAAGTGGTTTTGACTCTCTCCGTTTCTAGAGGAAAGCACTGAAGTTGTTTCAGCCCTGCAGAAAAGGAGTGCTGACAAAGCAGCAGCCAGCCTGGGGAAGAGCAGGCCAGTGGGAAGAGGTAGGGCTGGTGCCTGCTGAGAGACTGAGATGTTCTCTCTTGCTTGCAGGGTTTCTTTACTCCTTGTCCTTGTGCACCTCTGATAATAAGGAGTTAGGCTCTGAGTTAAAGCTGCACTCCTAGGTAGGAGGTTCCTGTGTGGTCCCTGTTGCTGTAATCCCTTGCCCAGTATACCAAAGAGGTCCTGCTGGACTGTAGGCCAGGAAAACAGGGCAGAGCTGCTGCAGAGGTGATGACTCTGGTCCTGACACCTCTGCCCACCCAGTCCTGCTTCCCACCATGTTTTTTTCTCCCTTTCCAGAGGAGAATACTCCTCCTTTTCCCACAATGGGCTGTGTGCAGTCAGTTGCACTGAACTTAGCCTCTGAAAAGAGATATTCCCACTAACCATCCTCCATGTATTGTCTGTTCCCTTCTTCCTCTAATATTGGGAAGCTTTTCGTAAATTACCAGGCTAACAGAATCATAGAATTGTTTGGGTTGGAAGGGACCTTTAAAAGTTATCCATCCCCACTGCAATGAGCAGGGACACCTTCCACTAGGTCAGGTTGCTCAGAGCCCCATCCAATCTGACCTTGACTATTTTCAGGGATGGGGCATCTACAGCCTCACTGAATAACAGGTTCCCATGTTTTACCACCCTCATTATAAAAAATGTCTTCCTTATATTCAATCTAAACCGACCCTCCTTCACTTTAAAACAATTGCCCCTTGTCCTATCACAACGGGCCCTGTTAAAAAGCTTGTACCCATCTTTCTTAGAGGCTACCTTCAAGTACTGGAAGGCTGCTGTAAGATCTCTCTGGAGTCTTCTTTTCTCTGGCCTGAATGCCAACTCTCACAGCCTTTCCTCACAGAAGTGCTACAGCCCTTTGACTGTATTTGTGGCCCTCCTCTGGGCCCTGCTCCAGTAGGTCCACGTCTTTCTTAACGCTGGGGACCCAGAGCTGGATACAGTACTCCAGGTGGGGTCTCACCAGAGTGGAGGAGAGGGGAAGAATCCTCTCCCTCAACCTGCTGCCCAGGCTGCTTCTGGTGCAGCCCAGGATACACTTGGCTTTCTGGGCTGTGAGCTCACATTGCTGGGTCATGTCCAGAACACGTGGGCCACCAGTGTCCCGAGTGAGCGCAGCCCGCGTGTCTCAGCAGATGGCAGCAGCGCCTCTCCTTCAGCTCCCGCAGCTGCTCCTCACTCCTCCAAAACCCACCTCGCCATCCCCCAGCACCTCCATACTCACCCGCCGCGGCTCTTCCTCGCCCAGTCCCGCCAGCAGCAGACGGCGAAGGAGACGGACAGTCCCAGGATGACGGCTCCGCTCAGCAGCGAGGCGGCCACGGCGACGCGGGAGCCGCTGCCCCAGGGCTGCGGGGAGGCTGGGGGCGAGCGCGGGGCCGTGAGAGGGCGCCGGGGGGAAAGGGACCCCCTGCTCCTCCCGGCCGCTGCCTCTCTTGCAGGTAACCCCCAAGGGATGTTACAGGGCGTATTTATTAATAACCATTATAAAAACTAATGGTGAACGTGGGTGATGCCACGCCGGCTCAGTGAACCAGAAAGTTAATGAAACAAACAAAAGAAATCAAATTAAAACTTCATATTTTTTTCAGATAATTAGTCTCATGTGATTATTTTATACTGAAAAGATAAAGCGTTTGATGTGTCCTGGGTGAAACGTAAAGGTAGTTGGGATTAAGCCCCGATCAAAGATAAAATGGTGGTAACTTGGTTTTTCTTTTTTTTGCTAACATTGCAAAAAATCGTATGTTTAGGTTTTCAAAGTAATAAAAGAGATTCAAAAACCCAACTTTACACCACTTGCAAAATAACCAAACTAAGATTTTTGAAATTACAGAGATTTCCTTTCTGTTTTAAAGAGAACAAGTTGATGGGGATTTTTTTGCCATTAAAACTATATTAAAGCCTCTTTATTTTGGAGAATCCAAGGAGTGATTTAAAGTTTGGAGGTGCTTTTTTTATTTGTTTCTGCATTAAGCAGTGCACAAATTGCATCCTCCGTTTAGAGCTGAGGAGACAAGATTTGCTATTAAGATTTATTAATGTTTTACAACAGGAATACCTGTAACGTACTGCAACAAAGTCCATTGCTCTTATCTTGCTGGGTTTACTTTTATGAACCAAAGACACTCTGACTGTGGATCAGCAGGTTTTACAGCTCTGGATTGAGATCAATTGCTTTATTTACATGCTTAAAGGACAAGCTGCCTGGGGTGGTGCTTAACTGAAGCACCTGCAGAGGTATCCTATGATTGAAGCACTTTGGTTCCTAATTTGACCTATGTGAGATGATACCTTTTTGAAATGGATTTGCTTGTCTTGTGTAAGTGAAAGAGAAGCAGCAAAAGTGAATATAGCAGACCTCTTCCATTTCAAACTTCTTTTTGGCTGGCTATTGCAGCATGGGTTTGCCTGTAAACTGTTTCTGAAAAAAACACAGGTCTTAGATTCTCGTTCACGTGTAGGCTATGTAGCATTTGCAACTTCTGTGATTTTGCTTGCAACTCCAAAAATACATAGCTTTCTTGAGGGTAATTTTCCTGAAATTATTTTATGTATGCACACAATACACAGTGTGTGAGAAAAAGCTTTTAAAGCAATATGTTTTGTTCTTTGACATTATAATAAACACCATTCCTTTGATGAGCTTGTACCACAGAAAATGCAAGGGCCATTTTTAATTGGCACCTGCTCTACATATGTGTTCATAAACAGCCTGTGCTGGGTTATTGCAAAGTTCAGTTTTCCTCCTGTTGTGAAACCTTTTGACAGTGTCCTGGAGTCCCTGTGCCTATCACGTGCAGTGGGGTATCAGCCGGTATCAGGTTTTGACTTGCCCTGATGACTTGTGCACCAGTTACTGAGAGTGAGAGAAGGTCTGGTTACCTGCAGGGCTGATCCCAGGTGAATTCACCCTCTGGCAACCCCCATCTTCTGCAGCCCATGAAATGCTGTTGCAGTGACCTTGCTGAAGCTTGGCATTTCACCCATGCTGACCGCAACCGACTGAGTCAAGCTGGACCTTCACTGTCCCCTTTTGGGGTGGCTGGGGCACCCTATCACCTCCTTCTGCCCTTGTCGACTTGGTCAGAGTGAGGGAGCCCCCGTGCGAGGGCCAGATCTGCACCTCCCCTTCTGAGCTAGCAATTGAGTGGTGATGCACCCACACCCCACTGAGACCCTGTAAGTGGGCACAAGGGCTGAGTCACGCCAGCGGGCTCCTTACCCTGGCAGTGGGGCGGGGGGTGGTTCCAGGATGAAGTGCTCTCCTGGTGGAGGCAGGCAAGCCTCTCGCTGCCCACCAGCTGGTATCCCTCCTGGCACCAGAATACGAGGACCGAGCCCAAGGAGACACCTGAGCCTCTGTCCACATAGTAGTATCCATAGCGTGGTGGGGGGACAGCTGTGCATGGCACTGCGGGAGAAGGGGAGATGTTAAGTGCAAGTGGTGACAAAGGCCTCCCTAGTGATGCTTTTAAAAAGGCTTCCTGGCCCCTTTGTCACTCCTGTGGGACCTGCAAGTCTCTGAATTTCTGAATTATTTTTTTTTTGTTAACATAGTTCTAAAGGGAAGACATAAGGAAGTCTAGCAGCTTTATCTGGAAAATAAATCTTCCATTTAAAAACTGTCCAATGTCAGCAACTACTGAACAGCAGAAGTGGGACTGGAAAGGTACACTGTGCAGAGAGGAATTTTTAGGAGTGCAAAGAAGAGAACAGGCATTTTTTAATAACACAATATTCTGGGACAATATTGTTGGCTGGAACTCAAAACAATAAAAATACTACTCTATGCTAGAGAGAGATGATTTTTTTTTGTCTCAGTCTTGAATTTTTTTCCCAGTTTGTAGCATACAGCTATTCAGAGCTACTTAGTTATCCTGCTTAGATCATCCTTTCTGTGTTGCACTAATACTTGGGGAGAGCCAGAAGTGAGGCAAGCTCCAAAAAGAATGCTAATCTGACTGTGTGCTACCACAAAAAACTACCACAAGGCCAAGAAAATGTGGATGAGTAGATTCTTGTGTAACAGGTACCATGGGTACCAATATCCTGAATTAAAGGAAAATGCTCTGATCAACTCTAGTTTAACCAAGCTTAAAATGTGCAGGCAGAAATGTGCTTTATCTAGCTTAGGGGGAACTTTTGTGGGGAATTCTGAATGCAACAGTAAAGCTAAGATGAGGGAGAGGTCTGGTTTGTCTCCGCTTTTGCTGAGATGATGTAGGCTTCTCCTCCAGTGGGGATGATAAGAAACAAATCAGATTGAGTAAGATCAGACTTTCTCCAGGTTCAGTAATGCTGTTAACAGGTAGTGCAGATGTCTATATGACTAAATTCAGCGGTGCCAGGGTGGCTGCTGAATGCCTGGACTGGATCTGTTTTACGGTTAAATTGTCCAGCACTGGTTGCTAGCACCTTCCTCAACAGTCACCGTGATATGGAGATAAGGCAGCCCAGGGACTGTTCCCAACAGGCATTTTGGAAACAACATAGAATTCATAAAGATTTGGGAAGGTGAAGGCTTCAGTAGTGTGACATGGGCTGCTCTGTGCTGTGGCCAGCCCTGGGAAGGCTGCCCTGATGCTGTGTCCCACCTGCTGGGGAATATTCCCAAGCATATTCCTTGCTTGGGAAGTGGATTAAAAAAAAAAAAAGTCTCCCTCAGCATCTGGAGATTATTTGTGCTTTTAAAACAATCTGCGTTTTTTCCCAAGGGTCCCAGCTCAGCCTCTAGGGACAGGGATGTGTTCAGGGCACCTGTACCCCTGGCAGGGAACTGGCCCATCATGATATGCATAGAGGTTAACACAGAGGAGGACTTTACTCTCAAAGGAAGACAGCCAAGCATTGAATTTCCTCCCTGTGCCTAGTGACTTTGCTTCTGACGCGGCACATCTCTCCCAGATTGCAGAAGCTGCTGTGGCCATAAGGACCACACAAAGCCTTGCAGCGCCTACGCATGCCCTGGGAGTGCCTCTGTGCCCAACCAGAGAAGCACCGTCATTCCTTCACCGACAGGTCCCTGTACCCTTCACCCTGCATGCCTGCACAGAGGGGCCCCAAGCAGCCCTGCAGAGGGAGAGGCAGGAGATCACTCATTTAAGTACCTGAGATGTTGCTGTGCACGTCGGTCCCGTTGGCAACGTCTCTGGGCAGCCCCTTTCTGACGTGTCCTACACCGGCTGAGGCGGTCCCAGGCTCAGCAGAATCACTCCAGGCAAAGCTCAGGCAGCTCCAGGGCATCAGGCAAAGGGCGATGCATTTCCCGAACCTTTGTCCTGCCATGGTTTGGGGAAACACAGCACCTTCGGATGCCTGGGCGTCTCAAGTGGCTGCGGTTTCCCTTTGCGTCTGAGCAGGAGTCAGCTGGGCTCTTAGGGCATTAAGCCTTGAGCAGCAAAGCTAGCAGCTGCTCTTTCCCTGAGGCTTGCCTCTCCTCTGCGTCGGCACAAGCCCTGTGTTCCTGCTCCTGTCCCTCCCTGTCCCTGCTCCCTGCTCTGGCTCCTCCACTGAATGACTCCAGAGCCCCACAGAGAAAGAAACCAGGTGTGGGAAAGGGAGTGAGAAAGTAGCAAACCTTTAGGATCCATCCTTTACAGCTCCCTCCTGCAGTGACTGGCTGTTACCATCTTTCCAGGTGCTGGAGCTGCACATCGGGAACCCTCCTCCTCCTCCTTCTCTTCTACCTGCCAAAATCCATGCTCAAGCTCACTGCTGAGACTCTTGAGCTGCAGACTGTCCTGTGCTCATCTCTTCCCTTCTACCAGAGCCTAGGGCTGATTTTCTGCCATGGAGAGGGATATAAGCCATGGGAATCAGAAGGATTTCATAGCAGCAATTCCACCAGCTTTGCCACTGGGGGAACTGCAGAGAAATCTGTTTTTCCTTTTCCTTGGAGTTCCTTCTGCTTGGCATCTCTGCCTGTCACTTAAGGCTCTGATGTTTTATGATGTTTTATAGCTGGAGGGGCTGTAGTAGCAATCTGCTCTTGCCTCCTGGAATGTATGTTGCTCTTACCTACTTGTCTGGTCCCTTGTGTGCACCCATGAAGAGAAAAGGTGCCCCACGTTGCCTGAGCACTTGAGACCAAGCTATTTTGGATCAGGCAATGCCTTTGTGCTAAGGCTTCTCCCAGCAGCCAGTGCACCAGCTGTGTGACCAGCAGGGCTTTGCGGTGACTTCTGGAGCATCCCCTGCTGTGGCTGTCTTCTCCCCTCCTTGCATCCCCTGGAGCTTCCCTGGCCCTGGGGATCTCCTTTGCCCCTCCTGTACTGCATCCTTGCCTGTCCTGGGGCAACCTGGGACTTGCTGCAGGTATAAGGGTTAAAAGCTGTTATTCATTAATAGCATTGACACAAATACTGTGTCCTCACACCCAGCTGGTCTGCAGTGAGGAGGGGAGCTGTGGGGCTGGACCTTGCTTGTCTTTCCTCCCCAGCACTGGGACCTGCTCTTGCTCCCACCTGGGGTAGTTCATGACCCTCCTTGCACTTGCAGAGAGGTTTTTTGTCACCTCCATGTGACTTCAGATGTAGCAATGCCTTAATCTGTTTGTTCATCCATCTCTCCTTTTTTTGGCTGTGCTGGTACCTCTGGGCTTCTCTCCAAGGGATTTACTCTATTTCTCAGGAAAACCTGTTTCAACCTCTCTCGACTCATAATGATCTTGCTCATAAAATACTTTAATTTCTTCACTTTTCTGGTTAATCCTTCTTAAACAGTGAGCTTTCCTTGGCTCCGCGTGGAGAGTGGGATGAAGAGGTGTGTTTCTCCCTGGCTCAGTGAATATTGCTGGTTTGTTGGAGTTTTTTGTATTCTTTTGTTTCTTTTCCCCTTCTAACTGCAGAGATTTAGCTGTTTGTTTGTGCAATGAAGGTAAAAGCTTTGAGGCAGGCTGGGCTGTGTGACGGTGTAACATTGACAGGCAGAGGAACCTGCCTTGGGGCATGCCCTGGGTGCAAACCCAGCCATCTCCTGGCAGCTGGGAGCTGGCATGTAGCCAGCCCCATGGGCTTTGGGAACATACCTGTCCAGTCTGACGGAATGGACCCTGAAGTGGCCCCTCTGCTGACCCTGAGCCCGGCGCCCATGTACCTTCCTCCTGCTTATGAGCTGGTCCCTCTGCTGCCGATGGCTGGAGGACAGTGGGAAGAGCCAAAGGCAGTCCCCCTCCCCACTGCTGGATATGTCCCGATGCTAAGTAGCTGGGGACTGAGCACATGCTGCAAATATGGCCTTCAGGGGTCGGCAGCAGTAAGTCTTGTCACGCGTGCCAGGGAATGAACAGGCTCAGCAAAACCCCTGGGACAAAATAACCATGCTTGTGCTCAAAATGCTGAGTAGATGACATGGATTATTCCTTTACTAATGCTCTTAAGAGCTAGTCCTGGGGCCGAGGGAGATAAAGGGGCTTATTATTACAAAATCAATATCCTGCCAGAGTGGGATTTCAATGCCGTTCCCTGCTTCCTGCTTTACGGAGGCAGTCACCTGCACCAAGCTGGGGAGTTGAGCACAGGAATGTTCCTGCAGGGAGTGACTCTGGGCTCAGGAGAGGAAAATGTCCGTGCCCTAGCTCAGCAAGCCTTTTCCTTGTGAGGAAGGCAAAAAGGAAGGGGGAGCTAACGGGGAAGCTGGTGTGGCCCAGGGACTGCAGCTCTCCCAGCTCCAGGGTCTTGTAGGGACCTTCCTCTGGCAGATTCCCTCTGGGTGATCTCCTTCAAGGGCTGCTTCTCCACCACAGAAGCCTGCAAAGCAAAGCTCAGCTGATGATTTTCAAAGCTGCTTCAAATGTCTCTTGCACTCAGATTTCCCTGCTGGCTGATGGGGACCCACTGAGGGATAAAACTTTCCTGGAATACAGTGGCATTTCCCCCTACCTTCTCCTGTGCCACTTTGAGTCTTTTAAATCTACCCTCTACAAAAGTGTCCCTCTCACACACTCCCACCTGCACGAATGTCACCCTGCCCTTGATAATTTTCTCCTCCAGCCTCTGCTCTACAGCTTCAAAGCTGACACTCTGGCTGAGATCAGCTCCTGGAGCTCTCCTGTCTGACCTGTCCCACCTATCCTGGTCCCTAGCACCAGGTCAGGATGTCCCCAGCCCTGGGGATGGTGCACAGCTGCCCTCTACCTTGTCCCAGTCCTGTGCCCTGCCTCTCCTCATGTTGGTACAGCTGGCCAGAGAAAGCAGCATCTCCCTTCCCGTGGCACAGGCAGCCAAGCAGAGGTGTATTGTCATCAGCATGGCACCGTGACTGGGATTTCTACTTTAATCTCCCCTAGGTGTTTTTCCATCCTGTCATGGCCCACACCCTTATACCATTCTTCTGGTTTTGGCACAGCCCCTGTCAGCTTTGCAGTTTGCTATTACGCTGTTTTAACACCAAAAAGCACCAACCCCGGAGAAGAACAAGCACTTTTCTACCTCATGACATGAGGATGTCTGGAGGAAGGTCCCTGGAGGAGCACAGGTAGATGAACTGCAAGGGGAACCAGGAAAGGCTGCACGGTGCTCTGCCTTGTGATCTTTCGATAGCTGTGCACCCCATGGTTTGTCCCACATGGTGGGCAGGAGCAGCCCTCCATGGAGGAGAGCTCATCCCCTGTGGACTGACCTGTCCTCTGTCAGCAGTGGGATCCAGGACTAATACTCAGGTGTGAGAGACTGAAATGTTAAAAGCTCAAACAATTTGCGAAAGCAGGAGGTGCTTTGCTGAGGCCAGGTTTGCACCCCCTAACCGAAGGGGAGGAGGAGAGTTGTTCAGTATGTGGTGGTGAAACCTCTGATCTGCATACGAACAGCCCAGTTGCAGAGGGGGTGTGCACCCACCAGCAGAGGATGACCATGACAGATCGACTTTTGTTTAGCAATAAGTTGAGTTATAAGCCAAGTAAGGTAAAAGAGAGATAAGAAGCAGATCCTGCAAGGTGGAATAATGCTTTTTATCATGTCAATATTCTCACTTCTGGTGAGACTCAGGTGTAAAACTCCCACCTCCCTGGGGGAGGTATTGATATATTGACAGATAGGCCTGAAGGTATTCACCCCTTCTGATAAGGCATAACTGGCTCACCTAGGCTGGTGTGAGAAACAGTGGTCAGGTCTTAGAAGGGGTCCTAAACCATCAAAGACCCCTGAAATGCCTCAAGACTAATTTCTGGGGCCTTCCACCAGAGGACTGCATATGAAACACAATGTGGCACCAGACAGTATAAAACTCCTCCCGCTCAGGGGAGGTATCTGGGCATTCCCACCTGAACCTTAACATATATTAACCCATTGAACTTTATGTTTTGTGGGCTTCCCCCACCCCTGACAGATCAAGACCCTGCCCATCACTTCAACCAACAGACATCCAAATTGCAACATCAAGTCTTGTCTCTGGATCTGTCATGTCTTTCCTCTATCTGCTCTTATCCTTTCTTTCTCTTTGTTTCTTTTCTTTCTGTATTTTCTTAAGTGATATCTTTATACTTTTATATTGTTATATTTCTAAAGATAATAACCAAAATGGCTATATATCTTCTCTCCATTGCAACCAAATTGTTCAAAAATAAGCCCTCTCTCTCTCTCTCTCTCTCTCTCTCTCTCTCTCTCTCTCTATTACCCCACCTCATGGATGGTTCAGCTGGATGAATGATGACAGGAGGAAAGAAGGGACTGACTCAGGGGAGACTTGCTGGGAGAGCTGGGCAACTGCAGGGGTCTTGACAGAAAAGAGCCAGGGAAGCTTATGTGTTGCACCCAGCTGGGTGGGTGTTGCTGTCTGACTGAAGCCTGTGCAGTTTTCCTGGAACATTTGCTCTTGTTTACATGGGGAACTGTCAATTGGAATGTAGGTGTGTGCCTCAGTGCCTCCGTTGTCTTTGTATGCCAGGTCATTCTGAGGAGAAAAAGCAACCCGAGAGATATGGGAGGAGGAAGGTGAAGCAGACATAATTATTTGTCTAGGGCTCTGCACTCAGTTTCTTGCTGTGCCGTAGAAATCCTGGTACATAAATAGAAAGAAATGAACCCTGACTGTTTAAGGGATTTACTTTGGTCATGTCTATTCCCTTATTGTGTTTTAATCAAACATTCCTGCATGGAAACTTGGCTGCACACCCCAAGTACATTGCAGTGTATTACATCAGTTACACTTACTAGATGAGATCTCACTTCTCGTGGGAAATAGTGGTTGTGCACTTCAGCAGGGCATCACCAAAAGCACCTAGGTCCACCTAGTGACTGGTGCAGAGCTTTTCTGCAAAAGATGACTAATTCTACTACTGAATTCTGAACTACAGAGAAGTTGTGGATGCCCAGAGAAATTGTGGATGCCCTTGTGTTCAAGGCCAGGTTGGATGGGGCTTGGAGAAACCTGCTCTAGTGAAAGGTGTCCCTGTCCATGGAAGGGAAATTGGAACTAGGTGATCCTTAAGGTTCTTTCCAACTCAAACCATTCTATAATTTTGTGAACACACACGTACTAATTTCAAGCGAGTGACCATGGGTGATCCTCTTTGCTTGCAGAAGGTTTTGCAGATAGAAGGACATAGAGGTGTTTTGTAACTAAATTAGTCATTGCAAGTCACTTGCTTAGCCCTCTTGCTAGTCTGTCCTTCATGCAAACCAACCAGAGCTAGCACTGTGAAAGAACAAACTGTTTTCCAGAAAGATAATTCCAGTGTTTGGATTTTTTTTTTATGTGCAACATCCCCATGACATCCATTTTCTATACTGCACTACTTTTATTTCATAACCCTGAGTTCCCTCTAAATCCACCTTTATCCAGCTCTAGTACCTGGGACTCAGTGCCACAGATTTGTGAGAGCACTGTGGATGAACTTGCCCTCTCAGCAAGGGGCTTGGCATGACTGGCTACATCTGCACCTCCCTGGGTTACATGTGCACAGCCCCACATGGAGGGATGCCTCTCATTCAACTGAGCCAGTCACTCGGTTGTTTCATAATTTGGGAAAGAATAAGGGCTTACTTTATCTATCCCATTTGGGACTTGGATTTAAAGGTGCACTGGAAATTTTAGAGATGCCCACTGAAGGCAAAGGGAGCTCATGTATCAGTACCTGCATTGCAGAGTCAAAGGGAGGGCTCTCAGCTACCAAACCTGCCTGTAGCCACTGGTAATGGATAAATCTGCCAGCATGTTCAGATTTGTCACCACACAGATCTTTTAGGGATTGTGCGAGGCAGGCACTTGCCACATCTATATCAACCAGTAGGGCCTTGGAAGTTGCCATACTGCTGTCACCCCAACTGCAATTAGGCACGAACACGTAACGAGTGAGGGAAGCTCCTTGATTGAGGAGACATAATCAGGGACATTTCAGGTTTGCATCTCAGGGTGACATTATGGGTTGATCCATTATGAAACATGGCCTGGAAAGACTTGGAAAGTGGAATTGTAGCATAAGAGAGAAAATGACCCTGTCACAAGAGTCAGGATACAGATGGTCCAGGCTCTCCCTGTGGATACAGGAGACGTCGGGTCAAGTCTGAATATTTGAACTTGGTCTCCCATGTTCCCAAGCTTTTCCTTCATTAGTTGCTTTCAACAGATAGTTGGCTGCTTCTGCCCCCAGGGGCATAAACCAAGCCAGCCTTTACTGTTGTGAGCAGCTGGCCAGGTAACTTGACTGATAGCAGGAGATACACCAGACACACAAGTCTAAAGACAAGCTGTATTATACTTTTCTTTGGTTTTATTTCCCGAATAACTTGAATGAATAACTTGAATAAATAACTTGAACAGGTGGATACCCGTTCATTTATACTAAAAGCTGTTCATATAATGATTAGGCTGCCATCAATAACCAGTAGTTGATGGCATTACTACTTAAGCTTTCATCTTTGCTAATTGAAAAAATTCCTTGTTCTGAAAAACTTCACAGTTTAGTAATTTATTGCTAATCCTGTTATATATACATAAATATCCACATGTGCATATATACATGATATACACAAATATTTGCATTACACAGAGACTTCCTATTTTTCTTGCTTATTTCCAAAGGCAGAATATTCCACACTGGGGCATTTCACAAGAATCCCATAAATTTCGACTTTGACATGTACATCGTACTATTTTGTAACTTTCATCTAGATTAGAGATTATTAACCTTCTGTTGGCCAGAGGCTGGTATTGTTAAACTCCTCATTCCTAACAGGTCTACTCTGACATTCAGGCTTTTGGCTATGCAGGACCTATTTCCTGTGTTTTTCATGAAAATCTGCAATCTTTTGGTACTCTAAAAAGCACGTTTTTTCCACTGCAGGATTTCCCAGAAGGGCAAACTGTTTTTCTGCCCAGCTTTTTTGAGAAAAAGAATTGTTATTGTTACTGATTTATTATTGTTACTCTTATTATTATTTTGTTCTTTTCACTCTGTTTACTTATATTTGTATGGGCAGTTTCACATGCTAGTGTAGATGACACAGGTGTTATTATGTACCCATGCCTTTGGGATGTTGCACAAGTTTATGCAACTAAAGAAAAGAAGAAACCCTGGTTACTGAATGCCTGGGTCTCATCTGAAAACAAGGTTATGGCAGGACTGAGGAGTCACTGAACAGGTGCTGTGCTGAAATTAAGAGGTGCAGGGCCTTTTTTAATGGAAGATGTCATAAAAGTCTACTGGGAAGAAAGACTAGCTCCAGAGGAATATTGTGTAAAGAAAATTCACAATCAGAGAGACTGTGAGGCACAGAGAGTGACTGATTCTTGCAATAGGGTACGGTAAGGGGAGGATATCGGAACGATCAGATTTAGATGACTGCTTGGAGAACTGCACTGTTACCATCTAGGAATGCAAGCAGGAATGTACCTAAAAAAAAGGGATAGGAAAATCTGATACTTCTTTTCTCAGAGCCTTGCAACGGTGCATCCTCTCTGGTATTGCTTATGGACACGGCTGATATATATAATGAAACAGTAAATATGCAATGAACTGCAACCACATAGTGCATTAGATGAAAAGAGATGAGTAAGTCTATACAAATGGCAGGTTTTGTGCTGCTCCCTCTGTGCTAGGAATTGGTAGAGTTGAGGGTGAAAGTGTCCAGGGTAGTTTGACCAGGAAAAGACTTCTTGTTTAAAGCCTGCAGAAGAAAAGTGGCCCTGTGCCAAGATAACTTTCACACAGATTGGAGATTGGAAATGCACCCTCTGTGGTTAAAAATATGTGGACATTCCTATATAATGAGGCTTCAGAGAAGAAACCTGGCAAAGCTGTGAACATCTGATCATTGTGTTCAAGGCCAGGCTGGATGGGGCTTTGAACAACCTGGTCGAGTCGAAGGTATCCCTGCTCATGGCAGGGAAATTGGAACTAGATGACTGTTAAGGTCCCCTCCAACCCAAACCATTCTATGATTCAATGATTTTGATGCCTTAGAATTTATCTGTCCAGCAGGTCATAACTTCACTGATAGTGTTTAGGGCAAGGTTGTCCCATCCTGTAATGCAGTCCTGGTCTCAAGAGAAGGGCTGAGAATACCAAAGTTCTCCAGGAGGAATAGGGACCAGGGCTTATTTCAGTTCCACTGTGTCCTGAGTGGAAATCAGATGTTCTCAATGGATTGTGTAGGTATCACTTGCATGTAGGCAATAGCAACTCTGCAGGAGTTCTCTGCAACTGGTCTGGGAAGTGCACTGCCTCAGGAAGCCACTAAATTAAAGTAATCTAAGTAGGGTTGGGGTGGGGTGGCGCATTAACACCATTTGCTACTTGTTAAGAAAATAGCAACTATGCTTTGGGCTATCTGATGGCCACCAGCTGGGAACCTTAGCTGCATGGGGATAATCAGATGACCTGAAGTTGTCTTTTTTCAGTCTTACATTTTCTGTACCTCTCTGACGTCATGTTATGATGACTTGTGTGAAAGAAGCAGCTGCCTGAGCATTCTCACAGCATTCAACGAGTCACACACACACTCCACCCAAGACTATAAGTGCTGAGACCAGAGCACCTTTGCAGTGAGCAGCTCCAATGAGCTGACAGGTGCCCCTTTTCACTCTCACACATACACCCACTGTCAGGTGCACTTCCTCTTCCTTCAGTCTCAGCCATAGGTTTCCCACAGCAGAGTCTCAGGCATCAGAATTTATAAAAATAATCAATTTAATAGAGTGGTACAGCAGCAGGTCAGCTTGAGCTGAATGTCTTCAGAGAAGGACCATGAACAAATCCCCGAGCAATTATATGCTTATGACTTATACACCTGCCCCTGATGTGCAATTAATGCACTTTTTTAGTCCAATGGTGATTTTTGGTCTGGAGTCTTCTAATATCTTACTGGATTATTTTTCTGTCTCCATGCAGGCAAGCTGTTACCTTATTTTATTGAGTTGAGCTTCTGCTGATGGTTGTAGCCTTCTTATCTTGTGGTTTGCACTTCTTGTTCATTGGCAGAACATGGTTAACTAAAAAAGTCTTAGGAAAAATATTACAACTAAAGCATCCATGTATTATCAGTATTCTTCTCATACTAAAGACAAAACACAGCACTGTACTAGTTACTAGGAAAATTAACTGTATTTCAGCTAAAGCATATCTTGGTGAAAATCCACAGCTTATGGGCCAAGGCTTCAGTAACTCTAGCTACTCATGCTAAGCAAACAAAGCTAAGCAAACAGCATTCTAAATCACACAGTACTGTAACTGACTCATTCTATTTAAAACTTATATAAGCTAAACAACTAATATATCTAAACACTTGATCATTGGTTGCTGCCTTAAATAAGTTCCCAGTACAAGCCACATTTTTTTCATGCTATAATATGAGTATCATACAAGATGATGATGTTTGTATCTAAGCCAAAACACACAGTAGTTTACATATGAAATAAGTGAAACTATCTAGAAATTGAATTTCCTAAAGATGAGGACAAAGATCTTCAAAGAGGCCCAATCCACACAGAAAATGAAAGTTGCTGTTGAAACACTAATGAAGCAACAAGTTTCAAGGCTGTGCCAGGACACCTGATACCCTCGAGCATCCTTATCTATGGATGACATTTTTTCTGTCATCAGTTACTGATTCACTCATTCCAGGGAAGGGCTGCTCTCCAGTTTTGTTTGAATGCCGGTCCTCTAATCAGCCGGAGAAAAGGAGTCACTTACATAAGCCAAAGGAAAGGAAATGCTTCTGCAATACAGCTCACATGAATAGCTAGGACTGAGCGCTGCTTGGCTCCTGAAGTCCCGCTTCTGCATGTTCTCACCCCGTTTCTTTAGAGCTGTTTTGACTGGGAGGAGTGGGAATTTGGGAGGCTTTCCTCTTCTGACTGGTCTTTCTTTTTCAAGGCAGTTGGTGAAGGAAAGTGGAAGGCATGACTCCCTCCTCAGACAAAGATGTCAACGGGCTAGATAACCCCAGCTTTGTGGTGAGTCTGCTTTCTGAAGGGTAATTCTTGCATTAACAGGTGAAAGCCCTGTGAAAGGAGGAGAAGGGGAAAACTGGGGGCTTGGGCTGGTGCAAGGATTCTGATGTGTGATAAAGTCTGTCTTGGCCCTTATCGACAAGAATCTGAGGAATGATTTCCTCAGTACAGCCGCCTGCTGCTGCTGCAGCCTCAGCATACTTTCTACTCTCTGGCACCCTTTTAACTTCTTTTCTCTCTATTATTTCTAAAACAATAATGGAGATAAATGGCAGCGCGAGTGTATCTGTTCTAAAAAGCAAGTGATCTCATGGCTCCTTGTGGCTGTGTTCCTGTGTACAGCATTTTATGTGTTAATTAGTAAAATTACAATAGAAATTTAGCCTAGTAAGGAATGTGTTTCTTTGTCTTCTGAACCTATTTTCAGTAGGATGAATTTTCAGAAAGGTGGGTGAAAAAGGAGTTTAAGAGTCAGTGGGGGAGGGCACCCTGTGGAGATACAGCAGGGAAATAAAAGCTGTAAATGGTATGCCAGTCCAGGGGTATGTGGTGCACTGGGAATGCTGCTGGCTGTAACAGCCACAGGGCAAGAGCCTGGGGCACAGTATCTCACAGCAGGGATCATCTCCATTAGAAACTAAAAAAGATGCTTATTTTTCTGTCAGCAGGTGTGAAGGAGTGGGGTCCTGCAACCGTCTTGCTACCTTGGTACAAACCACTTGTCTGGGGAGGCTTTTAACCTCCCAGTATACAAGTCCCGCATTTCTTAGACAGCTCTGGCTGAGCTCGCTGTGAGCAGTGGAGGTGGGGGTGCTGTGCCAGTTGTGGGCAGAGGCTCAGGGAAGTGCTCAGAGCCAGAGGTTTTCTTTCATTATTTTTAACAGGGTCTCTGTTTCTACTTGCTCTGCCATAATGCATATCAGGCTTGTGACTTCTTCTGGTTTGAATCACCCCAAAGAAGGTAGAAGACAAAGGTCTTTTACCTGTAGTTCAAGCAGTTCAGTTTCTGACTGCTCTCCTGATGCACTTTTTTAAGATGTGGTTGAGGACCCTGATGCTGTGCCTGGAGCCTGAGGCACATGGAAGGTGTCCTGGTCCCCTGGATTCATGGGAGCAGCTGGGCTGAGAACCTTCAACAGTGGTTTTCTTTCCCTGCTCCACACTGCTCCTGCCTCGTCCTCCTGCCAGCATCTCAGCATCACAGGCTGCCTGAAGCTGGAAGGGACCTCTGGAGGTCACCTTCTTCAAACCCCCTGCTCAAGCAGGGTCACCCAGAGCCAGCTGCCCAGGACTGTGTCTAGATAGTTTTTTAATATCTCTAAGGATGGTGAAGCCACAACCTCTCTAGGCAACCTGTGCAGTGCTTGGTCACCCTCACAGCGAGAAGGTGTTTTCTGATGTTAAGATGGGACCTCCTGCATTTCAGTTTGAGTCCATTGCCTCTAGTCCTGTCTCATCCTGTTACCTCTCCTCCATCCTTCCCCTGCTGAGCCTTGCTTGCTCACTCCTCTCCAGCTCCTGGGGAGGGTCAGGCCCTCATGTGATGATCATGCAGCTCTGTTGCTGGCACAGGCTCTGCCTGGCTGGAATATGCCTCCTAGTTAACTCAGGAAAAACTGCAATGAAAAGAAAGGAGCTTACTGCTGTCTGCCTAGCTTAGCATTCATCTACCCATGGTGTTATTCGGGAGTAGTTGTCCCCAAATAACTCCATGCATGGGCAGTCTTAAGCACCTTGCTGTACACTTGTTAATCCATGGCTCAGGCTGTCTTGTTCTGAAATGAAATGTCTCCACAGGGAGTTATTAAGAAATGCCTTTTGCTCTTACAGTTCATGCCTGAGTTCAGTTGGAATTAACTCTGCCTTCACTTATCTCTTTTTAAGTATCTGTAATGTTCCCAGTTTGCCTAGGCTGGATAAATACACCATGTTTGTTAAAGAAGCATCTCTGCCCTAGGTATCTCATAGCAGAGTCTCAGGCTTTAAGTCCATTAAGGTAGTTTATCTGAATGGGACTATGGTAGAAACAGCTAGAGCTGGGTGCCTCTGGGGAGGGATCTTGAACAAAGAAATTTCTTGGCAAAATGCATCTTTATAAAAGTTAACTCTGCAAGACATACAGCTCTCTGGGGAGCCCTGGGCTTCTGGCTGCTCTGGGTGGGGAGGGATCTGAGACCTCCTGGGGAGCAATTTCAGTTGGCTCCTTTGGAAGGGACACTGGGATTTCCCATCCACTGGTGTCCCTGTGTTTTACCCAGTTCCTCTGCAGCAGTGAGGTTTTCTAGTAAGAAAAAAGGCAGGTGAGTTTACTGAGGCAGAACACTGGTAAGGATTGGAAAGAAAAGACCAAGGAAATGAAATATAAAACATGTTTTTACTCAGTAATTAGTGTCAGCCAGGTGTTTTAGCATATTTTATCAAAAATGCTATTTTAGTGGAATTGTCAGAGGGGCAGAGACCAGAGGACAGTGCAGCTTTTACTGATGAACCCACTGCACACTCTCCCTTGCTTCTGGTTGCAGTTTCTTCATCCTTAGCCAGACTTTAATGATACTAACAAACTTTGTCCAGATGTCCCTTTGAGGCTGAGACACCGTCTAATGTTTCTTCAGGCCGAGACATGCATGTGCATATGAAAATGTTCTATTGGTGTTTTATACCTCAGTTTTAATTTCCCCTCCTTATTCTTTTTTTTATATCCTAGCACTGTTGAAAGCTACACAGGAGGTGTTCCTGCCAGACATGGAGTGTGGCTGCAAGACAGGTGGCTGCTGGGTGCCTGCAGGGCACAGGGTGCCTGTGGCTAACAAAGGGTCTCTCCTGTTCTCCAGGTTGAAGATGGAAGCCACTACTGCTCCTCACCAGATTGTGCTGCCCAGGGCCCAGAGGAGGGTGGGGGCACAGGCCATAGTGGGACCAAGCTTGCCTACACTGTCACAGATGTGCCTCCCTGGTATCTGTGCATCCTGCTGGGCATTCAGGTGTGACGGGGAAGCAGGTGGAGGCTGGGGGTGGGTGGAAGTTTCATGGCTATTCAGCCAGTTAATGGGGGTAAAACCTGAATTTGTGAGTGCTTGACCTTCACTGGGCATGACTGGAGCTCTGGGGCTGGATCTTGTTGAACTCAAGCCCTTCCCACCACATCTTGAGCACTGACTGTTATCCTTGTGCTCACAGCCACATTGCACCCTTTGAAGTGCAAATGGTAAGGCAGAGTCCCGAGGCAGGGGCCAAATATTTAATAAGAACTGGTTGTGTACCTCAGCTGAAGGTAAACTCTGCCTTCCCACAGCAACAAAAACTAAGCAGAAGTGCACACACTGCTTTGGCTGGTGTCCATGCCCAGGGGTGTTAAACCACACAATGCCACCAATGCCATGCTGGGTATGGAGCCTTGGAGAAGAGAGACCTCAGAATGATTAGGGTAATGATGGACCGTGCTTGGAGCTTGATGGGAGTTTTGTACTTTTTTTCCTTAAATGGTTGTCTCAAATTTAGAGTGTTATCAACCCAAGGTTTTCTGAGCAAGGCAGCATCATAATTTTAATAAAACATGCTGCCAATGAACACAGTGAGTTTCTGAGTGCCACCACTTCCACCACTGTGCTCCAAGGTGAGAGCTCACAACCAGGGTTAATAATTAAAGCAAAATAAGTTTGAAAAATTATTTTCATATTTAGTCATTAGCTAAAGGTCGTTGTAGAAATATGTTTATGACTCTTCTGGCAAATACAATGCCCAATTCTTCCATTCTTTGGCATCCGGTTTTTATGGTTATTCATAACTGCACTGTGTGAGAAAAGGTACCGATGGTAAAGAATTTGTAGCTCCAATGTGCCAACTGTTAATGTTATCATTTGTGGTGTGAATGAGACAGACTTAAATATTTGCATTTACTTTGCCTGATTGCTCTCTCCCTCTACCTTGGGATGTCCCCATCTTTCTGGAAGAGCAGCCCTGACAGCTTTGTCTGCAGGTGCTGCAGATAAGCTGGTTGTGTTTGACAGTGGTCTGACAGGGGAGTCCAGAGCACTACAAAGGTCTTTGGGTACGAAAAGTAGGAGAAATTTGAGTGGATACATTGCAATTCTTGTAGGTACTTTGGAACAGCCCCTAACAGAGAATTAAGGCTGCTAAAACAAAAGAGAGAATGGGTAATACTAGTACCACCCAAACACAAATCTGTGAGTTGTTTTCAGATTTCCCTCAACAACATGGTAATAATATAGAGCCAGTTCTGTGTCCTTCTTCACCCAGTCTTTCTCTGTGGCTTCTAGCACTTCCTGACAGCCATGGGAGGTCTTGTAGCTATCCCGCTGATCCTCTCCAAAGAGCTTTGCCTCCAGCACGACCTACTCACCCAGAGCCACTTGATCAGCACCATCTTCTTTGTCTCAGGAATTTGCACCCTACTGCAAGTCCTCTTTGGAGTCAGGTAGGCCAAATGAAAGAACTGGGACACGTGAGCAATTACTGTGTGCTGAGCAGCTACTGTGTGCTTGGCCACCACCCTGCTGTTGAGTTTATCTATCAGTGAGAGTCATTTGCTACCCCTGGGCAATCAGGGTACATGCCAAAGCACCCTGAAATTACTGTACATGAGAGTTTTGCAGGGCTACCTCGCTGTTCTGACTTTTGCATCTCCTGATACTTCATACACCTTTTCCTGGGCTCATAAGGAATCTGTCCTCAAAACAATAAAGCACTGCAACATTCAGTAAAAAGTATCTGCTTGCCCTTTACCCCAAGGATCCTTCTGCTAGAGTTTCCATAGGAAACTCTAGGGGAGGGGATAATTAGGAGAAATTAAATGGCATGTGCTGCTGCTTAGGGACTCAGGGAGGAGCTCTGCAGCATGTCCTGTTACGCAGTGCCACTTGCCATGCTCAAGGATTCGTGGCACAATCTGAATGTAAGCAAGGTAAATCCTCTTTGCAGATGAGCTGTTTAAGAGACAGTAGAGAGATGAGCGTGGAGTTGCCATTCAGTACCCAGAAAATGAAGCACTTAATGAGAGACATTTCCTTTCCAGAAAGACCCTGTATCTTTGCTGACCTTGCAAAATTTCTTCTATTCCCCTTGTCATAACTCTGGGCTGCCTCTCTCTTTCCACAGACTGTTTTTAACTCCAGTAGGGTGGGAACCTGTGTTTCTCACTTCAAAGGCAAAAAGTACACATTCTTTGGCTTCTGAATGTGAGGGACCTGGTTAAAACTTCTGCCTTCAAATCACTGGTTAACTGCCAGCTCCACAAAATATTTTTACTCCTCCTGTTTTTTTCACCAGTGAAACTTTTCCATCTCTCTATGTCTAAAGAAGTGGCTGTAGACAAACTCTCCTGGAGGGTGCTCCCCTTCGCCTACATTGCTACAGGATTAGTGGAGGAAGGGGGCCACCCTGACCACTAAAAAGAGAGAATCTGGTTCTTCAGCTAAATTCAGGCTGGGGTGCATAACTAGCTGTGGCTGCTAGTGTAATTCAGGCTGGAGTTCTCCCTCCAAATTCCTCTGTGAATACCTGAGAGCTGTGACGTCCCCTGCTCGCTGTGAGCTGAGGATGAAAGAGTATCAGGGAGCATCTCCCATGGCTGAATAGCTAAATGAGGAACAATAGATCAAACAAAGTGGTAGGGAGTTGTTCCTATAGGATAAACTTGAATGGCTTTTTGAGGGTGCAGTTTTGCCTTATTTCCTACCAGAAAGGTGAGACAGCCTGCTGTGTGGCCAGAGGCAAACCAAACCTGAGCAGACAGTTGGAAGCAGATAATTTTTTCTCCTTTTACTGTTTTCTGAAATTCTGTAATAGCTGATGACCATAATTCACCAACAAGACAGCCAGAAAAGTGGTAAATAATGAGTTCTGAGGGATGCTTTTCCCTGCAAAAGTTCTGTGCCACTCTCCGAGGCCCTGGGGAGCCCTCGGCTAAGTGCTTTGCACACTTCCTGGTGTCCATATTTAAGATTAATTCAGAGGAGAAGAAGAATGTAGATGATCTATTAATGTGGCATGGAGAAGAGGGACTGGACCATTCCTCTTACAGAGGCTGGCCTGGTTGATGTGGCCAAGTGGCAGCTCAGGGGTGGGTGACAACTGCAGCCTGTAACTAGGCTGTGAGAGAAGCTGGGGGCAGAAACCACTTTGGCTAAAAGACAATGTTGGCACATGAACAAACAGATGGGAACTGGGCATGAAGTTGAGGAGGTTCCCATCAAGAGTGAGTGCAGTTCAGAAGCAGCCCTCCAGAAGCAATAGCCGAGGGAAAAGCTGACCCACTGCAACCTGCAGCTCGGTCATGTTACACAGCATGAAAAAGCAGCAACAAGTCTCAGTCGCTGGAGACACCATCCAAGAGGCTCCTGAGAGGAGACACAGGTCATTTGCCGTGATGGTGATTAGTAAATGATATCATGTAGTCATTATCAGAGTGTAATATTTCCTTCGCTAATCCTGCAGCTTTCCTCTTGCAAACCCCACTGGAAAGCGTTCAGTGTGCCCATAAGCATCACCTTGGCACCCCGTTTTGCTCCAAGCCCACACATACACAGCACTGGCTGTGAAATAGCTCAAGGACCAACACAGCAGAAGCTATAAATCTATTGTTAATTTAAGTCATGGCACAGGGCCTTCTCTGTTTCTTTTTGTTTGTTTGTTTTTGGGTTTTTTTTTGCCTTGCCCAGCAAAATTGTTTGAAGGCTGCAACATATTTGGCCAAATACCGTAAGTAGGTGACTCCACAGATAACTGATACTCAAATATAACTCACCGTCCAAGCTTCGACAGTGCTTCAGTTGTGCATGGTAATTGCAGTGGTAAAAATATCTGTTTTAGGTGACAGAGACATGATGCTGTTACAGCTATGCCATCTCTTGTTTTCAGGTGCTTTCCAGAGAATGGTGGAAATGCCTCTGTTTCAGGGAAATCTGTGACCTGCAAAAGCACTCACCCAGCTTGATGCCCCATTGTGTTTCTGAGCAGGTGCCATGAGAGATCCTGGGACAAGGAGAGGATGCTTTGGGGGCTCCTCCCAGGGATACTTCCTAAAGGGAAGGAAGCAGAGGCACCTCAGAGGTTTCTCTTGCTATTTCAGGGCTGCTATGCCAGCCCTCAGGCAGCTTTGGGTTTTTCAAGCACACTAGAGGAATGGCTAAGACAACTTGCACTGCAGTGGGGGCTTAAAGCATGTGGGGTTTAGAGGAGCCAGTCAGGCCTTTTAGCTCTGTGTCTCCATTTCTTCATGTGTGGAAAGAGAAGAGGCTGGTGTAGCTCATAGGAGCATCATTCTGCTTTATAAAGCTCTGCACAAAACCAGTGCTGAGCTCCTCTGGAGCTACGAGTTCCTTGCTAGCCTGAGGGCTTCCCAGAGAGGCGTTACTGTAAGCCAGAAAACACAAGGCATGATTTTTAAATTTATTTTGCTTTCCTTTCTCTGACCCCTATGGAGCTGAGTTTCTAGCATCCTCACTTGTTATCTTTTCCCTCTGCTCTCCTTCAAGGTTGCCTATTATTCAAGGAGGGACTTTTGCATTCCTGACCCCCACCTTGGCAATGCTGTCTCTCCCCAGTTGGAAGTGCCCTGCCTGGACACAGAATGCCACCTTGGTGAATGCTTCTTCACCAGAATTCATTGAAGTCTGGCAGACACGGATGCGAGAGGTATATTGCATTTTCAGTGGCACCCGCTCTGTATCAGGACTCTTTGCTTTCAGAAAAGTGCTTGACCATGTCACTGCTGGAGAAACTTCCAATGCTGGAGAAACTGTTCCTAATGGACCTTGGCCTTCTCCCTGTTGCGGCTTCCTAAGCATTTATTCTCTGTCAAAAAAGCAGGTGCTTCATTCCTGCTGAACAGGAGACATACAGACCTCCTCATGTGATTTATGGTCCCTGCAAAGTCTCCACTGGTCCAGCCAGATCCCTTCTCCATGAAGCATGGCTAGCCTTGAGGGAGGGAAAATGTTTCCAAGAAAAGGACCCTGTCTAAGCACAGGAAACCTAGCAAAAAGAAAAACAAGGCAAAACCTACTGTAAATATTAAGGGAAAGGGCATCTTAGGTAGTCAGAAAGGAGGAGGAAAGGTCAGGGATCTCACTGCCTCATTCTACATCAATTGTCTTATTAGAGCAAGTGGCTAAATTTGCCTCTGTCGATCCATTTGTTGGTGTGCTTTGCAAACCACTTGGGAAGCATTAAGAGCTCACCAAGGATTTGCTGTGCAGCACAGGCTGCTCTCTTTGCTGATACACATAAATCTATCACAAGGACACTGCTGATTTTTCCTTTCAGGCTGAGTGGTTCACCCAGACCCTGTGTTTCCCTTTGGAGCTGGGGGAGGGAAGGTGCTCAGCACCACAGAGGGCCCAGCCTGGATTTATCACCAAATCCGAGAAGGCAGAGAGCAGCCCCACCCCTGAGTCCCCTGCCTGAAGCTGATGCTGAAGTGAGCAGCATTTCAGAATGTAATTACTGGCTCCTTAGCAGTGATTGTCAAACACAGGGCAGTTCAGGGTGATAAATATGTTCCCGGAGAGAAACTGATACTCAGAAAAAACAGAGGCTGTAATGACTCACCTGCCCCACCGGCGTGCTGAAGTGATTCAAGTTCGTCCCAGAAGGGAGATAGTAGAGATCACAGCCTTGCTCCTGTTTTCAGGGCAAGAGGTTTTCCCCTGCTTTGGGGGGAGCAGGAAGGAGAGTGCAGGGCAGCTGATGCATGCTTGGGTGGACCAAGAGAACAGCGAGGAGGTGATCTTTGGAACAAAATTAGCCCCGGTGAGGACTAAATCTGTCAGCCAAAGAGAGAGGTGCTGTGCTGCTACTTTGGTGGTCCATCCTCACACGTAATGTTCAGCCAGGTTTTACTGTTGTCAGTGGGAGACCTCCATGCCAGTCTGTGACTGGAGATTGAGCCTGGCTCTCACACTGGATTTGCACTGACTTATGAAGGAAAGGGTCTTCCAACCTCTGTTTTCTTTCTCCATTTTTCCAGGTGCAAGGAGCTATCATTGTAGCTTCCTGCTTTCAAATCTTCGTTGGATTTTCTGGCCTGATTGGATTTCTGATGAGGTTCATTGGCCCCCTGACAATTGCTCCCACCATCACCTTGGTTGCGCTACCTCTCTTTGAGTCTGCTGGGAATGAGGCTGGGCAGCACTGGGGCATAGCATTCATGTAAGTCTCTCTCTTTTCTAGGAAAACTGAGCATACGCAAATCACTTGCCTCTAGTATGAAACCAAGTGTCACAGTCTATAGCAGAGTTTCCCTGGGTATGAGGTTTATTTGTCACTGACATGTGACAAGGCAGATGTGTGATATAGTCATTCCCCCACCCCTCAGTAGGTTAAAGCCCTCAGCAACAAAGCAAAACCCAAAAATGAGCTTAAAAACCTGATTTTTGTGAAAATGCAAAGTTCATAGGTCAGTAGAGAAACAAGTCTCTCCAGTGTGTGGGCAGTCTCTGTCACAGTTGGCTATGCACACCCATCATTTAAGTTAAAAAGACATTCCTAGAATGACAAAGTTGAGCACTCAGAGTCAGGTATTCTACATAAAGCTGGTGCTTTATGTATTGTTTTCACAGGAGGAGGAGGAGTTGTTCTCTCTAGAGGGCCTGGGGGCTTTGGAAATGTCTGTCTGCACATGTAGCTTTGCAGCAGTGAGTGCTCTTTCAGGGACATTTGCGTGCATGCCCTTCTGCTGGAGTGTATGGAGTGTGCTGGGTGGTGGAATTTCCTTGGTATTTGAGAAATTAATTAAAAAAGTAGAAATGCAACTGCATGGTTGCCCTGCAGACTTGCCACCTTCAGATCCCTAATGTAGACTTCAGTTGGGATAGGATGCAAGAGGAGTAGGTTGTTAACCTCTCTATGGGCTCCATCATTTACTGGTGTTTTCAGAGCTGACTTGGAGACTCAGGACCTGGGCTTGAGTGTAGCCCTGGGAAGGCAGCATGTTGTTGTAGGACATGCTTCAGTCCATTCTTTCTCTTGATCTCTTCTCCTCCCTGCACCTCCCCTCCCAGACCCCAAAAGCCACCTCTCTTCTCCACCCCCATTTCCTCATCTAGCTAGTGTCTTCCACCAACACCCCATAGGACTCCAAATCCTGCTTGAAACTCAGCTCTCTTGCCACCATTGTTTTTCCCGTCACATCTCTGGCTTGTTGTCCCGTTCTCCAACTCTGGTGATTTGTCCTAATCCTTTTGCTTAACCAGTTTGAATTTTCCTCTTCAAACTGTATATCCTTGTCTGAACTAACTCCTTTCTCTGCCTCTCTTCTCCAGACACTAGCTCCTAACCTCAGAGTCATGCTTGACCTCTTTGCCCAACCATGCCGCTCCATTAATGGGGTCCCAGTCCTCCAGCCTTTGTCCCTGCTCTCAACCCAAGTCACCCGTTCCGTCCAGTTAGTTTCTGTCCCAACTTCTATCCATAATCCCAGTACTTTCTTTCCTGACTCAGATACCTTAGCCCCACCCTGATCATTGTGCTCTGAACTGTCCCAGTTGTGTCCTCTTTTGCTGCCTTCTCCGTGCTCCATGGGTGTCATTAGGGAAAGAGGGAAAGTGGTGATGGAGGTGGAAGACATGAGTCATGTAGTCTCAGCCCTGCTGTTCAGTCCCACCACATCCCAGAGCTTCCATGATGGAAGATCCCCACTGTTGCCTCAAAAAAATTCTTTAGACTGTGGTGACTTACTCCCTGGTAATGTTGCACACACAGTTCATCAACAGGCAAGGCCTGGACATACTCAGAAGGCTCAGAGTCTTTATGGTCTGCAAATGCTAAAGCCTGAGATGTTTCTGCTGACTGCCTGGGACTTGGAGTGAATGATCGTTGTTGCAGACTGAGCGTACCTGAGCAGATTTTTGTGAGAAACAGTAATATCCTTTGCCCCAAAGAAGTTCTACTAAATCTCAAATTTCTGCTCCAGGTCATAAGTAAATCCTGCTACTGGTCAAGGCAAAATGACCTTTTCAATGCAGGCTATATACTATGTCTATTTACTGAATATCACTCTTAGAAATAGATTTGGTACATATTTTTCAAAAAATATTTGGCCTGAGGCAGACATTTTCCATGGAAATTTTCATCCCAAATAGGTAAAGTTAGCTAGAGTTATAAGCAGCTGAAAATAGCGTTTGTTAATGGAATGTGTCAGGCAACCTGAATAATAAGCAGCAACACCTCCCTGAGACAGGCAAGGGTTCTGTAGTGATTCATAAGGCTGCTGAGCACCTTTGTTCATGCAAATGCACAAAGTGTGCACTCACACAGTCTGTCTGGGCTCTGGTCTACTCTCTCTGGTCTGTAGCATTAGAAACCACAAATGGCTCTGTGGGCACCATATGCAGCCTCACAGTCCCACCATGTTTTTTTCTTTCTAAACAGGGACTGGCACAGCCAAGCCAAATCCTCTTCTTTTACTCTGTGCCACTTAAGAGCCTTTTGCCACTTGCAAAGCAGCATAGGTAAACCTGAAATCAGGAAATCAATAAATCCTATATTTCTAGTATATCTGAATTACACAGAGGTTCAGGCCCTGCCTGGACCTTGCAAGTCTCTCAGGTCTTTTGTTCACTTTGGTGTAATTTTTAAGCTTTCTGCAACTGTGTCATACTCACTGATGCATTACCTGGGATGTCAGTCTTGAAACAATAGGCCGAAAAGAGATATTTGCAAATGTGCGGGATCTATCAGTAGAGTATGATGGAAAGCTTGTTCCACCACTGGCTTGCTGGAGTGGGGAGCCACCCTCTGGTGCTGAAAGCCTGTTTTTTTGGTTCCTCTGGAGTCCTGGGTCCTTGGGTAGCAGGTCTTCATTTAATGTGGGGACAGGTGGGCAGCTGGGTACCCACTTTGTTCATGGTCTCGTTTTCCCTCCTCCTAGGACTATTTTTTTCATAGTTCTGTTCTCTCAGTACCTAAAAGATGTCCCTGTGCTGCTGCCGTCTTACCAGAAAGGCAAGAAGTGCCACTTCTCTCCAGTCTACCTCTTCCAGATCTTTCCGGTACGTTGGGGTTCCTGGAGACCCTGGATGATTGTGACAGAGTGACTGGCCTCACCTGCTGCGGGCTGCCTCGGCTCTTTCCACAGGTGTCCAGATGAGTTAGTGCTTCCCAGCCAAGCCTACGTGGTGAGGGGCAGGGGGAGAAAGGTCCCCATGTCCCTGACCCTGGGGAGGGAGAGAAAGAAGGAGGAAGGGCCACCAGAAGCCTCAGCTGTCTCTTTGCCTCCATTCCCTGTGCAGAGGAAAGAGTCATGCAGGGAGACAGTGACAGCTTGTCCCCCACAACCATGCTGGAGATGCAGCCATACCCTAACCAGACCCCACTGCTGCATTTGGGGACAGGTGCTGCTGGGGCTCTCCCTGAGCTGGCTGCTCTGCTATGTGCTGACAGTGACCAACGTCCTCCCTGTGGACCCCACTGCCTACGGACACCTGGCTCGCACGGACACTCGTGGGGACGTTTTGTCACAGGCTCCCTGGTTTCGGCTGCCTTACCCAGGTACCACTGCCCCCCCCCCTTCCCCATCCTGCCTGCTCCTGCTTGCACCTCCACTTATGACTAACAGGGGGAGACGAAATGCCAAAAATCAGGCAAACACCCGCAAACATTCCTGCTGCTCTTCCTCCCTAGATTTCAGGGCAAATGTGCCCCCCACACCTGAACCAAGGTCTTTACTTGCAGGCCAGTGGGGAATGCCAACAGTCAGCCTGGCTGGGATATTTGGCATCTTAGCCGGGGTGATTTCCTCCATGCTGGAGTCCGTGGGAGATTACTATGCCTGTGCCCGCCTGTCCAGGGCCCCGCCGCCGCCGAAGCACGCCATCAGCCGCGGGATTGGGGTGGAAGGCATCGGCTGCCTTCTGGCTGGGGCCTGGGGCACAGGGAATGGCACCACATCCTACAGCGAGAATGTGGGGGCCCTGGGCATCACCAAGGTGAGCCTCACTGCAGCGGGGTGGCTGGGGTGGCTCCTGGAGGGTTCCCCTGCAGGTGTATGTACAAAAGACTGGTGCACACGGGTATGTGCTGGAGCTGGAATGTGGTCTTAGCCCACGTCCTGAAAGGCACACTGGAAAATTGTGCCCTGGCCCATTGGTGACCACCTCAGCAGCACTATGAATAATTTAACAGAGGTGGCCAGTCCCTCTCTTTCTCTGCTTATGGTCTGCATGTGGCATTAGTGCACTCACTCATGGCACCTGGCTTAGGTAAGGGTAAAGAGAGCATGTTACATCTAAGCTAAGCTGGAAACTTCCTGAGAACTGACTTTATCAAATACTGTCTGTCTGTCTCTCTCTGACTTCCTAAATATATTTATAAAGAGGAAAAGGAAAGGAAAAGAAGGGGAGGTGGAGGGGGAAGGGAAATAGTAAGAAAAGAAAGTAGAAAGAAAATATTTAATAGGGCTTCAAATTCCAGAATTTTTATAAACCAAGGATGGCAGTCATGTGAGAGGTAGACTATTTCTTTGGGATTATAAAATGTGATAGCAAAGGTTTGTGTTTTTTACCTCTCTATAAAGTTTTGTGAATCCCTTGAATATATTAATTGCTCTTATAAGGTAAACAAATTTCCAGAGATAAGCTGGACAATCAGATCATAAATTTTCACCAAGCTCTGCAGCCAGAGGACAGGTACATCCAGCAGCCAACTGAACAATATTTTCAAATCATTGTCAAATAAGCAATGCCATGCCAAAAGAGCTGTGATTCAGGAAATAAATGCAGAATTTAACTTACAGCTTCCACTCTATAATATTGCTTATTTCACTGGATTTTATAGACCTCACTCACAATAACCATTTTTCACAGACTGAAGTGGTAGTGTTTGACTGAGGTGGCTGCCTCTGACACCAAGGATGTCTGGATGTCTGCATGGAGTCCAGTTTAGCCTGTCAGGACATGTACCTTGTCACTAGGAAGTCTGTGCATACTGATCATATACCTGAGCCAATTCTTTCCTGACATGTAGTTTGCTGCATATATTGTATGTATGGGATGCTGCCCAGATTCATAGTTACCAGATTATAGGACATGTTCTCACCATGTACGCTAAGTCCTTCAGGTGGACATGCCATCCTTACTGATTCAGGAGAGATATTTCCCTTAGATCCCACCTCTGCTTACTCTGTCCACTCTTAAGAGAGCTGAAAATACAGTGTCATCTCAGTCAACTTTAAATCAGTGTAAACACTCTGGTTGGGACAGATGGGGATGCTGAGAGCACAAGGTGGATTTAATTTCTTTTTTTATGTGGGAAACACATTTTTCCATAACAAATGGAAGCACAAGGGACTTGTTTCCTCTGCTTAAACAGAGATGTCCAGGACCACCTGAGAAATCTTTGGACATCTCAGATACCCACAGGGGCTGTCAGATAAGGCAAGGAGAACCTGCTGGAGGCTGCCAAGATGCAACATCTTACATGGCACCAGACACCAATATTTAAACTGCTTAATCAAGCCCAGTTTGCCACTACTGAGCTCTCATTTCCGAGAAAAGAAGAGAGGGATTTTAAAGAGAGGTAAAGGCCTCAGAGTCACCATATACTGTAGGGAACTCTGCAGTTTCTTCAGCCTTAAGAAAGAGAACTGATTTTCTTGTTTTCCTGACATTGAAACAAATTCTGAACTAGAAGCTTTAGTAGCATATGCTCACAGTTGTGGTATCACTGGATTAAATCATTTGCCTTTAAGGCCAACTCCATATACAGGGTAACTCAACATTTTAGCAAACTGAGAATCTGCATCTTTGTTCTAATCCTTAAGAACAAATAGATCTGTTGACTTTTATTAAATTAACATTTTGATGGTGATAGTGTCCCAAGGTTTTAAGCCAAAGAATATAAAAAGCCCACCTGAAGGCAATGCATGATTTTATTTTGAAACTCCACATGAAATCTTTTTAATTCATCTTTCACAATCAAGTAAAACTCAAAATATTTTAAAGGGACATGTTTAAGAAATACCTAAAAGAGACACCACTAGTTACTGGGAATGTTTTTGTTCAAAACATTCACAAAAAGCCCTTCCTGTAAATATGATATTCTTCAAACATTTAAAGGGAGGTATTAAGATATTTAATTGAATTATAAAGTGTTTGCAGAGGATTACAGAGTTTTCCTGCCTAAGACATGAATGTTGTGAATTTTAGCATGATTCTTTAAGATGTCCAAGTTTTGGTATGGCAAGGCATATCTTGAATTGAAAGTCTAACAAATATTCCTGCTTTTCTTTTTGGTTTCCATAGATTTAAATGTCTCTTTGAACCCTTTGTTTGGCAGATACTCTTTATCTTTCCTATTTGTATGCTGTAGCAGATCTGAATGAAGGACATGGCTTGGTGATTTCATCCCATCTTTGCTGTAGTGCTCAACCAAGAAAAGGCCATCCTGGCTCTTTCTAGGGAAAAAAATGAGAAAAAAAAATGGTTTTACTGAAGCTAGATAGCTGATGAGAGATAGGGGCAGACCAGGAGACTTTCTCACTTCTTATTTCTTGACTATAGAAAGGATTTATAAGCTCCCAGAGCTCAGGATTGGAGCAACCAGCCAGCTGTGGTCTCCCAAATCTTGGTCTCCAAGGACTGGAGGGATCATTGTGGGACACCTCATTGAAAGCCATTTTTAGATGGTAATCCAAACCCCGGTGGAAGGTGTTTTGTCTAGTGATTGTCCAGTGAATTGACTGGCTGGTTGCAACGCTAGGCTGTATGTATGCCAAGATATTTCTAGGCTGAAGCAAGAGCAAGGCTGTGTGTTGGGATAACTGTGCTCTTAATTTAACCTTTTAATTGTTGTTTAACAGCAAACTGTTGAAGTCCTGGCAACAGTAGGAAAAAGGATAACACCGAGGAAATAGGTGTGGTGCTCTCAGAGTGCCTTTCGTTATAAATATTTACTGGTGCACAAATACTGATGGTTCCCATTCAGTGTCAGCATCCCAGCTCACCAGCAGTGGTATCCAAACCTTCAACTGAATGTGCCATTGAGTTTTTGGGCCAGAGCTGCAACCTCTGCCCAACAGGCTGGTGCTGGAGCCTGCCATCCCTCGGCTCTCTCCGCTGATTGGTGTGTGATTGCCTCCTCTTCCTCTTGCCCCAGGTAGGGAGTCGAATGGTCATCATTGCTGGTGCCTGTGCCATGCTCCTGAGTGGCATCTTCGGGAAAGTTGGGGCGATGCTTGCCAGCATACCCAGCCCAGTGATCGGAGGCATGTTCCTCGTGATGTTCGGAGTTATCACGGCAGTGGGGATTTCCAATTTGCAGGTAACACTGTGTGAACTCTGTTTCATCCCTAGAGAAAGAGACTTTAGTTTCAAGTCAGATTGACTGTGTCAGATATAACCACACTGCAGCAAATGCAGACATTTGTGTTGACAATTCCTTGGGTAAAGATATTGGGATGTACCCAGAAGGGCTAAATCGCAGAGGGCTCCCTGGCTGGGGCAGGGCTGTCTGGCACCAGTGACCACAGGATCACAAACACCCCAGCAGCACCAGGGCTGTCTGACTGCAGTGTTTGCATCCCACCATGTCTCATGAACACAACAATAATCCGCAGTTTTGGATAATTCTGAATGTAATGTATACAATTTCTCTGTGCAGTATACAGATATGAACTCCTCAAGAAACATCTTTATCTTTGGATTTTCTGTATTTTCTGGCCTCACGATTCCCAACTGGGCAAGCAAAAATAGTGCATTGCTGGAAACAGGTAAGAAATGACATCAGAAGCATTCTCTGTAGCATAACATTGAAGCAAAGTTGATCCAGAGAAACCCTTTAAAATGCAACTCTTCCTGATAAAACCCTGAAACCTATGCCTTGACTGTGTCCTGTTCCTTTCTGTGAGGGCTGTTTTTGCCTTTTGCTCTGATGCACGCCTCTGGTGTGGAAATCTCTTCTGTTGATCAGTGACTGCACCTCGCCATATTCCTCTTGAGCTAAGGATTGCAGAGCACTTCCCCAGGACACAGTCTTGGGGTGGGGCAAGAGAATACTCCAGAGCTGAGTCTTGACCAAGGTCTTGATGAATGAGGCTTTCTTATGTCCTCATACACAATAAAACTTTGTGCTTCCAAAATGCAAGATCAGACTCCTCTACTAAATTCCGTCAAGTTCACTTTATTGAAATTTCCAGTTCTCCAACAGTTACCCCTTCACTGTGTCTTGTGTGACTAATGTGTTCATCACAAAGGCCGTAGTGTCTTCTCTTAAAATATACATGGCATGATGGGTGGGCTGTTTAAAGAGCTCAGCCCACAAACCACACACTCTATAGATGGTCTGTCAGATGCTCAGTGCCACTGGGCTTTGCTAGTGCCTATTAGCCCTCTAGGGGAAACATCACATCTGATTAGCTTGTGGTGAAATCCCATGCTAAATATATTCATATTTCTTTGGAAACTGTAGCTCGTGCTCCTGTAGGAAACTGCTAGGTGTTACGTCATGGAGGTGCAGAATGTGTTTGGAGCAGAAGGTGGCTTTTTCTGGGACAGGGCTGTGGGGTCTGCACTGTTAATAGGCTCTTAGTGTATTTATTAGTCATCTCCTGCCCACTGCATATCAGTCAATAATCATGTAGAATAAAACTGTAGGTCTGAAACTGTCAGTGAGATCTATCTCCTTTTCATTGCCAAATCTGCTTTGGGATTTGCAAGTCTAGTTCAAGCAAGCATGCAGTTTGCAGCCTCTTGGCACCAGGTATGCTGCTGGTAAAACATGTGTCTCACTACACCACTATCTAAAGCTTTGTTTTTCTGCTAGGAATCATCCAGCTTGACCAGGTGATCCAGGTGCTCCTCACCACTGGCATGTTTGTGGGTGGACTCCTAGGGTTTATCCTTGATAACACCATTCCAGGTAGGATTTGCTGAAATGTACTACTGGTTTGTGCCTGTGCTAGGGTTTGTTTCCTGGTATTTTTTGTCTTTGTGACTACTGTTCTATGGGCAAGAGTTGTGCTAGCAACCATGAAGCACCATGAGACTGTACTCCTCCCAGGGAGGGGTGAGGAAAGGAGATGTCGCTGAAAACAGCAGCATAACAAAAACTAACTAATTTGTCAGGAACAATCCAGGCTGAGGAAAAGGTTTATTTGGAAAACATGTCTTTTAGGGAAAATGCCAGCCTAGAGCCATGTTGCTGGTAAAAATGAAAGAGAAAGGCAGTTACAAGAAGTGGAAGGAGCCAACATGTGCCTACTTATGGGAGCTGCTAAAACGGAGCCACAGCAGTGGAAAGCAATAGGAAAATCTGATGACCAGAGAGAGGATATAGCACCTGCAGCTGTCCCTCAGAAGGACAAAGAGCCTTGGATTTTCATCAAGCCTGGGGAGGGATGGCATAAGAATAGGGGACGAAACCCTCCTTTCTGCTACAGGAAAAGAGCAGGAATCTGTTAACCAGATTCTTCTACTGTCTCAGGCTTATTGGAAAGCCTTTGGGCCATTAATTTTCCTGTAGCCGTCAACCTTCAGCTCCTCCAGAATTTACAGGTGTGCTCACTCCTTTTCCCAAGAGGACGTCAGCTGCCACAATAGTTATGGGCCCTTAGGAATTCCTTAGCTAGGGTAAACACCTGTGACTGACTAGCAATTGCTAGCTAAATCCACTCTGAAGTATCTGGGCAGTTAACATCCAGCCTTGCTTTCACTTCACTGTATGACTTACTTTGAACAGTACTTGGATCCCCCATGGCAGGTGAAAAATTTGTCTTGGTATACTTGATTCCTGTGGAAAGCAGTGGAGAAGACTGCTTATCTGGAAGCCATTGCAGGAAGACATGTATTGTCTGGAAGCTCATTAGTGAATATTTTTAAAGAGCTTTGGAGCTAGAAGGGTTTAAGTACAAGGGATCTGTATGTTGTGCTGGGCCTGCTGGATTCGAGAAGTGGGTGTGAGGCACACAAAGTAGTCCTGTGCTCAAACACCTGCTGTTTTAAACACAACAATCTCATTTTTGCTGTTGCAGGAACACAGGAGGAGCGGGGGCTCCTGGCATGGAAGCATAGCCACAAGGGAGGGATGGAGAGCTCTCTGCTCATTTCCAAGGTCTATGATCTTCCATTTGGCATAGGCACCAAATACTGTGCTGTCTCTTGGTTTCGGTATCTCCCTGCTTGCCCCAAAAGACTGTCTGGCAACAAGAGAATGGATGAACTGAAGGCTGCTGGACAAAAAAGCACCGTTAAAGCAAGCTCAGAAAGAGATTCCGAGATCGGTGCAGATACAGGGATATAAGGACCTGGTCTCAGCACAGGTGAACTCATCTCAGAAGCAGAGGTCTGAAAGCCTGTCTGCAGCCCCTGTCATTTGAGCATGAGCTGGCAGCTGTTGAGGGTGGAACAGGAGAATAATGTCTTCCTCTTCCCAGCTCTGCTCCCTGCACCACTGGTGACCTTGAGGGACTCATTCTTTTCCTCTCTCCTCCTGCCTGGCCACCTCTAGGAAGAACCTAATCCCTCTTCAGGGAACACCAAAGCCCAAGAAATGCCTGAGCAAGATGTTCTGTTTCCTTCCTTGCACTGAATGTTGGGCACCCCAAGGACCAGCTGTTCAGCTGAAGCAGAGGGCTTCCTGTGCCCTCATCTGGCAGCTCAAGGAGCCAATGGAGAAGGCATCCCTGATGTGGGCCCTGTAACACTCTCAGGCATCCCTTGGGTTGAGGCTAATCCCTACCACCTTTAAGATCTGTAATGGCAACACTCACCTTTCAGCTTGTATTTTATACTTCATCCTGGCCAAGGGGAAGGAGCAGACACCTCTAGGTCATGATTCATCTCATTCCATGTTCTGATAATTTAGTCAGACAAATGAATGTTGTTGTAAGAGAGTTATCTAAGGTTAATGGGATACATTGAATTCTGAACCTGCCTCTCCCTCCTTAGACCACAGAGGGACTCCAGAGACCTTACTTAGATTCTTGGCCTAACCCAGCTTCACTGAAATGTATCCCACTTGGGGTGCTGGGAGCAGTCTCAGGTAAGCCAGTTTCCCACAGGGCACCCTGCCCTACAAAGAAGGAATCCTCATCAAATATGAAGGAGAAAATTCTTCTGTTCACAATCTGATATGTTCCTGTAACTGCTATGTCCTGTGTACCCCCACTGTACCTGTCAGTCTGATGTGGTGATTGTGTGGTGACAAGCACTTCTCTGGAAAACACGTTTGCAGATTCTTGCTCCTGCTCCCTATCAGCAGAGACAGCCTTAACCTATATGGTCACATACAATATGACTGCATGTGGTGCTGGTTGCTGGTGATGTGTAATAACGTTGTTGCTGTAGCACAACCTTGTGTTTCCTGCATTGAGATTTATACTTCCTTTTTTTTTTTTTTAAATAAATAAAATGTATGCTGTAATGATATTTCTCGGGGTGGTTTCTATAGTGAGGGGAAGGTAGTATTCAAAGAATCACAGAGTAATTCAGGTTGGCAGGGACCTCTAGAGGTCACCTGGGCCAGCTCTTGCTCAGAGATGGTCCTGCTAGACCAGGTTGCAGAGGACTGTGTCCCACTGAGCTATGGATAGAGAGCTATAGCCTCTTTGGGCAGCCTCTTCCAGGTCTGACCCCCCTCATGGTGTAAAGTGTTTTCCCTTGTGCCTAACTGGAATTCCTAATGCTTCACCTTGTGTCTGTTGCCTCGTGTCCTTTCATGGTTCTTCTCTGAGAAGAGTCTGACCTTGTCTTCTCTGTACCCTCAACTGGACAGCTGAAGGCCACAGTATGATGGCCCCTTCAGTCTCTCTTGTCTCAAGACTGAACAGAACTGTGGTTTCAATGAAAAGCCTGTTACAGTCTTGTTCTTTGGTCCCACACTGCAGCTGTAGTGATAGGTGGCTTGTTTATTGGTAACAGATATAATGTGGTTTTTTGCTTGGAGAGGGAATGAAGCCTGAATAGATCAATTGTGTGAGTGTTAGCATCTTAAAGAAAGAAACATTATGGTACAAATAGTTTGCTGTTATGGGCAGATTGGAGAGACTCTGTTGGCAATTGTTTTATTGGAATTGCCGTGTCTTTGTTGCATCTTGGGGTTATATCTTTCAGAGAAAAAATGATTTGTACATTGAAGTATATCTGACTCCCCCTCCACCATTACATATTTTAGATATCACTGGTCCCAGGCATCTCAGCTCTGGTATCTTCTTCATCATCCCCAACCTTGACTATATCTCTAGGCTCATTTAGAGCCAGCCTATACTCCCAGGCTGCTCTCTCTAGCAGGCAAATCCATGGCCTTACTCATCATCTCTCTCAAATTTACCTGTGCTGTAGCACACGTGTGAAAGTGAGTTGAAGGTCTACATCACTGTGTTCCTGTGTCTGTGCTGAAGCTGCCAGGCTGCTGCTGGCCAGACCCACCACGGGCTAGAGGTTTAAATGGGAACAGGACATACAGCTAATGGATGAGGTACAGAAGTCACATCAATAGGGTGTGTTCCCCATAAATGAGGAACCCTCAGTAATTTTGCTGTCTCTATGTTAGGTGTATGGCTACAGCCATATCTTTTTGCTTTTCCCCATAAGACATGTTAGGATGCTGGCAAGTGCCAGAGGCTTATATTTGCTTTAGCTTTGCTTAAAAAAAATATCATTGGCACAAGTTGATTATGAAAATCAGCCTAGAATTGGCTTTTTATTCCCCACCCCACAGCTGGAGAACATTGTCTATCTGTTGTGCTGTCACCCTGCACACCCAGCCTGCTGCCATGTCTGTATGTCCCCATCTTGTATTTGGCTTGCAAGCTCCCTAGAGCTGGGCACGACTTTACACATCCCCAGAAGAGGCACGTTACCCAAGCACACCTATGGCTCTGGAGGTGCAGACAGCTGCAGGGGTGGGAGGGAGTGGTGCTGGGAGTGGTGGTATGCTGGTCGGGGGCAGCTGTGTCCTGTTGCTAAGGCTTAGAAGACATTTTTCAGAAGCTGTTTACATCCCTGTTTCAATCTTAGGCTCCTAAATGCCCTTTAAAATTCCCCCTTTGATATGTTAGCTATATATTTATAAAATATCCTTTTATTTGCCTCAGGGGGACAATTCTGTATTTTAAAATGAAGTAGGCAGGGGTTAGTCTGCAGGGCCACCACTCCTCCTAACTGCATGTGGCCACTTGAGATTTGGAAATAGCTTTGGCTTTGCACCACAGCAAAACAGCTTCTGTTTATTTGCTACCTAATGAAAAAATGAAAAGCAGACAATCCTCAGGTGTAAAACTGAACACTTGAAGGCTGCTCCAGATTGCTGGGACAACAGCCAGCTACTTGTCAACTGCATTTCCCTTTCATGCTACTGAGTCCTGAGTGCAGCAAGACTTACTGATGTCAGCCAGGTGTGGGGGTCACTCTGCTTGCAACTTTGCAGAGAGGCAGATAGCTAATTGGGAAATCCAGACAGGTGCTCCTGCTGTTCTGGTTGAGGAGAAACAGTGATGGGTATTTGCTTGTACCTAGGTACACTGGCTCTAGAGCAGCTAATCAGAGGCTCATTTTCATAGCTTTCTCACAAGAAGACATGACCCGGGCAGTAGGAGTGTCCTTTGTTATGCTCAGTGTGTTGTAAAGTGAGGGGCTCCCACATGGCTGTGCAACTGGGTCCTATTCTGTGCTGTTCAGCTTGGTCTGCCCAAACCCCTACAATGGCAGCACTTCCACTGATGTGTCCATGTTTCTCACTCCTCCATCCCTGCTGCCCTTCTGCTTCCAACTCCTTCCTACCTCACTGCCCCAGTGGCCTGCTAGCCTACATTTTTCCAGATTTTTTTATGAAACGTTTCCATCAGACCAACCACTGAGCTCAGTGTGGAACATGTGCACACCTAACAATACTGTGTTCAGGAATTAGGGCTGCTTCACTGCCAAGGTAGAGCAGACCTCACACACACCAGGCCAGAACAGCTATTGTCTCTGTAGAGTTGGCTCTGCAGGAGAGGAAACCACCTTCCCACATTACACACTGGCCTGTGCTCTTGTAAACTATGATCACGCAAGAGGAGAAACCAAAGTAATGTGCACTTCATCTTCTCCTTAGTGTCGTTACACTGCCCACAAAGCCTGCTCCTATTTGAGGGAGGTATTGTTTTCACATTAACTCAACACACCTATTGTTTTGCATGGTTGTTCAGGCCAGTCTTAACCTAAAATTCTCCTGGTGAAGCATCGGAAGCTCTCATGTCTAATGATTAAGGGAATGCATTTACAATAGTGTACGGTGTCCATTTAAAACTGTCTTCTCTTGTAGGTGGCAGGCTGAAAATAATTTGAAAATTAAATATTCCACTGTTTAACTTCTGTCCTGGACTGGCCTTCAAAAGGGTGGCGATGAAGGGAGCATAAGAAAAGGTTGTTAACCTTTGAAGTTTATCTACTCAGCACGTGCCAGTATTGCCAAGTTTGACCTCAGCTGATGCAGTAATTAAGATGGACACAGTGAAAGAATCATTAATGTAACAAACCCGACCAAATGTTGTGTGGTAGATAGAACAGGAGATGGCCAATGTGGCCAATGGCATCCTGGCCTGTATCAGCAATAGTGTGGCCGGCAGGACCAGGGCAGTGCCCATCCCCCTGTACTCGGCACTGGTGAGGCTGCACCTTGAATCCTGCGTTCAGTTTTGGGCCTTTCACTACAAGACACATTGAGGTGCTGGAGCAAGTCCAGAGAAGGGCAATGAAGCTGGTGAAGGATCTGGAGCACAAGTCTTGTGAGTGGAAGAGTGGCTGAGGGAGGTGAGTTATTTAGTCTAGAGAAAAGGAGGCTCAGGGGAGACTTTATTGCAGAGAACTCCGAAGGGCTGGAGAACTCCGAAGGGCTCTTAAACCCAAACAGGACCCCTCCACCCCCAATTTAAAAGACAGCAGCTTAGCAAACATCCACCATGGAGTGCTATCACAGCCTCAACTGCAGGGATAGAAGGGCCTCTGTAGCCCTTATTCTTCCCTTGTACTTCAGTACTAGGCTCCTGTGTGTTTGCCTGAATGTATCATCTTTTATGCACCAAGGCAATGCTGGGCAACAGCCCAGCCCTCTTGGGTTCAGTCTAAAAGCCTGGCTGCTGAAGACCAATCGATACCTGGGCGTGCCAGCTTTAGTTTAGGTTTTAAAATAAAACTTCTATCCTTTCTGTTTGTGATGGCTGTTAGCATGACTTCAACATAATCACTATCAGAACACAATTTGTTCAAGTCTGCAGAATAGCCTTTAATGGTAGCTCTGAGATGTGAAGGATTTTATTCATTTTCACAGCACATTAATTCTAAGACACTATTTGAGCAGCACTACTCATCAAAGAATTAGATATGGAAGAAGAGCACAGGGCTGATCACTCAGCTTTACACACTTTTCAAAAGTAAATAATCCAAAGTGTATTATTGTGCCTGCACTTTTCTGGGTGATTTGGGAGTGGGTGCCCACTGCTGCTGTCCTCATAAAGAGACAGAAGAGCCTCATCCCACTCTTTGTGAGGAAATCCATCTTTCCTTGTCAGCCCAAGCTAAAAAACAGCACCAGAAAAGTAATCACTGTCAGGGTGGTGATTTTTACAGGTTGCAGTTTGAGACTTGCATCCTATGGTAGTGTGCAGGCTGCCACTGATGTGGCCTCTCTGCTGCTCTTCCACAGGTTATGCTAGGCAAGGTCACTTAACTGTACATGCCTCAGTTTATTTGTGAGGCGAGATTTAACATTAAATAGTGATGGATAAAAACATTTATTAAGATATAATAAATAGCTAAAACCTTTAAGACTTTTAAAAAGTATAAATTACTCAACTGATATATCAAGAAGTACTAATGAGGGAAGGAGAAGTCAATGGTAACAAACCACTTCAACACAGTGTCTCCACGCACTGCTCAGAGAAGTGCTTCACTGAAGGAGGTGAAGCCTCTTCACGTGCCTGGTGTACCTGGCACTGCTTGGCAAAACATTAGCAAAGAGAGGTACTGTTTAGAAATCTTCATCATCGAAGGTCTCAGTGCACCTCAGCATCACAGTCTCATAATCGTATGGAAGATCTTCTTCCTGAAAGCCCCCCCCAAGTCAAGCAGGATTAAAAACCAGTGGAGTTGATTGTGTTTCAAATATACAGTGGTTTGGTTAAGAGCTGATGTGTCAGCTACTGTACTGTGAGCCCTCCCTCCTCTCTGAATCAGCAACCAGCACTTGTCAAGTGCCTGAGATGCCTGATGAAGAATGGCTCAGATTTTCAACCAATTTCCTTTTGAAATCACCAGGCTCCACTCTCTGTCATTTAGACAGCTGTTACTGATTGTGATAGCAAGTGTGTCACACAACAGGCTCTGAAGATATGAGAGCTTCTTGAGGCCTTAACTTCTACCTACTTCAGGCTTTGCTCCACTTTTAGCAACAGAAGGAAGTGGTCTTCTCTTTCACCAGCTTACAGAGAATAAGCGGCTCTTGAGAAATCAAAGTCTGGAAGATGAAAGTGTTCATGCTTGCAGTCCCTCTAGTCCATCTTCTGTATTGATGCAGGACTCTTTAGGGAAAGACTGCTTTTAAAAATAGGTGCTGTTTAAAAATGTATAGCTTAAGGAGCACTAAATCCCACTTGCTTGTCAAGTGACTCATCTAAAATCCATAATTTTAAAAGAAAGTGTTCCTTTGAAGACACAAAGGTGCTCAGTACTATTTAGAAAAAAACCCACTGACTTTCATTTAGGCAAAACCTTTGGACCTCAGTCTAAATTAATTCTTTACCGCCTTTGCTGCTAAGCTTCTCTTATGATGTGACCTTAAGACAACAGCTCTTGAAAAATGACAAGATTGCTTAACTAATCTCAAGTTCAGAAATATTTCTCTATCATGTACCACGGAAGCATGCTCCTGTTCTTATTTTTGCATCACCACCCTTTTAAGAGCTCTCCCTTTCCTTGTCCAAATTATTGCCTCCCTTATCTTGTGCAAGTCCTTCTGAAGTTTTTTATACCAGTGGGGTGCATGCCCTTGGCAGCCTTGAGAGCCAGAGCAGCAGCTCAAGAGGAGCTGTGCTCAGTAGCTCTGTGGCTACAAAACAGTGACCATACACAATCCAACAGCAGTACTTTGTACCTGTAAAGTTTACTAGAAATGGCATAACATAGCACTGGCATGAATGACCAGCAATAAAACCCATCACCTCATCAGCTCTGCAGATGAAAGGAAAGGAGACCATAGGCTGCCTTTTGTATTTCAGTCGGATGCACATCACACACCTTACTTTAGTACTTACTGTACCTGCTACCCACCCCTGTATCTTCTACAAGGTGTGTGCACAGTGTAGCGGGACTTTAACCTTGAGATAATGTATCCCAGCACTGTCCAAACTCCTGGGCTAGCATAGCGCCAGCACAGGTACCATTTCAAGGGAAGGGGAATGGTCTGCAGGGGTTCAGTCATACCCATAAGGTAAGCAGGACGGGTTCCTTTCCCTGTTAAGTCCAGGAGTCTCTGATGCTCTGAGTGGCCCAAATTCTGGGGCAAGGTGAGTAGCCTATACTGATCTCTCTGCTGCTGCCTGAGTTGGTGTGTTTCAAGCTAGCTGGAACATCTTCTATCCCTGCTCTGCAACCACTGTCATAACTGTCTCAATCTGTTTGCTTTGAGATGGATCCAAATTTCTGCTCTCAAAACAAAAAATATCTTGTCAGTCATTTTTTTTTTGCCTCTTGGCAGCACTGTCTAGATGTGCTGTACTGCAGTCTAAATCAAAACAGATCATGACCTTCACATTATTTAGCCTTGGTGATTTCCGCTAAAACTCCCTTTTTGTTGTCTTATCACAGACGACTAAAAGTTCCTGCATGAAAGAAGTGTGTGCAGCCTTTTATTTCCTTTTGGACCCACAGAGTACAGTCAACTGCCAATTTGCAGTACTTTGGGTTCTTTTGCTGCCTGTCTTCCCATTGCTCCCATTCTCCTAGTCTTATTTTAAATGGGCCTTGAAAGAGACACTACCTCTTCCCATACCACCTCATCTGGGAGCTGTGAAATGGACTTGGGCTCAATGATGCAGCACCAAGAAGGACAAAATGAGACCATGCCAGGCATGACACTCACAAAAGAAATTTAAAACTGGAAAATACCATATCTTGCCTAAAGCTTTTCTTTCTTTTCTAGGCCTGTTCAGTTCATGGTCATTTACATAAACACAAGAAGAGCTCTGCCCTTATGCAGAACATAGAAATTCACAGACCAAAGAGCTGCGTAGATCAGTGCCTGGTCTCTGACAATGGCCAGGAGCGGAAGTTTAGACAAAAAGTGCAAGGACTGCACACACAGTGTGCTCTGTTTCACAATATAGGCTCCTACATTACAGCAAGCTGCTGTGAGGGCCTCCTGAGCTGGAAGTTGTATTTGGACCTTCAGATTTAGCAATTGCCCATGGATTGATGCCCCTGGAATTAAATCTGGTAATTTGTAAATGTAAGTGTTTTTAACATGTTGTTTGTTCATTTTATTGTGTGCTTTCTAGTTCTTCTGGTGTTAGACACAATGAATAATCATTCTGTGTACCAAATCCACACCGTGCAGGAACAAAATGGTCTTGCAGTACCCCTCAGTCTTTTTTTCGTAGAAAAGTCCTACTCTAAAGTTCCTGTTCAATGTCTTTGCTGTGCCTGCTGGCATTCTCTATACCTCATCTAGTGCTACTGTCTCCCTGAGATGGAGGAACCAAATGGCACTCAGCAGTCACTGTAGATTCAGATAGTGGTGCAGCACAAGTTTTTGCTTTGTTTTCTGTTACAACTATCCCTCATCACAAATCCTCTGTTTTCATTCAAAGGAGCATCTGTTCAAGTACCAGAGATTGGGTGGGAGCTAGGCAATAGAAACTAGCAAACCAATGGCTACTGTGGAGGCACAGTTGACTCTGAACCAAAACAAGCATGCTCTGGCTGAGGGATATCTTTTGGTTCTTCACCCACGTGCAAGCTCTGAGCCACCTCCTTGGCAGGAAGATAAGAACGGGAGGAAGAACGCTGCAAACACAAGGACTTGTTGGCTCAGCAAACCTGCAACAGTAGGCTGAAGTCAAGAGGCAGCTCAGGAACTGCTTATCAGCTCTTTCAAGAACACAGATACCCTGCTCCTAAGGCCTGCCAGTAGAGGTCTCAGAGTAGGGAACCTGGCACCCAGATGAAGGTGGGTCATACTGAGCTCAGAACGAAGCAGCTGGGGGTTAATGGAGAACTGCAAAGTGAGCTTTGCCTGCTCAGAGGAGATCACTCAAGCTTTTCCACAAGGAACTTTCATGCAAAAAATAATAAAAAAAAAATTTAAAATTCCTCATGTCATTTGCCATTTTGAATAATATTCAAAGCAATAATAACCTCTCACACTTTGCTTCTTACAAAGGCAATCCTACTGACACATCTGAAGTGATGAACCCCAAGTTCTTATTTGTAATCATTCTGGACAATATGATCAGAAGCACAGAATACAGAAATCCCTTTCTGATACTGACAGAAATACATTGCTCCTTCTATAAGGAATCCTTTGGCAAGGCTTACCTGGAAAAACTGTGTATTAGCAAAGAAGAGGCGTTTTAGGAAGCCAGTGACCAGCAGATAGAGTCTGTGGTGATCCTCTGGATTATCAGAATTGCAGCTTGCAATTGCTGAACTGAAAATAGAACCAGATAGTGTATTTAATTTCCTCTTCCCTTCTCTTTACTTTCTCTCCTCCACATTTTACTTATAAATTAAAAAAAAAAAATTCAAATTGTTTTCAAGATGATTCCGATGTTAAAGACAATAGCCAAGCAGGGCAGAGAGGAGTGGTGGTGGATGCATTCATGAGATACTATCTAACAAATGCAAGGACAACATGCAAGAACAGAGAACAGCAATTCAAGAAACCAGTGTCACAACAAATAGATCCACTGATACATGACAGCTTTAGTAACATTGTTTTGGGGGAAAGTATATATCCATTAAAACAGAGAGCAACTATGGTTATTGGGTAGTGTATTTTGTAGGGTTGTTCAGAACTTCTTTTGTAAAGTTTTTGAGTGAATGAAGTAACCTGTGGTGATGAAATGACATGTAGGTTTGTACTCAGGTAACTGTGGCAAAAAGCTAAGCTATTCATTCTGGACCTTACCTCTGTATTCTTCCTGGGATTTTACAAAGTTCTGCCATCACACCTCTGTCCAGAATTACAAGGGAGGGAACAGGATAAATGTTGACTATTGAAATACTAATATGATTTGGGACCTAAAACAGACTGTAAAGATGATGGCAACACATTGCAGTATTAAGAAATATTTAATCTTATTTTAAATGCAAACGGCAGTTGTGACCTAATAAATGTTATTTAATAGATAAATGTTTGTTAAGCTTTTTTTATCCATTCATGTATATTCTGATCAACAGCCAAAACAACCTTATTTTAATTCATTCTCTTCTGAAAGTGCAATCTGGAACGGTGGTGAAAGAAAGAGATTCAGACTAAAGAGCCCTCTAAATGTAGAAATATAAGTAGAAAATGGAATTAAACCCCTCACAGATTAAAAACACTATTTGCAAAGAGAAACAATCCTAACGAAGACTAAGTAGCAAGAATACATAAAAGATGAGTCATAAAGTGATTTTCCTCTCGAAGAAAGCAACCATTTTCTTTCTTTGGTCTACTGGGAAAAATCAAAGACAGTGCCAGCTTTGTATTTGACATGTTCTCTTCAAGGTAACTCATCTGACCTGAAGAGGAAAGAGATATTATTTAATAGGCCCTGTGTTTCTTTGGTGTTACTGTTCAGGTCAACCATACTTAAACCTAATCGCCTGTTTGTGACTGAATTAGGGTAGTTGAAAAAGCTAAGGGAGAAAATGTTAAAAAATTATCATTTTTGTCTCATTAAATAAGAGTACAGTTTATGATTAGCTGATCTATGCAGGGAATGCCTCATGGTCCTCACAGATCTGGTAAGTGAGAGAGTGAAAAGGAAAACATTACAAAGTATTGTAACTTGAAAAAATGGAAAGCTCTGCAGAGTGGTGAAGAAAATCAGAAGGGCCTCAGTTATCCTGAAGTGACAGGCTGCTCTTAATAAGTGATTCATACTGATTCTACTTTAAATGACCATTAGTCATTTCACTTTTGCACCTTAAAAGGAAGTATTATTGTGAGCACAGTTGCTGGAGGCTGCCATTCTAACCATTTACTAAAAATTAGGCACAAAAAAGAGAGGTAGGCTATTGTCTTACTCCACAGAACACTTGCTGTGAAGTATTGACGGTGGGCTGTTAACTTACTGCGTTTACCAAAAGGGGTAACTTTGTAATTTACCTCTGGCTAGACATTCCCTGAGTCTTGCTTCTGTCAAGGAAACCAGCAGCAACATCAAATGCATCTTCAAACATTACCTAGCAGAGAAATCACTTCAGATGTCAACATATCCAGCCACCTAAAACTTTTACCTAGGGCATAATTTTTAATAGTAAAGTCTTTAAAAACATGATATTCTTTCTTTATATTTAATAGGTACGTTTACAGCTAGAGTAAACCAAGAGGTTTTGTGGAGACAGGAATAATAAGGAATAACTGTATTTCATGACTAAGAACACAAGGTGAAGGTCCATTCCCTTAAGCCTGTGCTTCAACCTCTTGGAATTAGACTTAATATTACATCTCCCAAAAAAATCAGTAAAACCCATGAATTGTATCAGTGCTTTTGAGGCTTGACCATGGACTGCTGCTTATGGCTGGAGATCTCAGCTGTACCAGCCAGTCTCTCCAAATCTGATTCTATTTCACAAAGGAGTTTAGATGCTCCCTGTGACAGACTAATAAGCTCATTAGTTCACTCTGCCATAATGCAGTTCACACATTTTCTGTGCCAGAAAGTGCTGTACATGCAACATCCCCATGACATTTCCTAAGGCAACAAGCAATATGAGTTGTGTCCTGTGACTCAAAAAGAACTTATCAATGCAATTTCCTTATATGCTAAAGGTAGACATCTGTCCCTCTGTTGCAGCTAATAAAATGACACATATCTCTTTGAGCAGCTAGTTGCTTCAGCAATCAGTGCTCCAGGAACCATTTCTAAAGAATTAGCAGTTATTTAATCCATGTCATCAATCTCTTTTTAACAAATGCCATGGTCTACTCAATCACTGGCTTCTTGGCTCTGCAGAGGTGCATGGTACAGGCAGTCATTGGCCCTGTACCATTTGAACTGGTCTCTTTGCTACCAAGCGCTTTGATGAAAAAACCCCACCCAACCCAAAACACAGCAGGCCTTGGCAAACTGGGTATTCCTTCTGAATTTTGATCTTCTGCGCTTCTCAGAGAGTTTGCAGAGCACAGGAACTCTTGTTCTTGCTCCCTGCCCCTGGAGCAAATTATGAGTAAATTTAGCTGTTACTCAGCACAGGGTTACTACCACTGCACTCCTATAGCTTGCTATGTATCTTATCAAGAGAAAAGTTGGTGCAGACATTTACTCAAAGACTGCTTATTGTCTCCACTTATGCATTCAGGTGGTCTTGAGAAAGCTTAGTCACAACTACTGTATGTTTTCAATTAAAAGCTGCAGAGCCAATTAGTATCTGAAGGCCTGGAGTTTCAGAGGCAGACTATGTATGTTACTGAGCACTTACTTCCTCTGGTGTGGAGACTGAGGAACCACTGGCTTCCTCACTGTTACCTCCGCTGTCCCTCACGCTCCCTTCAGTGCATGCAGGCTCTTGGCCAGAAGCCTTGGAATCCACGAGGAAATCTCTCTGACTACAGTACTGCAAGATGCTGTCCCTGCTTTCTTCAGAAAGCTCTTGCCAGAAATGGGAAATAGCTGTGGAGACCTCAGGAAGAGGCACTTCTCCAGTGCAAACAATTCCATGCTCTATCAGTAGGTCCATTGTATGCTTATAAAAATACAGGTATCTGGAATGAAAGGAAAGGGAGCATCTCTTAAGAGCAGGCTATGAGGCAGCCATCTACTGAAAATCAGCAGGAGAGTGGGTAGTAGGAGTAGCTCTGATTCGTAACTGCTTCACTGACTCCCCCCTCTAAGACTTCATACAATTATTGAAGATTGCCCAACACTGTTTGAAGATTTTAGCAACTCTGTTCTGCCAAGATTTCATCTGCAAAAAACAGGCTCCAGCCACAGCTTCAGCAGGACTGCCTCACAACAAAAGCTCCAGGCACTGCAGGTTGTACTTGTTGCACAGGCAGACCTCATTCTGGAGTTTAATCAATTTTCAGCTACTTGCCTTTGTATTCTGAGCCTTTTGCACTGCAAGTCACTTTTTAGACACTTACTGGCGTTGCGCTACACTTTAAAGCCCTGTCTGAGGTGTTAGGTACTTGTACATGCAGACAGAAGGAGACTACCCCAGGTCTGGATGCTCTGACTTAAGCATGGGAGCTAAATTTCCTGCATTTTACATCTGAGGAAATGCATCCCTAAGACTGAATTCTAAGCAGTCTGCAGTGAAACTGGTAGTGGAACGTGTCATAATTTCAACCCAGTCACTAAATCTCAGAACAAGCCTGCTTGTACTGTTAGCACTGTGTGGCACAGTGAACCAAGGATAATAATGTCTACTTCAGAAAGCAACACTGAAGGTTAATTTACATTAATTAAATGCTTAGAGCTTCTCAAATGAAAATAACAAAATCAAAGGAGTACAAACAAGAGTTCTATAAACAGCAGGCATTTTTACTACGTTTGGGCTCAAAATGATTCACAAATGAGCACATTTCCTGATTAACTGAACAGTATTGCATGATAAAGTAACTCAAAAGAGTTTAGTCTTTTCTTTACTATTTTTAAATATTTGTTCCAGTAATCCAATACTGGCAAGATAATTTTGTACACACACATAAGCATGTTTAAACTCGTTTCCATACTCTGGAGTATTGTTCACCATTGTTGGAGACAAAATACTGGAAGGGGAATAAACGTTCTCATGTAAGGTATTTCACTCACTAAGGTTTCTGGATATCCAGCTCCAAACAAAGGATCTGGAGTTTCTCAGGCAGAAGAATATGAATCACCATTGGACTGCTCTGCTAAAGAAATTAAGCTTGAAGCAGAACTCAACTATTTCCTTCCCAACTGGAAAGAGTTTTGCACCGGACACATTTTGCACTGGACAGAGTACCGCGCAGTCCTACCAGTGTAGCTCCTGCTGGTGGACATGGGGAGAAAACTCAGCCTGTTGAAGCTCAAAGCATTTCTGATGCTGCCCAAATAATGTGATTCAACAATCACCAAAAGACTGCTATTTTCTTTGCTGAAGAGTCCCTGTTGTTTTATACCTGTTATAAAAGATCGTTTTTTGACAAGAATTAGCTATGAACCAAACGCAACATGCCATAAGACTACAGGGCAAGAGCCAGAGTTCACACAGTACAGGCCCTGGTCTACCTTGTCAGTGAAGAATGGGAAAGTCAGGTGTTTACAGCTCTGTCATGCAGTCTTTGAGGAAGCAGAGCTTTCTAACCCTGAAAATCTTGATTCAGCACATTTCAAGGTCTTGTAAACGATACCTTACTACAGGCACCTCCGATTCTCACAGGAGCAAAAAAAAAAAGGAGCTGTAGTGGGAGGCTGGTGCCATCTGCTGGCACAGCTGCAGGCTCCATTTGATGAAAAACACGACGATCCAAGGGAATTTTAGAAATAAGCAGCAGTTTGAAGCAAAAGAAAAGGAACTGCGGAAGTGTTTGTTTGTGGTGGCGATGCTGTGGAAGAGGATGCTAGATGTGGATTCTTCTGCACTGCATGTTCTTAACTCTGGAATGGTTAGGGTGAACTTGACTGCTTGATGGTACAGGATAGATTACACATTCATCTATTTCTCATATCTTTACAATCAAATAATCATCCTGTTGGAAAAGCAAGATAAAACCTCCTAGTGCTGTCTGACTAGGGGAAGGGGAAGAACGTGGTGTATAACATACTCAGTTTTAAGATATTAATAACTTTGAAAAAAACCATTACAATCTCTGGCTAAAATAATGGACCACTGACAGGAGAACAGTGGTCTTTGATTTTTAGGTCCTGCATCAGGCACTTAGGGAGCTGATCCTAGAGGGGGTTATGGACTCACACCCACTAGTAACACACATGCAAGAGTTTAGGTTCCCCTCCTCCCCGGTGTTGCAGACATTCTGAGGAATGGTTTCTGGTATCTTCCAGACCACCACTATTCTGCAGCCTGCAGGCTGAGAACAACAAGATCTTCCTTAGTTGAATGCAGCCTTAGCCTGCTCTGATCCCACTAAAAAAGTATTCCAAGCTGCAAACAGCTAAGGGTCTATTTTGGGAAGGGGCAACAGTGTTCAAGCTTCTCATAACAATGCTATTAGAGGCAGGATGAGCATCACTGTAGGGGAAACTATGCTCTGCCTCTGGTTCCTGTACCTCCCTAGAACACATACAGCTAGACTCCTGACAATTTCATCTGGTGTAGCAATTCCTACATTCCTAAAATCTAGCCCCATTGCAGGGATACAACTTTATGGGGGTACTGATACCACAAACAAACAGGGACACACACCTGCATAAATCATCCTGGATTAATAACCTCCTATTTCACCTGAGCTTGCCTGTTAAAGCACTACTGTTAGCAAGTATGTTCCATTGTACTCTGAAAGTCCTATGGACAGTGGTAAAGCGTGGCCACACAGGGACTGAAACAGTTGAAAGAAATTTTCTTCTTTTTCTTGAGAAGGGGTGAAAAATCCTCAGGGATTTACCAGGGCCTGAAAGCTGGGGACTGCTATGATGCTGAGAGTTCATTCACATGCAAGTCACAGGTAAAGGACTTGGGAAGTGATCAGCTCCATCACCAGCAGGGCCAAAGTTGCTGGCACAAGTCTTCTGCAAGGCAGATTCAGGCTCCAGCAGGGCTGTATGAACAGCAGCGCCTCAATGCACAGTGTTAATGCAAACAAGTTGAAAAACTGAAGGAAATGTGGGGTGCACTTACCGTTCAAATTCCACTAGATCTGGGGAAGAAGAGTCTGAAAACTGGATCAGTTCTGGCTTCCCATCTTCTTCCAGTGTTTGTTTTTCACATTCTTGAATCAAATACCAGATGGCAGAGTCACTTTCACTCACGTCTTCTGAGGCTGATGTAATGCTGGAAAGAACACAAAAGAAAAAAGCTACATGAACAATTTCTTAACTGGACCCCTGTCATGGTCACTCCAGAGTCCAGGGCCATTCTTCCCAAGCCAGCTTTTCCCTCCTTCTTTTGCTTTGCAGGAGAATGAGAAGTCCTTGGTGGAGATCAGCTATATAGAAGGGAAAGAAAATAAAAGCACTGACTGGAAATGAGACCAACAACATGCTTAGAATGTTTGTGTACTACATGGGATTACAGGGGTCCAAGGGAAATCTCTTCATCCTTTTCTCATGATGAAAGACCTCTGCTTGGAAATACAGTAACAATGACAAAGAGGTTCAGAGATGCTGGGATGGAAGCAAGTGCAAAGTATTATCATCTTTTCTTGACTGGTATAAGCCCTTACCTGTGATTGCTGAATTGCCTCTTGACATATTCCTCCCTGATTTCCTCCAAGCTGGATGGGTTCCCATCCTCCAGACTGTAGCTCTCTGTTGTCAGCAGAAAGGTTACTGTTACATCAGTGGCACTTTTGACTTCTCACTCACCCTCAGCCCCAACCAAACAGAGTATTTTCAATAACTGGTTCTTCATGAGCCAGAGCTTTTCATGAGGGAAAATAATGTGAAAGAAGAAATCTCTGCCTCTCCTACAATGTGACTAGCATCATTGGGAGGTTATGAACACTGAGGAACTTAGAATCAACGCCTTGTTCCTAACACTGATCTGACAGAACTGATGGTGAAAACAACAAGCAAATCAAAGTTCAGGCATGCACTAGTCAATACAGTATTTTGTGATTACCATATAATGAACGAATTGCATGTAAAAAACCCTGACATCCAAGCTGTGATTACCACAAGCAGTATGAATTTTACATACATGCAAGTCAATACAAGGGGAAGCTTGCCTCCAAGCTCCGCTTGGCCAGCCTCACTGCTTGTGATCCCTTCAGTTTTGCTCTGTCAAAATATTCTTTCTACCTATGACTGACTTTTACGGGTCATCCAAAGATGTGGTTTCAGATAAGACTGTTCATTGTAAGCACTGAGACTTCTAATTGATGTAAATTATTGGAGGTGCAAGTTGCATAAACAGCAATTTTTTTCTTCTGGCTGACAAGAATTTGGACACTTGAAGGGACAAAAAAATATGTCCAAAGCCTCTACCCTATACGCCCTTAGTCCTACTTGCTGCCAGTGGAGGCAGTGGCCAGCATCAGTAAACAGAAGGCTCATTGTTGAGGGTGTGAAGCCCCACAGCAGGAACTGCCTCAGCTGCTGACAGCACATGCTGACCCGCGTGTCACAGGCTGTGACAGAGGAGGGCATGAAGATGACCCATCAAGCGGAAAGAAAACAAAACTGTACCATCTCTCTTAGCCATTTTTATCAGAGTAAACTCTTAATCAGAGGCTTCCATTTCCTACACTAGGAAATCCTACCTCACACCAGAGCCTGCAGTTCAAGCTCTCACACCGCTGGGTGCTCCTGACGGCTGTGACTCGCACTGCACCACATTGCTGCGGCCGGGAGGAGCACACATGCTCCCACAGCGAGTGAGGCTCCTTAGTGAGAGCCTAAGGATCCAGCATGGGGACCCACACCAGGCCACACCTGCTGGGGGCAAATCGGCAGCAGTGTGCCAAGGGCACTCAGGCCTGCTGCCATGGGATAGCAGGAAATACTTGTTTCCTTTCTGCACCTAGGCTGGGGAGGGAGTAGGAAACACTGAGTTAGAGGGGGATTTCTGAGATGCAGTGCTTAGTGGGTTGATAGACTTTTTGCTATCCCCTTTATTGCTACAACTAAAGCCACAGTTGGCTGTGATCCTCAGCTGTGCACCTATCTGTCTCTGTTTAACAAATACATAAAAACCAAGTGCAGGCACTTTGTCCAAGCAAATACTTGCATAGTTACCTTTCATCTTCAGCAAAGAACACAAGGTTTGCTCCAACTTCTGGATAGATGTCTTAGCCTTACACAAAACCTGATACTAAACATAAGAAGAAAACAGAACTGATTATTCTCTGCTCTAACTAGATTCATGTTTGAAAATGCCTTGATTTTTTTCTTCACTTTTGCTTCATTTTGACCTTCAGTAATTTCCATGTCTCTGTGAAAAAAATGATGTTGTTTCACCAGCTACCCTTATACATATGAAAAGGGAAAATAATAACATAGTAAACTTCAACATAGAATATAAATATTTGTATATATTATGCAATACATACACATCACACCCAGTCTCAAAGACATTTGCTACTTAACTCTGATCTTTTTTCATCAGCAAATGGTCTTTTTTGGATCATTCTCTTCTTGGAGCATGTCCAGAAATACCATGCTGTGAATCCTTGTTGGATGCCTACCAACTTAAAGCATAAGATTTTAGTAATGATTTCCTGTGAGAATTTTGCTAGGAGAAGCCTTTGCCATGCTCTACTCTCAGCTGATGTAAACTGGAATAACTTCATTGCTGCACATCACTCCATCATTTATACCAGACATAACTGAAAACATACGACCAGTGCATTTAAACATACACATCTCCAAAATATTTGAAGATTTACGTGTGTGGTGAGACCATCCATGATCACCTTACATGGGATGTCTACCTTGCAGAGCTTTCACGACAGATATTTTAGCAAGACACTAAACACTAAGGATACAAGTGACCTTCTGTATTTAGGCTTTTTCAAGATATTAAACTTCCTTGACCCCCTGATGTCGCACAAGCGGCACATGATACTATGAAAAAGCAATTTTAAGAATTGGCATGTGAACGTAGTCTCCTTAGACTAGGCAAAGGAAGTAGTAGTTTAGTTTTGGCTTCTGAGATCATGATGACTTCAGCTTAAGTCGCATCTTGCTCAGAACATGGGAAACCAAACTCTTACCTCAACCTACATGAGAGCTAAGGGCCTGAGCAGGCACAAGCCTCATATAGAAGTATTTGGCATGTTCATAGCCCTGTACAAGGACAATTCCCTCTCCATTTTTCAAACTGGAAAATGTAACCAAACAACAATGTAACCAAATGAATTGGTGGCAGGGTTGAGAAAAGACTCCTGATGTTTCTCTGCCTCCAGCATAGCAATATCAATCTGTTCAGTAGTATTTTGAGTAAATTTCATCTTTATAAACAATTTTGATTAAATAGTTTCTTTGTTTAGAATAGACAAAGAAACAGTACCGGTGGTTGTTTTTTTCCTGATCTTATTTTTCCAGAGTGCCTTGAAGACAGAGCCTCATGAGGCTGAATGAATTTCTCCCTCCCCTCTAACTTTTTCTGTCCCTAAACTCACTATTCTGATTTCAGAGCAAAATGCTGTGAAATCAAGATAACTCCATCATGAGATCCCTTGGTTTGTTTCCAAAACACTATAAAAGAAGACGCAAAGCTAGAAAAATGCAGCAAAAAAGCCTGTAAGAATAGTGCAGACAAGGCACATGATAAACCCATGACCCAGAAACTACAAACTGAACAACTTGCTTATGCTGAGTTGGCAGCTTTAAAGAGATCCAGGAAAGGTGCATGTAGTGAAGTTACACACGCACCAGCACCCATTAAGATACAGTGGTCATCCTCATAAATTTAACCTAAACCTGGTTAAGTTTGAACATGCTTATGTATTATAGTGATGGATAGGGAAGTAGTCGCTGCTCCGCACCTTTGAGGCACAGTTGTCTGACTGGGATAAAACTCTTCCCCGCAAGCTGCTGAAGAGTCTTGCCAGAGGAACCCGGTGGTGTGCCTGTGGCAAGTGCTGCTTTGCCATACAGTGTTCTACCTCTTACAGGTGTGTCAGGGGATTGAGACTCACTCTGGCATGTATCTTCCTACAGTCTCCAGCTGTCTCTGCCGAAAGCTGCAATGCAACATTTATTTATACTGAATAAATATCTAAGTGAAGAAAAAGAAATCTTACAGCCTGCATAGTGGTCAGACCAAAACAAACAAACAAAAATATGTGGCTGATTGACAAGGGCATTCCAGCTCATCTTTGTGTAGAAAATCATGGAGTTTGAAATGTTCTCTTTGCCTGACAGATCCCTGCCTGTTAAAGGGATCTTACTTACTAAAACACTAACAATAAACTGCAACACAGCTTAAGCTAGCCTCCCACCTCCTGCACACTTCCCCGTTTCCATCAAATATCCAGGGCTTGGCTTCACACTGACTCCTCTCCTTCCACACATGTTACTAAGTGACAGACTTCTTTACAATATTGGATTTTTTTCCCCAATTAACTGTGACATTTGTGCAGGCAACGATATCAGACATACACTTGCACAAGAGGGCCAGATCCAGGCGCAGCCAGGCCTGCTGCAGCTGCCCCGCCGGCCTGACAGAGCCTGAGGCGCCCGTCTGGAAAGCCCTTCCCGGCCTGCCACTGGAAGGCCAATGCCCGCTGCCCCGCTACCGACCGCAAGTACAGCCTAGGGGTAAGAAGGCCCGCCCCTGCTGTTCCTTCCGCAGCCGGGAGGGGACAGGCCGGCCGGGGGAAACCCCTGAGGCGCCGCCGGACTCTGCAGGGACGGGTGTGTCCCTCGGTGCCGCCCCGCCCGGAGCCGCCCTCGGCCGCCGCGCCTCTGCCGCGAGCGCCAGGCAACATGAGCCACACGTGGCCAACGGCCAATCGCGACGCAGCCGCGCCGGACGGCGGCCAATCAGAAGGCGGAAAAAACGCGGGCTCTGAGCTCCGGCGGGGAGGGAAGAGGGGCAGGGAACAGGCGGGAAAAGGAGGGCGGGCAGGGCATGCTGGGAGCTGTAGTCCTCACCGCGCAGGGCCGGGCCCTGCCCGCCCCGCCCCACCCCGCCCACGGGCGGAGCCGGCGGCGCCGCGGGGTCCCTATGGCGGCGGCGGCGGAGCGCACGGATGAGCTGGTGCGGGACTATCTGCTCTTCCGCGGCTTTACCGCCACCCTGAAGCAGCTGGACGCTGAGATCAAGGCGGATCGGGAGAAAGGCTTCCGGGTGAGCGGCGGCCGTGTCCCCGTTCCCGGCGGGGCGCTGGGCGCGGGTGCCCCCGGGGAGGACGCGGTCCCCGGGCAGGCCTCGGGCGCCTCTCCGCGCTCCCCGGGGCTGGGCGAGGGCAGCGGGCCTGACGGCGGCGGGGCGGCTCTCGGAGCCCCCGCGCCTCCCTCCGGAGCGGCCGGCCCCGCCCCGCCGGGCTGCACTGGGCTGGGTGGCGGGGCCGGGCCGGCCGCGCAGAGGGACCCCTGTCCTCGGAGCCGCCCGGCCGCCGCCTGTGTGCGCGCTGGGGACCGCGGGGCACTTCAGCAGGGGGAAGGCTCCCCTCCTGCGTGGCTCCGGAGCGGCGTTAGCGCAGGACAGTGGTTTTCATCCCCTCGCTTGGCTTCCCAGTCGGGGAGCACAGTTCCCGGCCAGCCGCCCCCGCCGGTGGTCAGCCTGGCCCGCCCAGAACTGCCGTCTGTCCGACTTGCAACCCACCGGGGGATTTTCGGCTTCGAGTCGAGAGGAACAGAGGAGACCCGCGTACCGCGAGGGCGGCGGCAGGAAGACATCTCTTTGCCTGGATCTTTTCTTGGTCATGAGATTCTTGTCCAGCGGCATTACAGCTCTGCTTCTTAGTTTGTGTGTCTCAAGCACCAGCTACCTTGACAAACGTGTGGAAGTTGGCACAGAATTTGCCAGTGTCAAAAATACAGTTTCAGTCTATTATGCGAGCTGCATGTTCGTGTAACAGCAGTTCTGAGCACTGAATGTAGTGCTTTGAACAGTCAGATTTTTTCTTTAACCACCAATCCAGCCACTACTTTTATTATTCATTAAGCATGTTGCTTTTATTTTTAAAACACTAGCACTTTGCTAATGTTTAGAGATTGTCAGACAGTTGACTTAACTGAAATTATTGTCCAAGAAGGAACTGCTGGGGTCACAAACTTCAGTTTCATTTATCTGTAGGAAGCCGCAGAGATAGAAGCTGAGTGACGTCCTGAAACATTAACTGATGAGGGGAGAGCAAACCACATATTAAACGAATTCAGTTTAATTTTATACAGGGTAGAGGGTTGGTTTTTTTTTCCTGATGCCTCTCTTGGCCATCAGAAGTCACTGAACAAAAAATCTCTTCCCACACCACCATTCTTCCTTATTCATATTGCAGAAATTATTTTCAGAAGGACATCATAATAAAAAAATCCTGTTGCAAAATTTTACGCCTACCTTGTTAGTAGATGAAATTATTAAAGATAAAGGTACTTCAAAGATTGCAATACAACAGAACTGACTTCCTCTTTCTATTGGCTAAATGTAGGGGTGTTTTTCCTTTTAGTCTAAAAATAATGCTATTTTTTTCGTATACTGCACTTGAGTTTTCAACATTTGATCACGTTATTACTTTTTCATTATCAAGTGACTTTTCAAAGCACTGGAAAGTTTTGCTTACTTGCAAAGAACCCTCTCAACTGGGCTTAACAAAATGTCATATTTCTGTGAAAATCTTTTTGTCTATATTCTATCATGTTTCTTTTTCTTTTATTTGGAAAGTGCTGCAGAGTGGAAGAATGCTAATACAAAATGCAGTGTTTCCAGGATTAGGAAAATGGCTAATGCATAAGTGTTGGATTGTACCATTTATGCAGTTAAAACTTCTCAGCACTGAGTTACAGAAAGTCTCTTGTGCCGCAAGAGCCCTCAATGACTTCAGTCTTCTCCGTTTTGCCCTCTTTAGGTGGATAAGATAGTAGACCAGCTGCAGCAGTTCGTTCAGAGCTACGATCTGGCTGCCCTGCGGGATTACTGGAGTTATCTGGACCGACGCCTTTTCAGCCGTTTGGAAGACGTGTACCGGCCAACGGTGAACAAGCTCAAAACCAGCTTATTCCGATACTACCTTGTCCATGCTATTCAGGTAGTGTTTGATCTTTAGGCTTCTCTTTTATCAAGATCCTGGTCTCTGAAACCAGAGAGTAAACTGCTCTTGTGAGCCTCTGACAGGCCTGGTGGGTAAGGAGCAAGCAATTCATGTGTTGTGATCAGTAGTGTAGTAACGAGGTTGATGCAGTCTCACATGACAAGCTTGTGTGAAGGACAGGGAAACTCGGGCGAGGGGGAAACACAGTTAGCTGAGAGCAAGATGTTCACAGTCTGACATGAAGGCAAGTTCCCCTCAGAAGGATGCTAGCTCAGTCTTGCTTAGCCTCTGTTGATAACTTGGATACTGGCAGAGATCACAAGGTTCAAATTGGTACAAGGAAATGTGGGAGAGAAAATTAATATCTTTTTGCTTGCTTTCAATAGAACAGAAAATAATGAGCTTAAAATGGAACAGAGATTAACTTACTGAAACCCTGGGAAAGTCAATGGAGTATATTTTCCCCTTGATTCTTCCTCCTTGATTCCAGTCCCTGACTGAAAATCTTGATTGGTGTTGGTGGAGGAATCAAAATCTAATACGCATTTCCAGAAGTGCATTTTTTCGTATTTTATTTTGCCGTGTGCTTACCCTGAGGTGTGACAGCCCTGTCTGAATAATATAACAGGCGGAAACCTTTTCAGGTTACATCTGCTGTAGGCTTGAGTAATTTACACTTTGGTCCTGAGTATGAACGCTCATGTCTTATGTCAGCGCACGATCTGCAGTGGTTTAACTGGAGATCAGTGTGTTTAGTTTGATTTGTCTCAGCCTTTAAACAAGATTGTGGTGACTAGAAAGAAGGTTGGATTAAGTGTATTTGTGAGCTTCTCATAGCGTATTTGAGATTCTTTTGTTCCCTTATGAATCTCTTAACTCTAGCCACTTGCTGTGTCAGGTGGTGAAAGTAGTTGTTATTGTGTTCATAACAGAACATAACAGAGAGCAAGTATTCCTAGACCTAATCTGACAGCATTAATAGAAGTGTGAGCCCTTTTCTTCTTGCTGTGTTTCAGAACGGCCGCAATGACAAGGCGCAGGAGTTTTTCCTCAAGCAGGCCTCCGAGCTCCAGAACCAAGTGGAGTGGAAGGAGTGGTTTGTCCTGCCCTTCCTCCCTGCCCCAGACTCCAACCCCACCTTCGCTACCTATTTCTCCCGCCAGTGGGCAGATACATTTATCGTGTCTCTGCACAACTTCCTGAGTGTCTTATTTCAGTGCATGCATATCCTTTTTTGCAACTAATAGTTAAATCTCCCTTGCCATGGTGTTATACTGTTAACAGTGATGCCGAGAATGTAGTATTACAGAACCTATATACCAGTATAGTATTACAGAACCTGCTGCTTTCAGGTGATTGTTTAAAACAGCCAAGACTTAATAGGAAGCTGGTGTTTACCAGAGGATGTTGGAATAGTTATTGCTCAATTATCTGATGATATGTTACATTCCCTGGGCACAAACAACTGTGATTGTTGCTTATGCAGCCCTGTCCTAGTGACTAGAAATCTTGCCCACACCTTGTTCTGAAATGCTTTTACTCTTTGCTTGACATAGTACAAAACAGGCATGCACCCGTGGGTCATAGTCCATAACTATTCTGGCATCTTCTGTTAGACTCTTCTCTGGGTACATTATGTTCACAACATTGTCTAGTGACAGCTCACTACAATAGGGCAGTTAATTGTTGGCAGAAGTTTTTGCCTCACACTACAGAGTTCTGGCCTAATGTGTTTGCTGATGGGCAGGCTTACACTGTGGCTGGAATACAGCTCATCAGGAACTGTTTCTTCAGTGTACAGTAAAGCAGTAACATAACCTGTCTTGTCTTCCAGCTCTGACTGTAAAAAGGAATAATCTAAAAATCCTTACAAAGTCCATGTGAAATAGTTTGTGCAACAGCAAAGTACAAAGTTGACTCGGTAACTAAGCTGTTGCTGATCTTCTGGTCGTGCGCATACTTATTGCTAGTTGTATGGACTGGGCAGCTTTGTTTTTACAGGCAAATGGCTGGTATGGAGTGCTGGCTTTTAGAATTAAACCAGGTGCTCACAAGTTCGTGCCTTGATTTTCTTTAACATTCCTTACCGGTTCCAGTCATACTGAACTTTGAAGCTGAATGTCTCAGGAGCAGTCTCATACAAGAAGAAAATGAATCGTTGCGGCATAAGGTCAGAACTGAGGTCACTCTTTAGCTGCTGACTGTGTGATGCTGTGAGTTTTGTAAAATTGGTTCCACCCATTCAAGGACGTACTAACTGTTCAGTTCAGTGCAGTTATTCTAAGGCAGATTGTTAAGTCCTTTGTTATATTTTGATTTATATTTCAATTGTCTCCAGCAAACTTAGGGTTGTGATCATACTGTGAATTGTCTGTTTAGGGTATTCCTGTCCCTCTGATGGACGTGACAGTCCCCGTCCCTGTGCTGTCTGATAAGTGGCTGGATACTATTCTAACTGCTTTTCTCATATGCTGCAGAGTCAAGATAATGTGAAACTAGTGGCAGGTTAAGGGTGCATATTGTAGAAATATAGAATGTGTTGGAAGGGATATATCGCTGATTTTGCATGGAAACTTGTGAATAGTATTTAGTCATTTCCAGATTTTAGCTGATAGAACAATAGAAGCAATAGAAATGGGCAGTAAATTCTGGCAAAGAGACAGAAACTGTTACTTCTAAAATGGCCACTTCACCATATTTGATGTACACTTAAAGCAATTTAGATCAACTAATGGAAATGTTGTGAATGTCTGTTTCCCAACTCTAGACCTTACAGGAAACCATGAGAAGGGTCGATCAGTTCAGAGAAAATGTTGCTCATCCCCACGTCTTATTTTTGGCAGTATCAGCAGATGCTTAGAAGAGAGGGTGTAAGAATATGTAACATGGGGCAGTCATTTCCCAGTATAACTTCCTGTTAGAGAGATTCATGAAATCTGCAGTTTAAGAACTTTCTAAACTACAGATCATATGTGGATGATCACATACAAGTAGGAAGCCTTATTCATGTAAGCAGAACTTCAATTTCACTTCCTCAAACATACCAAAGTTAAAGCTCTTTCTGTATGAATACTTGAGTAAAGTAAGTTTTGTGCTTTACCTCCCATGTTACAAAACACTGTTGTATGTTGTGCTTCCTGTTTCAGCTGTTTTAGTAGCTGTTCGACACTGTCCTAAAAATGTTGAAGTAAAGTAGAATAATTGATTTCAAAAAGGAGGCTTTTTTTTCTGTGAAAGAAAAGCGAGGTTTGTCACTGTGTACTGTACAGAGTTAGTGGATCAGTCAGACGGAAGGGTTCTGCAAAGATGCTCAGTGAATAGGGACGGCAGCATAAGGTACGTTTTGAAACAGCTCTTCTATTTCCTCCAATTTTGCATTCTGTATTCTTAGTGAAATTAAAGCTATGGTTTGTGTTTGGCATGTTGATTGATATAATTTACAGTCTGGATAAGGGTTTTCTGACAAATAGGCAGAGTTAAAACAAGGCTTTCCCTTTTGGAGAACTGCTCAGGTCAGAAAAGGAAGCAACTACCTACGGAGGGCAGGTTTAAATTCTGTTTTACACTGTTGAAACAATGCAAATATATGAATAACAAATTCATTTTTCTTGTAGTTTTGTTCCTTAAATACTACGATAAAAGGAAAAAGAAGAATTATATCTGAAAAACAAATGTACAGAAACACAAGAGCCTGAGGAACTCTTCATGTGAATGAGTCACAGGCATAAAGCATGTCTGTCGCAGAAAGCTGCATCCTGAGGTTCCTCTCTGCTAAAGGGGAAACCCAAAAATGTTTCTTTCTCCATAACATGGAGATAAATTTCATTATCATACTTGAGAAGGAGATGCACAGGATATGGAGCTGGATTTCAGGGTGACCTGGTGGTGTTGACCTTGGTGAGCCCTGCTAGTTCACCAGTTCTCCAAACCCTTGGTGTGGGACGAAGATTACCTTCTAGGCTCCGTACTGGTACATCATTACTGCCTGTCACATGCATTGCTCTGGCCTTAAACTGCCTGCGTGGAGAGTGACTAGTCAGCTCTGCCCTGCCTGGCTCTTTGTTTCCCAGCACCATTAATGTTCCCAGAGCAACAGCCCAGGGAGAGGAGTGAGGGGTTTTAAGTAGGCTCTGGTTTCACATGTGTAAAGTACTGATTGTTTTGACTACTCAGACTAATGTAGTGCTCAGCTGGTCAGAGCAATTTTCTTCCTTCCCCACCCTTCCAAGGCTGTTGAAATAAAAGGAGTAAACAACCTCACTGGGTAGGAAGAAGGTGAATCTCAGTGACCTTCTGTTTAGTTGGCTCTTCTCTGTTGTTCTAGCTGTTTGCTCTGCAGGCTGAATCCTCCCGCATGAAGAAAGAAGAACTGGAAGTGGAACAAGCAGTTGTGCACCACAAGCTGCCTGCATATGTGGCCAACATGGATCGACTAGGAGACTCTGAGCTGTGAGTGCCTACAGGGGAAGAGCTGGGGACAGGCTCTGCTGCCTTTGTTATGTCAGGGAGGATCCAGGAGGGTCATTTCCCTGTTCCCTGCCCCGGGAATCAAGGCAGAAATACATCAAGGCAGAAAATCTCGTAACCTAAGTGGATTTAATGGGGGAATTCATGATGGACATCTCTCCCATCATTTGGGAGGTTCTTGCAAACCAGTGAGAGCCCAAGCACACATGGAAGTGATTCTGCTCTCAGCATTGCAGTAAGGTGTTCTGGGCAGCCAGGGCAATGGTAGCAGTGCAGTACCTTGTAGTATTGCTCAAATGAAGTGGATTGTCTCTTGATTCCAATTTACTTTAGTGCCTGCAATGCCATAGGTGAGTGCTCTGTGTTGTTTTGTAGGGATTCTTGTTACAGAGAGATGTTTTCTTGCTTTTGCAAAGTCAAGGGAGAAGGAGTTTTTGTTCTATGAGGCTCAGTTATGTGCAGAACTCCCCATAAACTTGCTGCAGTTAAAAGTGTGTTCTGTGGCTGCATCTGTTGTATACCTATCTGTGGAAACTAGGCAACATATACAATGATACACCTTGTTCAGTTTTTATTTAAACTCTGTTTTGCCCCCAGTATATTCTCAGGCAAGGCAAATCTGTGCGTTTGGATTCACCGTGTTACTGAGGTGTTTTTTTCTTACTTTAAAAGGATCTGAAAGAATATGTAGCTCAGCTACAGGTTATTAATAACACTGGGGCTTTGACTTTCTCATGTGCTTCTTTCACTTGTATTCAGACGGGAAGAGGATTGATCAAATTATCCTGTTGACAGTGACAACTGTCAACAGTTGTAGCAGATACCACACACAAAGTGTTTTAGTCTAAAAGCAGTCTGATTAAATAGACTTAAGTGTCTATTGAACTATCTTGATAATTGCTCTGCACTCCTTACAGAGGACAGACTACAGAGTTTAGTTTGTGATATGTTTTTTTAACTGTGTGGAAAGCCCCAATGCTATCTGCACATGTGGGGGAGTGTGACGTGAGGGATGGGATTATTTATTCCCATATTAATTTTTGTTCATTTGTATTAGAAAAACTTGCCTAAGAAGCAGTATTTCTTGTGCATGCAGCTGTCTGGGAGCCAGTTCTGGTTGCTTATTTTCATGTCTCTGCTCAACCCAAAGCCCAGCTTTTGGTAGAACAGTTCCTTCCTTGAAGAGTGGATAGACACAGTGAAGATTATTGTATTCCCCTTCCCCTTGCTGCCACACTGCTCTCAGAGGAAGCTGTAGCAGAGTGAGGTCAGATAGTTATGGTCTGGGAAGCAGCTGCTGCTCTTGGCATTGTGGGCTGAGAAGGGAGGTGTTTGTAATTATAGAAATGATTACAAACTCTCTTGCTTGCTTTGGGTGCAGATACTGAGATGTTGAAGGCCTGCTGTAAAATTGTTGAACACCACTTGCTGAACACCTGTCTAAGGGTATTTAGTGAAACACTGGATACTGAATGTTTCTCAAAGTAGAAACATCGAATTGGGAATCCCAGCTGAACAGGTTCTTCAGAGATCTGGATTCCCCTGCCTTTCCCTTAGGGTATTTCTAAACTAACCAGATGGTGTGGATGGAGTTTTAGGTGGCTCTACCGGGGATTCAACAACAGTTGATCCCACTATCTCAGTGGCATCTCTAAGAAGTAAGCTTTTGGTTACGGGAATTATAATGATCTGCTCCAGGTACTAACAGAATGTTTTCAAACAGTTTTTTAATGCATAGTGGTCCTCTGGCTTGGAAATGAACGTCTGTCTTCAAGTGGTTCAAACAGCTTCACTTGCTGGGTGGTCTTTGATCAGGTTGCCTGGCTACACTTTCATATTCTATTTTTTTTTTTCTTTTTTTCATTAGTGATATGACCTGCAATCAGAGGAGTACAGCACATTCTCTTCAGTCCCGGGGAGGCTTTTTGTCTACTTTTCTCTCCCAAAGTAAAAAGGGGCCTTCTAGACCAGCCCATCCAAGTGGGGCTTCTCCAACACAGACTGGCAGTATGCTGCTAGGGAAGAAAGAACCAACAAATCACCAGGTAATTATCAGCTGTGTTCACTGAAAGTTGCTCAGTATCCAAGGAGTTAACTTGCTGCATGGCACTGCTCCAAGCTTTTGCTTCCACCTGAAAAAATGAAATGTCCTTTCCTGCCTTGCAATATATGCTGGACCTGAATGCAGCACAAGAACAGCTACTGTTTTCTGTGGGCTTGTAGAGCCTTTGCAGGTGCTTGATTTCTTTGCTGCCTCTTTTGCTCTTTGTTCTGCAGCATAGCACAAGCATAACATTGCTTAGTTGTTTCTCTGCCTTCCAGAGTGCCAAAGGAAAAGAAGGAACAGTGAGCTCTAAGGATGGGAAGAGTCACTTCAGTGGTTTAGTCTCAGGCGAATCAAGTTCCCTGCAGCAGCGGCAGAAGCGCTTGCAAGAGCATGGGAAGGAAAGGAAGGAGCTGCTGTCGAAAGGAACTTTCCAGGTACTGGTCAACACTGCAAGGCTGGGAAGCAGAAGGCTGGTATTTCTGTAAAACTAAGTGGTAAAGCAAGTGCAAGTGTTTCCCTTAAGCTTCTGAATTGCTACCCGGAACTCTGTAGTTAATCAAGTCCCATTTCAAATGGAAGAAGAGTTGTCTTTTGTCATGATCTTTTTCAACAGCTTGATCCTGAGGGCAGTATGTTTCATTCACCTTAATGGCTGTGTTCAAATTCCTTGCTAAACCTTATTTTTCAGTAGCAATGGACTTGGCCCATCCATCCTGCCCAAGTGAGTTCTCTTTCTGTGCGTTCTTATGCAGATTTGTGCAGGCTCTGTGTGGGATAGATGAAAGCTGATAGAAAGTTTTCCTGGACAGGAGTGGAAACATCTTTCCTAGCAATGTTTTCTTTTTGGAGTTTATTGCACTTCATGTTGCAGTTTTGCCTGGGAGTGTGCCCTGCTTTCAGATCTAATGAAATAATAAAACTGTGTCCTGGAATTTAACTGCTGAAGGTCAGCAGACCCCTTCTGTTCACCTGTGTGTTGTACGGCTTTCAGCAGCCATGTTGTTAAAGAATACAGAGCACAGGAGGAATGATGGCAACATCTCAGCCATGTTTATTTGGGCTATATGAGACACTGCCTTGGGGGAGAGACAGTGCTTAGGGACTGTGTCCTGTTGGCCAGTATGTGTGGCTGTTCTGTTTGTGGGAGCACTGCTTTAAGTTACTCCATCACTCAGCATTCAAGGCCTTGAGAGAACTTTTTTTCTTCATGGTTCATCCAAAACGCTCTAAACATTGGTTGGAAAACTGCAAAGCCCAATTTCCCAATAAGTTTCCTTTGACTTTCCTTTTTCTGTGATGTTCCAGGTTAGGGCAGTGTTTTTTGGGCTATGTAAAAATTGGTTCTAGCGCTTTTGGGCAAGCTTGATACTCTTTAGCTTTCTCTTGTTCTCAAAGCATGTGAGCAAAAAGGAAAATGAAAGGTGGTGCTGTTTCTTCCTCTTTCACGAGTGTCATTCATTGGTTGTTACCTCCCCACATTAATTGAGAGATCATTCTTGGATTTGTTTCCCAACCTTTTCCAGCTCTGTGATTTCACATTATTTGATTATGCAGTGTTTGATCCATTGGTCCTAATGTGAAGCTACTGTAAATGAGGCAAGCATTTGTTATGGAACGTGGATTCAAAACCATCCATACCATTTTGGGACACTTAATTTTCAGAGGATGGTTTAAGAAAAGAATGCTTGCAGATGTTTTACTGGCTTATGTGCTGTATCTGCTTCTTGTTCACCTTCTGGTAGCAAGGGAGGACTAAGCTGCTTCCTAACGTTTCTATGTGCTGCAGTGCAGATCTTGTCTCATCCAAATGCCTTCACCTTCTAAAACTCCATTTGTTCTGTCTTCTCTGTCAGATTGGGTTTTAAGCTTTTGGACTCATGTGCCAACTCTACTGTTGTCATCAGTCAGTTGGCTGCAGTGGTGGCTCCAGTGCACACAGTCTAAATCTCTGGCAGATGAGGAAAATCCATCCACTGTTGCTTAATAACCAACAAGAGATTTTGTGCAGATTTGCTTAATTGCATATTATACGGACTTAACTTATATTGCTGAATGCAAGAATTTCTTGAAATACATTGATTTACTTGCGAATTTGTGCTCTAATGGCATCTAAATGGGCCTCTAATATTGGCTGAGGTATGAGGTTTCCTTTAATTCTTACAGGAAAGTGTATGGCTGGGCACATGGAGGGGTGTATAAGGGACTCTACAACTAAGCAGGCCATGGTGCAAATCTGCAACACACTATCCTTGTGCTCAGAAAGGTCCCTGGAAGAAAGAGTGTTGGGCTGAGAATTCTTCTGTTTCGTTGCAGCTTCTTTTTTTTTTTTTTCTCCCAGCAGGCTGGGGTGGCTGAGGAGCTTGATATGGAGCTGCTGCTTCCTTGTATTTCACACAGGATTTCTTCCTTTAGGGCCAAAGTGCTGAGAAGAAAACAGATATTGGCATAGCTGAGACAGAACCATCCTCAGAGCTGCATGCTGAGCAAACAGAGACTTCAGCCAAAATGCCTACCAGCAGTGCAGAGGCTGTGGGAGTTCGGCAGGAACAGCCTTTCATCGTCCTGAGCCAGGAGGAGTATGGGGAGCACCATTCATCCATCATGTACTGCAGGTAATGGACTGTCAGAAGAGGGCTGTCTTGTACAAGCCTCTGCAGAAGGACCAGCTGTGTTGGCCTCTTTCTCCCAGCCTCTCTTCTGTCCAGCACATTGTGCATATACTCTCAGTTGTAGGGCAGTCAAGTTGCTGTGACTGAAAATAGCCTGTAGCTTGTGCATTGAGAATGGACAGAGATTTTTGTGGCTGGGAGATGCTAGCCAGGAAGAAACTCCCTTGGAAAGCAGGATGGTATTGCATAAGGGCATTTTAATTTACATCTGGAGCTTAATGCACCTCATTGTGCCAGTTACTGTGAACTGAGTGGGAGGTGGTGCAAGGAGGTTCTGATTCCTGCAGAAGGAACTGGTGCATGGCCAGGGAAGGATGGCTTAATGGGATATATAATTGCATCTAAGAATTGGAGGGAGAAAAATACCCCATTGGTTTTGTTCTGCACACAGGGTTGATTGTTCTGGACGGAGGGTGGCCAGCTTGGATGTGGATGGGGTCATCAAAGTCTGGTCTTTTAACCCCATAATGCAAACTAAAGCTTCCTCCATTTCCAAATCTCCATTGCTCTCTCTGGAATGGGCGACTAAGCGTGATCGGCTGGTGAGTAGTCTGCGTGTGGAGGTGCAGCAGATGATTTGGGGCTGTGTTGCATGTTAGTTTCTAGAAAGCAGCATTGTGGATAAGATCAGGGCAACGGTTAGTTTCCACTTTCAGTGGGACATGGGGATCCAAAGGCTCTATGGTTTAAGAAAAGCTAGAGTGAGGATTGTACTCTGTGTTTTGAGCAAGGAATTCACCACCACTTCAGGTGGCCCTGAAACAGAAGTTCCCAAGCTGCATTGTGGGTAAAGCTGCAGGACAGAAGTGCTTGTCTTCAGGCAGAGCACACAACCGCTTGTAAAGACAGGCAGAGGCAACCTGTTACAACATTCTGTGGTAACCCTGCAGCAGAGAGCTGTGGAGATTTACTCATACCCTGAGCCAGCAGCAGAGAAGGGGGAACAGGGGTATGGTGGGAGGCATTTTACTTTTGCAGATGTGGAAAGGGCTCCGTGGCCAGTTTTATACTGGTGTCTTAAGAGTTGAGGGTCTGTGTGTACATAAGGAGCTTGGAGCTTGTTTAAATAACATGGCAGTTTAAATGTTTCCTGTAGCCCTTTTTCTCTAGTTCTGTTACTAGAGAGGAGCTGTAAATTATATGCATTCTTCTGAGTCCTAGAACTGTTGCTAGTGTTTCTTGCCCTCCCTTGGTAAAGAGACAGGGCTGTGTGAGAAGGCAATATTGTTTACAATCTGGCACGGACTATCTGTTGCTTGCTAACCCCAAAATGCTACCTGTGAAGAGCTGGTGCTACAGCTTGTCTCTTTCTTTTTTTTGCTTTTAGAAAGCAAGTTGTCCATGCAGTTTTTGCACTTTGCTTGTTGTGTTGTGTTGATGTTTCTTCTGCTTTGTGGATTTTTTTTTTGTGCTTGCTAATAGAAAGATTCTTCTTTCAGAAATACATGTGGGATTCACCAGCAAATTAGGCACTGAAGTGACAGGGATCTGGCTTGCTTAGTTTGCTTTTATGATGCATCCCACCATGATTTAAATTTTAATTTAAATTGTAACACCACTGATAAAGCATGTGTGAGCCCTTCTGGATGATTTCGTTCTCCCATGGATGAAAGGAGATGGCCTCTGCTTGATTTTCTCTTTAGCACAGAATTAACAATCCTTAATTTCTCTTTCCTTGTTCCCCTAGATATTGAGATTCCATAGATGTTTTGCATCCTATAGTGTTGAGCCATGATCTAGAAAGTGGTGTTTATGTCACCTTGGTCCCTATTAGATCTTTTTCTCATGGGAAGGCAGGGTTTTTACTCTGACTTCTGTGGCTCTGGGGTAGTCCTACTCAGCATGATTGCACAGGAAGACAGCATGTACCCTAATGGAGTGAAATTTAGTCTGAATGCATAAATAGAAAAAAAATTGAGTAAATGTTGGTGGTTGTTGGACAGCATCATTGTACTGCTCACTCACACACTTTCCATCTACTCCTTGCTGGTTTCAAGCTATTGCTTGGCAGTGGGGTTGGGACAGTTCGTCTTTATGACACAGAAGCAAAGAAGAATCTCTGTGAAATCAGCATTGATGAAGACATGCCCAGGTAACTCTGGAATACTGATTTTTGTATACAAATATAAATGGCGGTTTTTTTGACAGTGAACGTCTCAATGTTCCTGCTGCTTTTCTGCAACTTCAGAACTATCTTGCCTTCATCCAGAGGACAGTCAGTCCATCTCTGAGCAGTGTAAAACTGCACAGTTAAAAGGGAGACACTCAAAATCTGTCTAAGCACATGAATACTGCCCTCTTTTACAGTGCACCCTGTCTTGCGGGGTCTTAAAGGGAGAGGTTGTATTTGAGTGTTGTGCTTGGGGCAGCTGCTGGAGAGAGGCAATTCAGACTATGTGCCTGTGTTTCAGGATCCTCTCGCTTGCCTGCAGCCCAAGTGGTGCCTCTTTTGTTTGTTCTGCGGCTGCCCAGAGCCTTGTCTCCCACATGGACTTCTCAGTAGTCAGCTCTGGGGGCAAAAGCATGAACCAAGTTCCTGGGAAGCTGCTACTGTGGGACACTAAGACGATGAAGCAGCAGGTACTTGCTGGGTTTCTTTTCTTTCTCAGTCTGCTTGCTGAGAACGAGTATCTTCTGTTTCAATGCGTAGGAGCCCTCTTTCTATATTATGCTGACTTTTTTTTCAATACCCTTCTTTTTCCTCCTCCCTCCTCAATCACATTCAGGGTAAAAATAAATAATGTAAGTAGCTGCTGGCCTTGAGTGAAGTTATTTTGTTTTATTGATGTGTTGGATTTTTTAAGGGATTCTTCAAAATAGTCCATAGCCTTGTTTCTATCCTGCCTGCACAGTTTGTGACTGGAAATATCCCAAGTGGGGATTGAATGATGCTTTGCTCAGGCTTTTCCTAGTTGAGCTATACTGAAGGGTTTTTGTTGCTGCTGTTTCCCTTGCCCTCCCTGTTTTTAAGTGAAGAGCTGTCTCTGACACGTAGGAGAAAGCAACATACTCAAGCTAATGCCTGCCAGAAGCTGGTTTTGCAATCTTGAGGCCATGGCCAAGAAAGCTGTGGTTTGGCTGAGGTGAATTGCTGGTTTAGTGTCACAGTAAAATGCCACTGCCAGCCTTGAAGTCTGTAATCATTAGAGGTGTAAGGCTCCAAACTGGAGGAGTTCTTGCTACTAAATACCATCTTTTCTCCCTCCCCTGGAAATCAGCTCTTCAGCACCCCCAGCTCTGTTTCTTGGCATTAATGCAGACTTTCCCTTCCAGCTGCAGTTCTCCCTGGAGCCTGAGCCCATTGCTATTAACTGCACAGCCTTCAACCACAATGGCAACCTGCTGGTCACTGGGGCTGCAGATGGGATTGTTCGTCTCTTTGGTATGGTGGAAAAGAACCTGGGGGTGTTGGTTGATAAGCAGCTGTGAGGCCAGGTGGCCATGGCTTGCATCCTGGTTTTTATCACAAACAGTGTGGCCTGCAGGACTAGGGAAGTGATTGTCCCCCTGTACTTGGCACTGATGAGGCCGCAGCTCAGTGTGTTCAGTTTTGGGCCTCTCACTACAGGAAAGATATTGTGGGGCTGGAGCATGTCCAAAGAGCAAAAACAAAGCTGGTGGAAGGTCTGGAGCACAAGTCTCATGAGAAGCAGCTGCAGAAGCTGGGGGTGTTTAGCCTGGAGAGATGGAGACTCAGGGGAGACCTTATAATTTTCTACAATTACCTGAAAAGATGGGGGTTGGTCTCTTCTCCCAAGTAACAAGGTATAGGACAAGAGGGAACAGCTTCAAGCTGCATCAGAGGAAGTTTAGATTGGATATTAGGAAAACTTAAGTCACCAAAATGGTTGTCAAGCACTGAAACAGACTGCCTAGGAAAGTGCTGGAGTCACTCCCTGAAAGTATTTAAAAGATGTATAGATGTGGCACTTGGGGACATGGCTTAGTGGTGGGCTTGGCAGTGTTAGGGTTATGATTGGGCTGGATGACCTTGGAGGTCTTTTCTAACTTAAATGATTCTATGATTCTGTGACACTGGGCAGTGAGGTGGCTCCTAGTCCTCAGCTGGCTCCCCTTAGCACCCTTCTGCTGGCCCGGAGGCAGCTGTGAGATATGCCTGAACATCAGGGTGGAAGCTATTTTCTCTCCCTCCACAGTAGCTCTCGGGAGTGAATTGACAAACTTTTTCTGGAGGATATTGTCTGGAGACCCTGGTAGTGCAGCTGGATTTGTTGTTTCTCTCCTGCTGAGGAGGGGAGTTAACTTGCCCTTGAGCCACGTGTTCTTGGGTCATACCAGATAGCAGTACATCTGTTAGAGGCTGAGTCTTGAGGAAAGCAACTAATGTGTGACCTTCCATTTGAAGGCACAGGCTTCATATCAGTCCTCCTTCCTTGAGCAATTTCTGTTTCTCAGGCTTTGCCCTCTGCAGCCTGACCTTTTAATAAAGGCAGTTTGGGCCTGTCTCATCTGTGAATGAGGAATCTGCTTCTGGCACGGGTGCTAGCTGGAGGCTGCAGCCCCAGGTCTGTGGGAGGACAGAGCTCACAGCAGCTGTGAAGGTGGATGGATAACAAGGGGAGGAGGGGTGCCAATGTGGCTTAGATGCAGAATGCCTGCAGTTGACAGTGAGCAGCCCTGTAAAGCTGGAGGAAGAGTTGAGTAGTTACAGGCAATGATTTTTGTGGCCAAAGTAGAAGCCATATGCTGGAGTATAAGCACAGGGTGCTGGAATTGGATTGGGCTCCCCCGGCTGGTTTAGAGGGCTGGGACAAAGACCTTAGGAACATAAAAGACCTCTCTCTCTTCACCTCAGCTCTGTGTAAGTACAAGAAGTGTTCAGTACTGGTTCTCCCCTTAGATATGCAGCAGCACGAGTGCGCCATGAGCTGGAAGGCACATGATGGGGAAGTCTACTCCGTTGAGTTCAGCTATGATGAGAACACAGTCTACAGCATAGGCGAGGATGGCAAGGTAGGCTGTGGGTGACCTACTTGTCAGCTTCTACTGGCAGTGAGATCACTTCTGGAGTCTTCTCCATATGGTGGGGATAGTAGTAAAAATATGCTCAGAACCTCAGATCTGTGGGCTGCTAACTGTAATCTTAGGTACCACCCAGTCTGCAGTAGCACCCTGCTCCATGCAGTCTCTACAGGGAGAGGGGCTGCAAAGTATATTAGGAGCTGGAGCTGTCTTGGACCTTGTCTGCAAATCCTACTGTTGGTGACAACCCCTTCCTAGGTAGTCCATGTGAAGATGACATTTCTGTGCCCCTGGGATCACCACATTTGAGATCTGGGATTCATAGGGAAGCAGATCCTTGACCACTTTGCATAAATCTCCTTGTCAGCAGCTCCCTATTGCTTATAATAAACGTTTCAATTTCTGCAATTCTGCAGTCTTCAGCAGTAGAGGTGTAGCTTAGGGAGGGAGCCACCTGCCTGAAGGTGTGGGGCCTTGGATGAGGAGAGTAAAGTGAATTCTCACCAGGATACTGTATGCAATGTGGAAGGACACACAGGCAGCAGTGCTCATGGAAGGTAGGGCATAGGTTTGCCTGGACTCTTACAGCTTTCGCTGCCTGCATTTTATTAATATAGCCACTTAGATATAGATGTCAAAATGCCACCTTCTGTTTGTGAGGAATAGCCACTTGGCTTAAAAACAACAAATGGCCACTCTACTTTGATCCTAGTTAATTTCACTATAGGCTTTTGTCATCTCTTTTTCTCATTCTAGTTTATTCAGTGGAATATTCACAAAAGTGGTTTGAAGGTGTCTGAGTATGACCTTCCCAGTGAAGCTACAGGTCCGTTTGTTCTGTCCGGGTACAGTGGTTACAAGCAAGTCCAGTTCCCACGAGGACGGCTTTTTGCTTTTGACTCTGAGGGCAATTATATGCTGACATGTTCTTCTACTGGGGGAGTAATTTTTAAGGTAAGTCTGAGAAGTGATGGGGAGTACTCTTACATATCCATACAAGCTTTTGTTATTTACAGGGGTGCAACAGCAGACACTGGAAGTTCTCAAGCAGAACCTACGCATCCTTGCTCTGTGATAGTTATTGCTCAGTTTCACACAGTTTCACATTTTAGCAGTGTGTGGTGTTTAACAAGTGTTTGGGTCCTCTGTATGTAGCTGGAGTATGTGTGCTCCTTCTTAAAGTTTAGCCGTGGCAGTTTTTCTTAGTGTCCAAGTGCCTGGGACAAAGTTTTAATTATTTTTTTAATATATGGATGCACGCCAGTTCAATGCAAAATGTGTGATTGTGACTGATGCTCATCTTTAATCTGCCTCGTGTGCTTGTTGATGCTATGTTAGACCCAGCTTGATTCTCCCCTTACTCTGTACTGAAATTAAATTAAGCGTAAGGCTGAATGGTTCCAAGTACACAAATTTCTGTGCCTCAGTGACAATGGTTACTGATCACACACCCCTTGCCTTCTCTTGAGTATAAGCCATCGCAAAGCAGATTAGATGGAATTTTTACTTTGCATCTGGGGCACTCACGGCACCTGAACTAACATGAGCTTTAGCTTAGGCTTATGTGTTTCTCATCAGTGTGTGCTGTTAGCCTGCCTTGTTTAATTACTGCAGGTCAGCTGACATCAGAAGCTGAGCTGCTTGAGAACATGTGCTTTCTGTTGGGAGACTGGAAACTTCCTTTCTCATGTGTGCTACACACATCTCAATAGCTCTCTGGTTTTCTGCTTAATTGCACATGCTGTCAGATACGGAGTCTGTAGCAGGCTTTGACTTCTCTTGTTGGATGCATTGTCCCCGCTGCAGAAACTTACCTCTTTAAAATCTTACGTTTTCCTTCTTTTAGTTAAATGGTGAAGAAAAGGTTCTGGAAAGCTGCCTTTCCCTGGGAGGACACCGAGCTCCCGTTGTCACAGTGGATTGGAGCACAGCCATGGACTGTGGGACCTGCCTCACTGCCTCTATGGATGGGAAGATTAAATTAACAACTTTACTGGCTCAAAAGTCTTAACCTGGACAGTACTGAAGGGAAAGAACTACAGACTTGAAAAAAACAGTGTTAACTATACAGGAACAAAGTGCATGGGAGAGAAGGCAAAGCAAAGTCCCTCTTCTCATTGTAGCTTTTGCGTCTTGACAAATACATTTGCCAAACCACTGTGCAATAGAATGCCAGTATGGGACTGGATCAGTGGCAGCACTGAAAAATAAGTCTCCACTGACCCATTATGGCAGCTGGGCTTCCTTCTGTCAGGGAGTCTTGAGTAGCACGTGGCTAGAAGGCTGTTAGAGTCATGTCAGGGGTTCTGCAGAAGAAGCTGAGGCTGGAGGAGGCAAGCATGAGGCAGCACAGTGCATGATGATAAGATGACTCAAACTGGAAAGGCTGACATGAAGCCAGGATATTCTTTCTATATAACATTTGTTGTTATGATTTTGTTAGTTTGGTTTTTGTTTGGTTTTTTTTCCATAAAAAGAAAGTATTCCCTTGCACTCGAGATCTGTGCTTTGTTCAGCTGTTGCTGCAAAACGTGGAGGGTGGCTGGGACAGTGATGTCCAAGAGTCTCCTGCATGGAGAAAAGGCCCTTGTGCTTTTTCACCGGGTGCTTCCGGCACTGACACCCGCACACCAGGGGGGAACCAGACATCCATGAACAAAAATAATGGCGTTTGTTTGGCTGTATTGAGTTACCTTGTCATAGGTATCTGCTACCAACTACAGCAAAGATCCTTAGTCAGACTTTGAAATGCTTGTTTTGGAGTTGAGAAACTAACTAATGCTTAGCAGCTACCTGATGGTGGGTAGGAGGAGGGAGAGCCAGAACCAGTCTGGCCCTGTGTAGTGCTCTCTGGCACCCTCCAACATCAGGGAAAGTGCTGTGCTAAGGCGCTGCATAGTCTTTGAGTGGACTAAGCAGACACATTTCATCTGCTTACACATTGCCACAGAACTTTCTGCTGCTTATGTCCTTGGCCTGTATTGGGAGTTTATGGTAATGTTCCTTGGCAGAGCATACACACTCTACTGGAAAATGAACAGGTGTTTTAGAATTTAGAGTTGCAGAATTATAGAATGGTTTGGGTTGGAAAGGACCTTAAAGATCATCTAGTTCCAGCTGCCCTGCCACGGACAGGGACACCTTCCACTAGACCAGGCTGCTCAAAGCCCCATCCAACCCAGCTTTGAAGACTTCCAGGGATGTTAGCTTCTTCCAGGTGTTACCTTCTAACAACACTGACAAAGGGTCAGCTAAGATTCTGGAGAGAAACCACTTTCAGGTTTGCTTCATAAGTAGGACTAAAAAAACCCTCCAAACTGCTAGGGAAATAAAATATTAAAGGTATATTTCAGACCAAGGCTGTTATGCAAAATGATGCATTAGCACCACATTGATTCTGTGCCAGAAGCCTCAAGGACTGAACATCTTGTTTTGCTAGAACAATCCTCAGACATGCTTTATTCCTAAAGGGATTTTTACTCTATATACTTTGACCAGGCTCCTCTCTCTCCTGCAGGGCCCGCCCGCGGCAGGGGCAGCACTGCGCGCCACAGCCTGCGGAGGGCGCCCCGGCAGCGGCGAGCGAGGGGGCCGGGTGGCTGGCAACTGTTCCGAACGTGCTGTTTGCTCCGCAGCTGGCCCACAGCCCGGCTTGCTCCGCCTACGTCGCCTCCCGCCCCGCCTGACCAAGCACGGGGCTCTGTCGTGACTTGGGTTGTACGGCGGTTTAGAGCCGCCCTTCCAGGTGCCCCGCGCTCCCGGTGGAGCGAGGAAGCAGGGTCGGAGCGACGGGCGGAAGCTGCCCCCCCGGCACCGCCCCTCCCGCGGTGTTCCCTTGCGGGGGATGGCGGCGGGCGCGCGGCGGCGGCAGCTCCCGGCCTGGATGGGGGCGGCGGGGGCCGAGCGGGCGGCGGCGGCGTCCCCGTCCCCCCGGGCCGGGCGGCGGCGGGCGGCGGCAGCGCGCAGGTAGCGCCGCCGGGGCGGGGGAGCGGCGGGCGGGGGGCGAGCCCGGGCGCTGCCCGCGCTGAGCGCCCCCCCTGTGCGCGGCCCAGGGCGGCGGCGGTGTATTGTATGAACGAGGCGGAGCTGGTGGAGGTGGCCTTGGCAGTCCTGGCCGAGGTGAGCCGGGACCTCCGGGACTTGGCCTTGCCGTAAGGGAGCGGCCGGGCGGGCGGCAGGGCTGCGGGCGGCCCCTCTCCCGGCGGCGGGTCGGGGGCCCTTCCGGGTGTAGCACAGTTTTCCCGGTCCCCTCCTCTCGATCCCAGCTGCGCAGCCGTTGCCGGGCGCTGCAGGACAGAACCAGGCTCCACCGCGGACCTGGGACCTGGCGAGGACTGTCCCGCGGGATGGTGGGCTGCACCCCCTACTCCTTGGGGTGCTCCCGGGGTGAAGTCACGCACGGCCGGGTTTGTTTGTTTTCCCTTTGGTCAGAATCTACAGTGCAAGGAAAGTGAAGAGAAGGCCCGGTCTGGGAGCAGAGAGGAGCAAGAGCTTCAGCCAACACTAAACGAGGCTCCTGGGAGCAAGGCCAACGCGGGGGAAGGCAGCGACCACAGTCCGGCGCTTCCATCCCCTCCTGGTGCTAGTGCTGGTGCCGAGACACAGAGCACAGGCGGGGAGAACTCTGAAGACGACGTTCTGAAATATGTCAGGGAGATCTTTTTCAACTAACATCTCTGTGACTCTCCAGGAGTAGGGGGGACAGTGGGGCGAGTGTCCCTTCCCATGGTGCTGAGGACACTGGGAGGAGGGCCTGGAGCAGGCTGTGTATCTGCTGTGTTGGTGCCCTGTGGAGCTGGTAGGATACCCATGAAAGCCAGGGAGGGGAAAGGAAGGAGGCACTCACTTCACCTAATCCGTGCTGGGTTCAGTGGGGTTTGGCTCCAGATTAGGATGTGTTCATTTCTGTTTGGCATCTCAGAGCATGGACAGATTAAAGAGGACATTCTGGTTTCTGTGAGCGTCCCTTTGGTGGGTCAGTGTTGGGACTGGAAGGGAGCAGGGAGTTGCTGACTTGGAACGCCTTTGCTGGCTCTGCAGAGCTGCAATAGTCATGGTTCAGCCTTGTGGGCTCCCTTGTCCTTGTGGTCCCTCTGTGACATCTGCAGTGGGGGTTGGCAGGCTGTCCACATTGGACCTGATGCTAAATTTGCCTCCAGACTCCATCAGTCCTCCCATGGCTGAGGAAGACATGAGTGAGAGCAGATTGGCGGGGCTGGGACTGTCCTGAGGGGGCTGACCCCATGGCAGTGTGCATGGGGCGATAGGAAGGGATGAATACCCCTCAGTATCCTTTTCCCAATCCAAAAGGGGAGTGAACAAACCACATGAGGCCAGGTGTGAGAGCCTTTATCGAAATGAAGAATCAGTCAAACTACCATCACCAGCCACATCCCCACCAAGGCTGAAGCAGGAAAGAAAACATACCCTCATGTCCCCAGAGGGAATTGGGGCAAAGCAGGTGTTTCTTTGTGCAAGCTTACATACATGGCACGGGGCACTGCTGTGCACTGTCATGGCATGGAGACTCCATCCAGTGCTCTGGCTATGATGGCCTACCTGGGGCACTGCACCCCAGCCTTTTGGCAGCCCTGGCCCTGCTCCCTGAGCACACCCTTGTGTAGTGTGTCCTGAGCTGGCTTTGTGGTGAGCTGCCCTCACACAGAACCACTTCTGGAGTCTCAAAGGTTGCTGGAGTGCTGGGCTCAGCACCATAATATCAGTGGGGACAAACCTGGGACTCTGCACCAAAATCCTCTGCTTCCTCATGGAAACCCTCCTCACTGGAACTCTGTTCATCAAGTTGTTAGGCTGCCTCTCCAGGTGCTCTGCTGCTTCTGGGGTTGGATGTGGGGCACATTGCCCCAGTGAACTAAGGCAGTGACTCCAGATACTATAGCTGGTAAAGTACAGGTGCTCCTGCTGAAGAGAGTATTTTCAGTGCACCTTTGAGGCTGCTACTGCTGTGATGGCAGCGTAAAGCCACAGCTCCTCAAGTCACAGTTACCTTGAAGGCATCCCTGGTTAGTCCAGGAGGTGGAGAGGGAGCAGATTCTCTGGGCAACTCCAAGAAAGGAAGCCTGTTTTCTTCTCTGCTTGCCTGTACTTAAGCTAGATATTAGCTTAGGACAGAGGACTGTGTCCACTGTATACTGGTTCTGATCTCTTCACTGCCCTTTGGGTCAGGGCCAGAAGTGCTATTGCTTTGATGCTGTGCCCCATACTAAGGGGTGTTACACGCTGTTGTTCCTGGGAAGCTTCTGTGGTACACTGTGGCTGTTGGTGTCTGCTGCCATCTTGACACAGGAGTGCTGCACGCAGCAATATGCCAGAGCATGGCTGGACATGAGCCTTTGGACTAAGGATCAAGTTCTTGCCAGTGACTAAAGCTGCATTTGCATTACTAATTTAAATCAGGTTAATGTTAGCTCTTGCATCTTCACTGTCAAATCTCAGTGGGCAGGACCTTCTCTGTAAAAGGCCTTTGACACTTATGTGTGTACTTGACCCAGCTGAGGTACATAGTGGCAGTGAGAATCTGAAGCAGTAGCAGAGCCTGAGTCCCAAGCAGTGCCAGGAAGCCCCCAGTGAAATCAGAGGGGTGAATCCACTGTGAGGTTTGTAAAAGAAACATACCCAGGCCTCCAGACAGGATTATCATCTGGATAAAGAGTATGATGAGGATCACCTTCCACCCCTCTCTCTGCTCTGTGTAGTGCACATTTACAAAAAAAAGGGGGTAGAAGATGCTGAAGACCAGGCAGGTATACACACAAACCCTGGCTAGCGCCATTTCTGGTAGGCTGACGCCCATCACCTGTAGATGCTTGTAGTCCAGGCACTGCAGCTCCCCAGCTGTCTCATTCCACAGGCAGAAGTTGTAGAAGCCAATGCGTTTGTCAGGGATGTCAACCAGGTTTCCAGCTTCATACAGCAGTGCGTAGACCATCAAGGTCAAGGTCCCAGCAGCCTCGAGGAGACTCAGCACATAGAGCAGGTACCCTGTACAACTCTGTTGCAGCAGACCCATCCTGGTGCCTATATGCTTTCTTGGTGCCATGGAAAAGCCTGCTGTGGGGATGCCTGTTGCAAAACACAAAGGGGGGGACCCCTCAGTTGTTGTCTGTTATGGCACCCTTCCCAAGATGTGCTCTGAGCCTGTGTCGCTGGAGTCTAGGACTCCCCTTGCTAGTAGAACTGAAGCATCTCAGTCCTGCCTAGGACTGTGCTGCATGTGTTACTGGGTCAAGGGGGTGCATTAGGTGCATTTTTTGTCACAGCAAAGGTGGCTTAATGATGTCCTGTGTGTGGACCAGCACTGGGAGGATGGTATGACTCAGCCCCACACATGCCCCTTGCACCATGATCTCATATTGAACAGAGAGGCACTTGTCAGCAAACTGCAGTGATGAGAGGGGAGCAAAACTGCTGTCTGATAAGAAGGGGGTTTAGAGCTGTTCTGGGAAAATGCTTTTCTTTCAGTTTTGGTCAAAGACAACCCTTGTGATCTTTGGACTACTGAGTAAAAGAAGGAGGAGTTAAGAGCTATTCTGGGAAAATGCTTTTCTTTCAGTTTTGGTCAGACAAGGACATCCCTTGTGATCTTTGGACTACTGAGTAAAATGCAGGTATGACAGGATCTGAACTGCAGGGCTCCCCTTGCCTCCCTGCCCCATCCTAGAGCTCTGGGACAGTCAGTGCCATCGATGCCACCCTTTTCCAGCACCTGAGCTCCACTTGCACCTGAGGTCCTTGCATGCCCATAGATTTCTGAGCACACCAGGACTGATTGCCTGCAGCTCTGCTCCCACCACTGAGGCTGGCAGACATGGTGCTCCTCTGTCCTGGTTGCCTAAGGACCAATGCCCTACACAGACAGGCTGTTGTCCAGCTCAGAGAGGCACGGATCAACCTGCAGCCACTCACCCTCCTCTGAGGCCCAGGGATATGGGTGTTACTGAGACAGACCTGTGATTGCCATCCTCTGTGCTCCTCTCTCGGACTGCTTGGCAAACCCAAGACTGCTCCTCTCCCAGAAATGTGAACTGTCCTCAGTGCCCTCTTGCAGGCTTCTGCTTCACACTGAAAAACAGGAAAGTGGCATCAGGAAGAGGTATCACTGGCTGCAGATCCACATGGCATCACAGCACAGACCACCCAGATCTGCAAAGAGACACAAGCAAGACAAAGAGCTTGGAGATCTTGGCTTCAAGCTCAGCCTCTGGCTCGAGGCTTTGCAAATAACTTTCCTCCCCTTTGACAAGCATTATCTCCTGAGAATCATTCACCGCTTTCCTTCAAAAAGTTCACATTGGTTCCGCTGTCCCCCCTCTGTTGCCTATTGTCTAGTGGTATATCATCCTGATGTCCTGGATGTTCTCTAGGCCATCACCCAAAGCTGCTTTTGGATTTGGTACAGCCCAGCCTCTGAGTTTTTAGAGCAGCAGGAGAGACTCCACTAAATTTGTACCCAGTGCCTGGCTGCAGTGCTGGTGACTAGAGACCCTTCAGCATCCCCCTCCCACTCCCTGTCTCTCCCTGGATACTTGGAAGTGGGCACCTCTGTTTAATGAGCACAGAGATAAAGCTTCTCTGTCCCAAACTTCTTCTCCACACAGTCATGGCTAGGAGCAGCACACACACAGCATGGAAGGGGGGTCACAGCATCAGACACCAACCTGTCCACTTCCCCTGATCACTTTTCCCTCACTTCTTGTAGCTTCCCTTGGAGGTCTTCACAACAGGCTTCTGGAGAGACTGGAAGGTCACATGGAGGTTGCCCATTGTTCTGAATCTACAATGAAGACACAAGCAACGAGGAAAATATTCATGCTTGGGCACAGAGTGTGCTGCAGAATGAGACCTCAGGCACATGTAATTTCACCATGGTTTGTCTTGCCCCTGATATTGCCCCTTGATTTGTTTGTCTTACACACGGTCTCCTGCAGCCAGGCATTGCTGCTTTTCCTCTCCCTGTTCCACAAGGGCTCACACCACCCACTGTTCTCCCTGCAGTCCTGCCTCACAGCCGTCAGAAGAAGCTGCACTTGGAAGGGACTCTTGGTTAGCTGACCAGCTCCCCAGAGATTTCTGTTAGACCTCAGAGCTGGGACCAGTACAGCCCAGCCAGCTCCTGGCCTTGCCCACTCACCAATACTTGCTGTCATATTTCTTTAGCCTGACTTCCTTAGGAAGGCAAGCTTGTAGAAATACAGGGTTTTTGTTCCATCATCTCATGTTTACTCCCCCAGCATCCATAAAACATAAAAGCTATTAGAATTGTCCTACTTGCACATATTTACTAGAGAGGGGACAGAGAGTTAAATTCCTAGCAGGTTTGTGGATATATATGGCACAGGTAGAGGACAGCCACCTCAGAGACCCTGGGCTGCTGTGTGATCTCTACATCTATGAGGGCCTGGGGAAACCCCATGGTATCTCTGCCCTCTTTTTTGCTTTGAGGCTCATGTCTATAAGGACATATTTTCTTTTCCCAGTGATGCCACTCTGTTCATTGTCAAATTTCAGGCAGCTTTGCCCCTCATCTTCCTGCCGCCTCTCCAGCCAGCCCAGCAGGTAAATCCCTGTCCCTAGGTGTGACTGTGACAGGGCCAGAAACATGCCTGGAGCGGGTGCCTTGTGCCAGCTGGACAGAGAACACATGGCTGGCCTGGAGGCGATGTATCATTTGGCAGTGAAGGCTGAGACCTAGCACCCTGCCACCAGTGCAGCCGCAAGCACGGCGTTTGTGAGCTCTGCAGCTCATCCTTTAGTGGCAGCCTGGCTGAGAAGCAAGGAACAAACAGGAAAGAGCTGTCACCGAGGGTACAGCTGGGGTTTTTCCCAAACATCTGCAGCCTTGCCACCTCTAAGGAGGTGCCTATGCCTTTGGACAGGAGACTCTGTGGCTCTTCCTCAAAAGTGCAAGAAAGAGGAATCAAAGCATGGCACAGCAAGCCCCAGCCTGGATTCAGCCTCCTTCTTTCTGGACAGGCATCGCTGGAAACACTGGGTTTCACCATAGGAGAGCTCTGTGTCTCAGTCTCCCCGGCAGAGAGAGGCTCCATTGCATGGCTCAGGAGCTCCCTGGGATGTCTTTGTGGGAGATGTGGCACCTTCTGTGCTGTTGAGACTGCGCAGCCCTTTCCTCTGCTGCTGGTAGGGAGGTGAGCAGCTTCCCAGGCTGGGGCTGCGCTTCCTCCGACAAGCTGCTGGCAGAATGCCTGGGCAAAGGTGGCAGGAATGCATGCAGCTCTGGCACAGGATCTGGCCTCTGTGCAGGGTCACACATCTCTGTGGAGCCACTGCAGTGGGGCTGAATGCAAAGGGACGAGGGGATGGGCATGTTCTCTTTCACCGAAGAGCCCTCCAAAAGATTTGACTTTCCTGCATCCCCTCTCCCTGGCTGCTGCAGGGAGAAATGCCATGTGAGAGCAGTGGGAAAGGAAGGCAGCTTTGGACTTAGCACTTTTTCTTCACGATACTTGCCCCCCCTCCCAGCCCCTCGGCTTCCCGGAACCCTCTTTCCCCTCAGGCAGGATTATCTGCAGAGAAACCATAGGTGAAGAAAGGCCACTGACAAGCTAAGGATTGCCAGCAAGCAAAAATCAGCCAGCGGCAAATGCAACAGACTGTAGAGGAACTGCCCTTAAAGAGTCCTACAGCTGGGGAAGGACCTGCTCCCTCCAAGACATTTGCACACCACTTCTTCTCCTGGCAGTTCCCTCCAATGCCAGTAGCGTTAAAAAGGTGGGGGACTCGGTGGAGGATGCTTACCGGCTGCCCATCTGACTGGGTGCGGAGCTGAGACACACTGGAGAGGGCTGAGGTGCCCTGGGGAGCCGAGCTGGTCTGTGTGCTGCCAGGTCCTGAGCTGGCTGGGCTGTGACACAGCCAGCCCCTGTTATGTCACGTGCTGTTCGCTTTCTGTTTCGATTTTGAGCTCTCCTCAGTGTGCTCCTCCCTGATATGACTCATCCAAATATGAGGAAGCCAAGCCCAGCCACCACAATGAGAGCCGGGGCCAGGTTTGCATCTCCTTCTCCCGGCTGTGCTAACTGGCAGGAATAACTGACCTGGCTAAGTTCACCATGAGTGTCATGCTACTGTAGTAGCTTGCGTGTCCACGAGGGGTTAGATGAGTTTGTTTTGTTTGGACACTTCTGTAGAGGTGACTGACTGTCCCAGCAACGACCCCAGTACCACAGCACTGTCAGAATTCACTGACATTGCCCTTGGACTTTGAACTCTCCTTCTGCTTCCCAGACCCAGCACCACCCAATTTCAATCTCCCCCTCGCCTGCAGACACCGTGCCTATGCAAGCACAGTGCAGGGGAAGTGGTAAGGTGCCTTCTGCTACAGGAAAGCTTTGAAACCTCGAGTGACGAAAGGGGCAAAACTCTCTTTCCTTTAGTCCTCCCGGCCAGATCCAGAACCATTTGTCCGTTTAGCAGTCTTTGTGGTAGGTCTGTTAGGAGAGCTGTGTGTTGGGGGTTGATACATGTGGGACACCTAGCCACGAAGCTAGGTTCCACCCGGTAGATTCACAGAGTTCCACCTAGTAATTCCATTTTTTGGCACAGTCTGGAAATCTCCATGTGATACACATGTTGTGAGCCTGTAATATTGGCACTCACATCCAAGAGCACAAAGTAGGTGAAAGGAAATATGGGAGGAAGTCCTAAGAGAAACTCAGTGGATAGAGACAGCATGCAAGTGACAGTGGGGAGGTGCCTTCCTGTGTGGCCTGTGTATGTGGAATAACTTTAGCATGCAGAAGGACAAGGATCTGGATCAAGTTGGTTCAGATCATAGGTGGCTTAGACAGGGGTTCTTCTGGGAGAAATCAGGGGCTGGGGTGGAAAGCTTGCAGCAAATAAAGCCCAGCAGTCCGTAGCTGCTGAGTTGAAAGTGGTGAGGAGTAGAATGAAGGAAGCCTTGAGGCTGAACATGGCCTCCCTCTAACGTTTGGGCTGCTGGCTGGGAAACTGAGGAATGAGCAGAGACTTCTGGGGCAAGACATCTGTTCCAGTGAAGTAACATCCCTTGGCAGGAGGCATGTTTGTGCTCCCAAGAGGGGTGGTAATTCAGTTTGTCAACATGCCACTCACTTTTCTGTCATTCAGGAAGGAAAAGGGTTTGTAATTTTGGTCTGGTGATCTACTCCTTAGCTGATCTCAGCACCACAAGGGAGGCTGCTGTTTCACTGCCATGGGTGGAAGGCATAAGCACCTCCTTCACAAACATTCTCAATTCTCATTGGAGTCCTGTTTGCTGGGGTAATCAGGATGACTGCCACGGTGGGACTGCTCCGTTGTGCCATGGCATTTCTCCCTGGAGCCACTGTCATCTTAAAGGGGTGGCTGTTCCCCTCCATATCTCCTGCACCTCAGCCTTCATGAGCGTGCCAGATGGCCATACATCCTGGCCTTAGCCTTTTCACAGATCTCCTTGTCTCTGGCCTTCTCTGCACTGCTCTGAGCAGTAAATACTATCATAGAATCATGGAATACGCTGAGTTGAAAGGGACCTACCAGGATCATCAAGTCCAGCTCCTGGCTCTGTGCAGGACACCTCAAGAATCACACCATGTGCCTGAAACCATTATCCAAATGCTTCTTGAACTCAGACAAGCTTGGTGCTGTGACCATTTCCATGTTCAGTGTCCAACCACACTCTGGTTGGGTGAAGAATGATATTTCCTGATATAAAACCTAAACCTCCCCTGACTCAGCTTCAGGCAGTTTCCTTGACTCATGCTGAGTCCTGTCACTGGTCATGAGAGTGAAGAGATCAGTACTTGCCCCTGTGCTTTCCCTCATAAGAATGTTGAAGACCACAATGAGGTCTCCCTTCAGTCTCCTCTTCTCCAGGCTGAATAGACCAAGTGACCTCAGCTAGTCCTCATACCTTCACTACCTTTGTTGCCCTCCTTTGGAGGCTTTCTAATAGTTTAATGTCTTTCTTGCATTGTGGTACCCAAAACTGCACACGGGACTCCAGGTGAGGCTGCACCAGTGCAGAGCAGAGCAGGACAATCCCCTCCCTCAGCTGGCGATGCTTTGCCTGATGGCCCCCAGGACATGGTTGGCCCTCCTGGCTGCCAGCCTTGTGGCTGGCAAGATTTTCTCTTTCCAAAATTTACATCTTTGCTTGCTGTTCTGGTTTTCTTGGGTCTTGTGTTTCTTGAGGGGAACCTCTCCTTCATTTGTCTTTCTTCCTTTTTTGAATTGCTCTTTGTGCTACAATCATGACTTGAGCCAAAAAAGAGGAAAGAACAAATCCATATCAACTATTACAGTGTTACTATACACTAAAAAAAGTATATGGCTTTGGTTTCTTTACTAAAGGGGAACCACAGCAAGATACAAATTCTAGTGCTAAAATGTGGAAACTTTAGTCATAGGCATAGGACTTGGTTTTATTGCTCTGGTGATATGACATTCTATTAACCTCTCTCTAAAAAGGTTAATTCCAACATTTCACAGTCAGACCATACATCCCTTTATGGCATGCTGATACATATGAAAAGCAATGAACCTATGGCTAGAGCCTTTCCCCTATTAATTGCAGAAGGATAGTGCAGGGTCAGAGATATTCTTTGCCATTAGGTTGAGATTTTCTACACTCTGTTCCGTGGGCTGTTTACAAAGAGGTCAACAAGCTTCAGGACCTCTAGTGTTTCAGCTCCATGGGAAGCTCCATGAAAACAGTTCTGGTATCTGACACTGCATATCAGCTTGTGCTGAACACATGGGAGTTTTCCAGCTCTGCTAATGTACTGCTACCGTGTCTTATGTCTTTCAGTACCATGATGTAACTAGACCAAGAAACCCTCCACACAGAACCAAACCCTAGTCTTTTTTGTATTTTGAATAGAACAATAACTGAGAAACCATTTAGATATTGAAAGTCTTCTCTGCGGTCTTGAAGACACTTTAACCATTTTTTCCTCATCTTCTGGAGAACAGATTAAAGTTGGATGAATGAAAATTTTCTCTTTTGGACAGGATCATATCATGGCACACAAATTTCCTGCCTCCTGTTGCACAGATGACTTTTCATAAATGCCTTTAGCATTGGGGGTGGGACTCTCAGAGCTAAAAGATGCAGAGGTCAGTCCAGAAAATACTATATCTCCACAGAAATTCATGACAAGATATATGTAAATATGACCACACGGAATAGAAAATCCTTAGAGGTAAACTTTCTGCTACTGTAGTCTGAAGCATTTCTTAAGAATCATATGAGAAAAAAAAAGTAATTTTCTGTATTTCAAACTACAAAGAACCACAATGCCATAAGTGCCAATATCATATGCTTACTATACCACTACCCCCTCTGAGTCAGTTGGAAGTACTATCACAGATGCAGCAGAGGGTTACTTTACCATTACAGAAGTAAAAACAGTCACCAAAAATATTTCTTTTCTTTTTTGTCAGGTGAAAACCTACAATTTTCAAGTTCGTGTAGCAAAGTCTAAGCTGTAAGGTGCAAAGCAGAAGTCCTTGAAATCATGTAGTGCAAATAAATTATTACATATTATTTCATAAGGTCTTTGGGGCAGGCTCTGCTGCAGTCTAACTGGCTTGCTAAATCTGCTTTGCTCTGTGAACCAACAACAGCCAAGTGCATGCTCAGCAAGACACAGAACATTTGGTGCTATCAGTAGGTGGGTACTTAGGAAAGTAAACATCAACAATAAGCGGGGACCTTGCACCCATAGGAGTGTACAGCCTTCATTGTTCATTGCCAGAGCACCAGAACCTAGAAGGAAATGTGCTAGCAGTGAGCTATGCACTGGCACTGAGACAATATTGTGATTTTAAGATATCCAACCATTCTAAACTAGTAACTGTCTGCTTTGGAGTGTCTGTGCCACCTGTCCTGTCTTGACCTTTATTTTCTCACCTTATCCCACATATTATTATGTTGGATAATACTCCAGTCTGGATCTAAAACACAGGAAAAAAATATTAAGAGCCAGGACATTTGTTTATTTTTTTGTTAAACTTCCTCTAAGCAATGTCAATTCCAGGAAAGCCTAGAAGAATGTGATCTGTTATGTTTTTCCCCTTGGGTATGATTCACAATAACTAGGAACAAACAGCTGCAGCTGGGGAAGAAAGTGCCAAGACTGCAAAAACATTTAAAAAACATTCTTTATTAATCTCCTTTTTGGCAGGCAAGCTCTTAGCCGTCATAACACTGCAACGTACTCAACTGTACCAAACTTAAACTGTGCTTAAACTCTACTTAACTGCACCTCCTGTTGCACAGAAGCCAATTACAGCTGTAATGATTTGTGCCCAGACTTAGAGGCTGGCGAAGAGGGACTCCCTTTTAATTTCATCTCTCCCTCTGTACTGTGGGTGGCTCATGTGTCTTTTTTCTCCAGACCTGGTTCTCTCCAGCGCCTTGGCTGGTGTGACAGGCACAGCCCCAGCACGGATGGCAGGTAAAGACCACATCTCCTCAAGTGCCAAAATGACTGCTGCAGCCCAGGCCCCTGCACTCTCCCTCAGCCTGACCTGACCTGGCAGATGTGCCACCAGCCAGCCATGGACAAGGTTAGCTGCAGCTGGCTTTAGTGCTGCTCTGCAAATTATTACAAATGCTTGTACCCTACTGCCAGAAGGAGCAAATATTTTTTTTCCCTCTCTGGAATTTGCCTTGGGTTTATTTTTTCACGAGTGAGACTGTTGTCAGTCGATACATAATAGTGTAATAATGTGATGGAGACAGTTTAAATTATAGAAAAATGAGCTCTTCCAAATGCTGAGACTGAGTGAAACCCCAGCCAAAGAACTCTGTACTTATCTTTGTGAAACATACTCTTTACTGAGGTTTGAGATTATAGAAAAAAATGTCTTATTTGGATTTAAAAAATTAACCAAACGTATAATGCTTACCTTTTTTCACTGGGTCCGATACCTGTTGAGTATCGATGCCTTGAGTCTGTGAAGCAGAATAAAAACAGGAATGAATTATTATTATTATCAATTTCCAAAAGACTGATTGACCAAAAGGTATTATCAGTCAGCTCCTTTATGGGTTGTTCAAGTAGTGTTCACCAGGACAGGGGAAGCTTGGTAAGAGTTCAATAACTAGTGGGAAAAAGAGTTAACATGTAAGGGGCTGGTCTTTTTTTTTTCCCCCACACGCAGAGGGCAACCTCGGCATTCAGTATTTAACATGATTTTCAAAAGCTCAGAAGACTCAGCAACTTGTGTTCATTTTGCAAGCTGCTAGGTTCTCAGCATTATAAAAAATATCTAAATTAAATTATTTTTAATGAATGTAGGAACATAACATTAGACTATATTATTTTTATCTATGATCTTTAAGTGTTTGTCAACTCCAACAAGACTCACATTGTCTAAATAGTTATGTAGGATGCTGAATAGCAATAATGGAGAAGTTTTTAAAAAATATTACATCTTATATTCTGACAATGACCCTTTAGTAAACTTCATCCTGGGATGAAAAATACAAGTATTTTTGATTTTATTACTTCTCTCCTTAGCGATGCTAAGGAAATGTGAAAATGTTCTCCCGATATTTTGGGGTTTTTTTGTTTTTTTTTCAGAAATGTAGCCATTTTAATTCATGAGGGCATATCATAGTTACAAATCAAAAAAAACCCCAACATTTGCAAATAAACATGATAATCACAATGCCAGAAGGAGTACATATAAGCAAGCTGCTCAAGATTGAATTCTTTATGCTGTTCTGTTCAGCAAATACTTATTAACCTGGATACAAACATATCATATTGACAAGGGACCTCACTTCCTACTCAGTATGGCTTGTTTATTTTTAGTCTGGGAACCTGGACATCCATGCTTTCTCAGTAGCATTAATTGCCACTGCTCTGTTTTTCCAGTGTTGGGGCTTCTAAAAAGAAGGATTGGCAGAAAATGCAAAAAGCTTGAGAAACACTGGTATAACTGTTGAACCAATAAAAGCATTAATAAAGCAGTCAGCATTATAATGTTTATATACATAAAAAGAATATTACCCATAAAAATATCAATGTGTCTTCTTTCCAAATGACAGTTTTCTCTAGGTCACCATAACAATGCTTCTGTTTTACATCCTTAAGGCCATATAGTTTTCTAGGCTGAACAGCAGCAAAATGCTGTTGAGGGCTACGTACAGCTCCAGCATGCATTTCTGTCAAAAATTCTACTGTAGCTGTGATATTCCTCGCTATTCACTTTTTTCAAATGTCTCTAAGAACTTTCATCAAGAACAATAACAGAAATTTTGGTAAGTCTTTTTATCTAATAAACTTAATTAGTCACTGAAGTAGATCCACATGGGAAAGTGCCCATAATCATGAGAGGAAGAGAAGTAAGAAGCTTCTTGCTCTGATTGTGACTCATAGCTAGTGTTTTACTCCATTCCTTAAACTGGCTCTGATGCTCAAAAAAAAATAAAAATCTTGTGTGATCTGATTTAACTCAACCCAGCAGAAAACCATCTCATTCCTTTTGATGGGTTTGGTTTATTCAGTCACGGCAGGGACTGAACATCAGAAGGATATAAGTGGAAGGAATATACAACAGGGAATGTGGCAGGAGGAGAAAAGGGGAGATAGAAAGTGGTTGTAAAATGGCTCATCACATCATGTGAAATGTCTGTTGGTATGAGGGATATGATAGTCCATTACTTAATATCTATCCTAGAGTAATTAAGCTTTAACAAAGGATTATGTATGATTCTTTTAATGTGGTTGTATGAAGGCATCCCTGCCTTTCTTTGTTCTTGAATGCTTCTTTTACGTATATTACCGTTTTAAAGACTAAACTAAACGGATGAGAAACAATCCCTAACTTTCTGTGAGAAACAATACCCTAACTTTCTATGGTGGTCTTCTGTGTTTGTCTGGACTGCTCTTACCTTAAGCAGTGTTACACCCTTCCAATTCTTTTCCTGAGTTTGAAATCCCCTCAAATCGGTTATCCAACAGGATTCTGTATCTCCCATGTTATCTGGCAGCTTCCCTCACCACAAGTGCGCTCACTAGAGCTTATCTGACTACAGCATGTTTCAAACTACCACCTCTGAAACTAGATCTAAAACTCCAAAGAATTCAATTTTTCAATCAGCCCAGTCATCAGATATGCCTATCTGCATGTTTTCCAAAGCATTACAGGGGTCACTTCAGCTGGACAAGCTCTTAGGACACAGTCTGGGTATTAGTTTCCCATTTTACTGTTGTTTTTTTGCAGTATTTATGTCGCAAACAGGAAGCAACAATTTACAGGAACTATTATTGTTGGCTAAAATTCATCCACAAGCTTTCTAAAAGTCATTTATATGGTTTTATTAATATAATAAATAAACCCATACGACCCGGCTGGTTGGGGTTCCAGCAACCAAATCTGTTTATTCAAATGGGACAACAGCTTGTATGTGGGTTCGAATAGTAACACCATGTGACCTTAACAACCAAGGCACTTCACTGCACGTGTGATAGAGTACTTGGGAAACTACATCTCCCAGAGTGCTATTCAGCACCCTTCCTGTAACGCGATGCCCACACATTTACTCACAAGAGTTTATTCTTGTAATACTCACAATATTGTGATACAATATTATGTCAATCACAGGCACAAAAAAAATAAACAAGTAAACAAGGATAAAAAACATGTTACAACTCCCTTTTCTTTTTCAGCAAAACAAGCAAAACAAGTAAATAAAGGTTTAAGGAAAATAAAATGTCTTATTGCCCTCCAGTGAAATCACTTTGTTAAATCTGAAGCTACATGTGCCTGTGAGCTTAGATGTAGGCAATGGACACTTAGTGCCACTGTGATGACTTTCTTGCATGTATGAGAGGAGCACGCAACTCCCGAACACTCTGAACTGAATGTTGCAAAGCATGACTGACATCAGAGTACATGGAACTGATACTTCTCATGCTTAAAGCTGATGCCCTCCTTATCCTGACCCTATGTCTGTTTACTCAGCTGTACTGCAGAACCTGAGAGGTGGAAAGCCACCCTCTTTGGAACAAAACCACTACTTTCAGGACAATACAGGTTAAGCTACAGGGAAAATGAATACTACTGCTGTGCACTGTTCATTTGACTGTATCTCTATTGATTTGTTAGTTACTATTCTGACTGACTTAATTCTACAGTTCTTCAAAATAGAGTTTTTTAAACTCTAGTGAGTCTTTCCCAGTGTCATTCAGGACAGAGATATAAACAACAAGGAAAAGTCATTGCATACCTCAGTACCTGGTTTTAGCTGGTGTGCAACAAGTAAACCATCTCCTAATTCTCTTTTGATGCATCAAGATGATAGCGCCATCATAAAATCATAGAATGGTCTGGGTTAGAAGGGACCTTAAAGATCATTTAATTCCAACTCCCCTGCCATGGTCAGGGACACTTTCCACTAGATCAGGTTGCTCCAAGTCCCATCCAGCCTACCTTGAGCGCTTCCAGGGATGGAGCAGTGACACCTTCTTCAGGCAATCTGTTCCAGTGGCTCATTACACTCATAGTGAAGAATTTTTTTCTAATTTAAATCTATCCACATGTCTCTTTTTTATTTCTTTGCAGTTCAGCATCAGTTTTTAAGCTCAGATCTTGATTTCTATACTCTGGGCACCTTAAGTTTGGTGAGATAGATCCAACGTAATAAAGATTCCCCAAAAAGGAAATGTACAAAAGTTTTATTCCCCAATAAATGACCACATTAGGGCCACAGCTCTTCATAATGCATAATGCCCACCTCTCTAAAATCACCTGCACATCTGATCTTCCAGTAACAGTCTGCACAGGAGAAGCTGATCGTGTTTAATAGGTGTGTTGTTTAGTCAGTGTACAGATTCTTGCTCTTCGATCAGTTCCCCTGAACTTAACTGCTTTGGCTAAATGGAATCATGCTAGTGTCTTCCAAGGTTAATGAAAAAATTTCCACAAAACCAAATAATACACCTTATATGGGGCCTAGATTGCTCTGCAAAATGTAAGGCTGCAAAAAAAGCATATTGATTTAAGTGATGCACTAGACCAAGGTCTGTATCAATGCAGTTTCATTTCTCCTCAGGAAGGCCACCTGGAGTAGATACAGAGCTCTGCTTCCAGTGAACTGGCTATTAAGGTTTGGCTATAAGATTTGTGTGGAATCTTTTAAGTAGTGTTAAATTAAGAAGAGTTAAATTAAGAAGTGTGAGTAGTAAAAGTCTAATTTTAGTAACATTTATAACTTTTCCTTTGACACTCTTTATGAGATAAGGAGAACATAAAATAAATTGTGGCATATCTAAATAATTCTAAGTTACTTGGTATTCCAGTCTAACACATCAGAATTTAGGACCTTGGAGTTCACCCTGGCTTGCTGTTTCACTACCTTCTTGTGTTCCTGCAGGCACAGCTAATAATAAGAAACATTGCAAATTTAGTTAATTGGTTAAAGAAAGTCATTATCAAATTTATTATTGCTATAGACCTATAGACTACTCTGTTATTCACAGCTGGACTAACTGAGGCAGGAGAAAAGGCCTAGGAGGATCTTTACCTGCTTGTTGTTTACGCAGTAGTTTAAGAGAGCATTATGGAAATGCTGTCCCATGGACTCCAAGTCTTTCACGTGTGTGTTCTTTCATGTCTTTTCAAATGTGTGTTTTGTCTGCAACCTGAAGCATCAATCCCTGTAAGCTAGGGATCTATAGGCCAAACCAGTCACATGAAGGAACACAAATCTTATTTAAAACAAGCTGTACCTAGATGAAAAACATTAAATGTACTATTTCTGACACTGACTTTCTGCACAAGAGTTTTGTTTGTATTAATTTGTTGTAGAAGTTAAACTAGAGAGATTTAGTTTACTTGCTGAAGGTTTAATTTAATACCTGAAGGTTTAGTTTTATATCCATAATATCAATGTCTTTGTGACTGGAAGTCTACATAGGAAGTCAAAACCATTTATATTAAAACAAGTAAATTTGGCAATCTTTGCTGTCAAATGGACATCTGGGATCTATTCTGAACCTAATCTCATTCTGGAAAGTAGTTGTATGCCAGAAAAGAAGCAAATGAAAGAAATAAGGAATTTAATAACTAGATTTTTTTGCAGAGGATATGGGGAGAAATATGCTGAAAACATTTTGATGAAAACTCTTTTTGCTTTGAAGATATAATTTATTACCAGAAAGGAGAAAGTATATTAAAGGAAAACCTGCAAATAACCCACTCTGAAATGCAACTAAACCTAAACAAAGCAGTCAGAAACGCTTGGATGCAGTGCAAAGATGTAAACAATATCAAAACAATAAGGGACATAGAGACATCAAACTAAAAAATATAGTGGAAAGGAAAATCAACTGTTTCAAAGGGAAAGAAAATGAGGTTATCTTTTTATCATGTTTTGGGTACACCAGATGGAAGGGTAACATTCCTCCTACAATAGATCTATATTTGCAATTCAAGTCATGGCCTGTTAAAAGCAGTGGTGATTTCCCACAATCACACCATATGGATTCAACATTCGTACCACTTTCAAGATAAAATTGTCCCACAGGAGTTGAGCTTTGCTTACCACGAATGAAATCCATGAACCCCTTCATTATCCAGGAACTCTGTTTCTCCTGGATGCACCCTTACCATCAGTATCACAGCCTTCCTTGTCACTTTTGGAGGGGGATGGTGGTGGTGGTGATGATGATGATGATGATGTTTCCTGCCAGTGAATGGCATAAGATGTGAATCTTGAAGAATTTGGACTTCACTGGATCTTTAGAGATGGCCCCCAGATACTCCTACAGATTGGAGTAGGGGTAAGGATAATAGTGGGCAAAGTAGCAGGTGTTTTGGTCATGAGGAAACTGGAACATCCAAAGTGAGAAATAATGATGTCCACTTTGCCTCACATTGTTTTTCTAATGCTTGATTAATTTCCAGTCCTTCACCAGCCATTTCTTATGCTGTGTCTTTGCATTAACTTCTGAGTACAACAATGGCCACAAGCCATCTTTAGATAGGCTATTATACTTGGTAAAGCTGACAATAGTGAAGCGATATAGCATCCCTGCCTGTGCATTGCTTACTTGTAAGTAGTACCACTGTGTGTCTGCTTGTGCAGAGGTCAGTGTGTGGGTCGGCTAGTATGTAAGTTCAATGTTGGTAGGCAGAGAGCAGACAAACAGTGTCTTGCTGGTTAGCACTGCAGTATGATATAGTGTTAAATAGTGTGTGCTGCCATGAAAAAGCACACCACAGTGAATCAGGTGCAAATCTGATTTACACTGCTATAAATCAAAGTCTGTGTAGCTGCCAGAAAAAGATGCCTGCTCCCACTGAGCATATCAATAATGCAACTGATATCTTGATTAGGACTTTTAATAACAACTTGAATTTCTAAAAACATTCTCTGCTCTACACTTTAAAAGAAGGTGCTTAAGAAAAGGTGCTGAGTTTGTGTGTGTGATTATCACCTATAGAACACCTTCAGTGCTAAACAAGCACCTATATTCTACTGCAGCTTGGTATTTTCTATCCCAAGAATTGCTAACTGCCTGTAACTGCCTGCACAACATCATTCCTCAGGAGAGGAGGGACAACTGGCCATACTTAAGGCAGCAGTTTTCAGCTCCTCACTTGGAAAGTTTCATTAAAGCCTGAAAACCACAATACCACAACACCACAACACACTTTGTTGGAGAGTTGGACAGGCTGAATAAGAATCACTTCCAGTTGCCTGCGCATGAAATTCAAGTCACTAATAAAGAACATGGAAAGCTGCACTTTTTAAAGAACAGCAACTAAAAGACTATAACAGAAATCCCTGTCCTTGTTTACAAAAAGGCAGGGAGCTGGGATTCTGAGTGTTCCTCCACATCTTATCCCTTCTAATAAATTATCATGTCCAGTTGCAAAGGACAGAGGTTCCTTTCTAGACAGACAGCAATTACCAGTTTTCTTGGTTACCAAATGTAGCAGCCTACTTATGACAGGTAATATACCCATACTGCAGAAGTAGCTAATTTCTAGATAAACATGATGTCAATGAGTACCAGTGCTTTTCAGTGTATTACAAGCTTTTACTAACTGTGTTGGCCTCAAAAAGGGTGCCAGCTCCCTTTCAGTTTTGTGTTTCTGAAAATTTAGTGGCCACAACTAGTTACGCTAGGATTGCAAAACTGTTATTATGCTTTCTTATCAATGTAGAAGTATTTCAGGACCAAAATCAACAACTGCCAGAAGTTCCAAGTTCATCCAAGGCAACTGGATAAACTTAGCAAACACAGGAAAGAATAAATAACTCTCATTCCACTCTCAACCAGTGACAGTGGAATAAAGCAACTAAGTTCCTTCAACTCTGTCCAATTAATTCTTGCCAGATGTAGAAGCCTGTAATTAAGCACTGATCCAATCTGGCCAGGTTTTGTTTATAAATTTTGGCAAAAACACTATAGAAAATAGGATAACAAAATATTCTCCCAACACAGATTTCAGTGTTGATGTTGCAGTCATACAGCTCTCATCTTTTTCACTTTCTCTTCTGGCTATTATAATTCTCCTCTCATATTTTCACAACAAACTCATTTTAAGCTGGTTCGTATTGTTATTCATTGAGAACAACGGCTTGAGCTGAGCTGGACTTCTGGGATAAGTAACAGTACAGGCAGAACTTATGGATGATGAGAGATGCATAACTATGTAACTAATTTTCATCCCTATCTATAGGAAAATAATTTATTCTCAAGTGCTTTAAAATAACATAGGAAAGCATATTGATTTCATTAGGCTTTGAATTAGATTCATAAAGGAAAGCAAAGCAAGTCCTTCATCTACCTACAGCTCACAGCAAGATTTATCAGCCTATTCCCACCTTCTCCTAGATAAAAACTTCTTTGTCAAGAGTTTACTATATCTGTATTATCTCCAAACCTGTTGTAGTGTACAACAACATTACTGGAGTAGTGAGTATCCAATCTGAAAAAAGAGTCACACAGGAGGAGTACAAGCAGTAAGATTATACTGTAATCTTTATAATATAAAGGACACACTTAAAAGTGGTTCATCCTATTTACACCAGTTCCACATAGATGAATAGGGAAGCCTCCTTTTGAGCCTCATTTTTTGGATCTGTGAAGAAATCTTCACTAAACTCTAAATAAAAATACATATTATTTTGTGCATGTACAAACTTTTGCTGTGCAAACTTACCTCTGCTTCCTGTACAGCTTGTTTACCATCAGATGACAATGATGAATATTAGACACCATTGGTACCATTACAGGTGCTCCAACTACAGCGTGAAGTCACTGATTGCTGACCACACAGATACTGCATATTTGTAATGCAGTGTCTCCCTGTAGCTGACATGACATCTGCCTGGCATGTCAAAGATAATCCGACGACCCACTCATTCTGACAGTAGGCCTTTCCTTACTGTAGTACTCACAGCAGTCCTACCCTATTCCATTCAAGATGCTAGGATTTATTTTCAAAGGTAACAGAATAAGAGCATAGCTATCTCAGTTCCACCTCTATGCATTTTCAATTTTTTTTTATGATTTCCAAATTGCAATTTGTTGTATATATAAAGCACAAAAACTGCCCAAGTCTTTACTACCTCAAAATAAGTTTGCAGTATGACTACTGTACAGACTGCATGAAAGCACTTATTAGCTGACATTCATATTTAAATGTATAGCCCTGCAATACAGTACTGACACTGCTAGAACATGAGATTTGTACTGAATCTGTAAGACCTCAACACTAAGGCATGTCAGATTTGCCCTGTCTGAACTTTATCTGCCTGCAGCTTTGTTTCACCTAATTTATCTGTGACAACAATCTCTCTAATTGACATGTATGGCTAATTTGTTTTATTTTGTTTACCTTTGAGTGATACAAATATAGGCTTATACAGACAGCAGCGACAAGGAATTGTTCTATGTAGAAATGCAGGCCTGCAGCTGGACAAACCTCCTTCCAGGGGGTAACAAAGAGAACAGGGAAATATCTAACATATGAAAAGAACACCGGATATGGTAAATTCAAATGTAACATGGACTTGCACACTCCTGAAGAAAGAGAAGGGTGCAGCAAACATATGGAAATGACCCCAGAGTTATTTGGATCCTAGAGTGAGGAGGAAGATATCAGTATAACTATTATATTTCTCCCAGCAAAGGACTTCAGAGGCTGATAATGCACAACAAACAACTCTTACCTTCACCAGAACAAATTGTCTACAGTGAAACTGCTAACCTTAGGATCCAGAGTAGCAGTGGAAGGGAAGGTAGAAGAAGGGTGTGAATGAAGCTTACGTATAACAATTTTAGTTGCATTATTATTTTTCCTTTTCCTGCAGCAATTAGATCTGGAATAATAATGATTTTCCTTTTAAGATTTCACTTACACTAACAATAAATTCTTGGCTTTATTAAATATAAGGCATTCTTCCTTTTTGCCCATATACAAGATTTTAAGCATAACACAATAACTTACCAATGTGCTTAATTCTGTTCTGATGACTTCACATTGGTGTGGCCAGTACACTAGGGAAAACTGACTGGAAGGTCATAGATCATTCAGATTCTGAGGCTCCCAAGGATGGGGCACCACTGTCTCTGAGTTAGAAGATAACAGAATCTCTTTTGCCCTTTAAAAAAACAGAGCACAGACAGAATCTTTGAGAAAGTCAAAGAACCCTCACATCAGTCTCTCTCTTTCAAGCGGAGACAGGCTGCAGAGATTATCTACATTAAAATACCATAACTTAGCATGTCAGAATAAAATTACATCCCACTGTAAAGGAAATGTAATGTACCACACTGAACTGATATGTACCACACTGAACTTAAAAATAGTGTTGAATGAACTGTTAATCAATTAAACCACAAAGCAGGTATTCAACTGCAGCAGGAAATAGCTTACTTGGGTTCCTATAGAAAGTGTTGGCACCTTTACTTATTACTGCTTTTATGACTAGTATGTTATGGTTAAGGCCTACAATCTCAATGCCTGAGTCAAAAATCTGGACTGTGCAATATTGTACAAATAATGAACAAAGCTTATTCCTACAAAACTTATCACTCAGTGTGTATGCAAGAACAAGATAGTACTGGCTAACATGACAGGAGAGGCAGATTAGGTGCTATCAAGAATTTTGTAAAGCAACAGAGGCATTTGAAGGCACTGGGGAGTTATTTGCTTGTGAGCAAGGAATTCTTTGAAGTTGGGAGAAGTCACTTGAATGAAAACATGTTAGGTAGAGGAAAGGCTTTGAAAAAATACCTAGTATTTGGATGATTGGGAATCTGGTACTGTGCATTGACCACAACACTGCCCAGAGTTAATTACTTGTCACAGAATCATAGACATGATCCCCTTCCAAAGCATTCCCTATCCTGCCTACTCTCTGCTTATATCAGGCCAAAAGATAAAAGTTTGGTTTCATATGAATTTGTTTTTGCTTTGGGCCTTAATCAGATACCAGCGCCATTAAGACTTGTTTTTTGCAGAAAAAAAATGTCTCATTGCTTTAGATCTGGTTCCTAGATTTAATTCTCTTCACAGCAGACAAAATAACATAATAGACAAAACAGCTTCACCTGGAGGATCTGGCTTCTGGTGTAGATGACATCATATGTAAAAAGGAAATGAATTAAACCCAAAACTGATGAAACCATTTTTGAAATGTAGTAGAGACCTAACTCTAATGGATACATGGCTCAGTAACAGGTGATTCAGGGTGAGCTGCAAGATGGGAATGAGATAACTAGTCACTGAGATCAAGATTAAGTGTGACTAGACCTACTTCCAATTTTGTTTAGAGTTTGACAGTAATGTGAGCACTAATATTTTCCCTCCTCCCCTTTCTTTCACCCTGTGATTTTATAGGATAAATGTAAGGGAATATTTGAAAGGGTCTTAATGTGTAAGAACAGTACACTGCTCACTGTCGTCTCTCACAAGTGAGTTGGGGGGGGTCTTCATCCTAAAAAAACTAAATTAAAATACTAAAATGAAATTGAAAGTCCACAGGAGGACAGCTTACTTTTGTTTATTTTCAGAGAGAAGAGTTGCTTCTGTTTAGGTTTATTTTATGCCCTGCAGAAGAATTAGTTCAAATCTCCATAGTAATGTACTCCATCGTTGTTCTATGCCTGGATAGTACTCATCCCTGTGTACAACTGAGACAGGGTGCTCTTCAGCTGTTTGAGGAGGCACAAGCAGGAAAGTCTGGTGGGTTATACAGTGAAGGCCCAACAGAAATTCACACAGGAGTTCAGGAATAACTGTGGTGTTGGAGATCACAGTCACCTAAACACACTGACTGGACTCCTTCAGCTTCCTCTTGTTCTTGAAGGTACTCCTGAAGAACAAACCAGAACATGAAATTTTGGATCTGCTTGGGTTTGCTCTTTGGAAGACCTGCTTTTCCTCCACTGGTTACAGAGGCACCGGTGGTGAGCTCCTTGGCTAACAGAGGAGTCCAAGTTGGTTGTGTGTGAATATCCATCCCCAGGACTTCTGTGAATTACGGGCAGGCACGACTGCCCAGCCCTCTGAACCGTGCCCAAAGCAAAGGGGACATATGGTCACAGAAGGGACTGTGGTTGGTAAGTGTGATCTTTTACTGAGCAGAAGAGGGAGAATTTAAACCTACCTCTTACAGTAGTGACGTTACTATGTACTCTTGATCTGTATAATCACAAACCACCTACCAGCTCCACAGTCTCTAGGACTAAACAGTCATGGGAGTTTTGCTGTTTGCTGCCACAGGATGAATGCCATGACTTCTACATCGGCTATATATGTTATGGTCGTATCTGTTTGTACATGAAATGAGAGAACACTGATTCTTAATACACATAGGAAAGTTTCTTCATCCCTCTCATCATCACATTCCATGTATACAACCCCCTCTAGAGTCAGACTCTGCATCTTCAACTTTGGAAAGCAATGTATATGTTTCTCTCTGTAGTGAAGGTGGTCCTGAGATGCACACAGGTGTGGAACATCTGTGCCATGCTATTAAAATATTTGAAATAAATTATGTCTCTGAGAAAAGAAACTTAAACCATATTATTTCCCTACTTATGATGAGAGAAAATTGTGCATTTAATATAACTATATTACTACAGTGTGCCACAAGAAAACCCTTGTAATATGAGCAAACAGTGGGGAAAAATATCCTGAAACTGTCCTTAAAACTATTCTGTTTGTAAGATGAAAAGTAATATTAGCTGATTAATACCCTGTTATTTCCAGAATTACTTTTTTCCTTTCCCAAAATGCCAGTTGAATGATCAGATTTGCTTCCCTTGTATAAACAATAATTTCTGTAATTTAATCACAAAACAAAATCAGTCATATGCTCTTATTTCAATTATCTATTTTTATTTCTATCATTGTAGTAATTAAAAATCATCATCTCAATCATGTTGTGTTAGTGCAATGTTTTGCTAAGAGTCAACCTTCCTTTAGAGGGGTTAACAGGAGAGGCAGGGATAGGAGGCAGGATTGACTTTGCCCAGAGATTGGAGTGAAAAAACTGCCAGTGTGTTATAAATCTGTCCTGTCCACTGGGCATCACTGTCGCTTACTGGAGTTTACAGGGGAAACTTCACAGCCTAAACTTTAGTCTGGGATCTCCAGGAATCTTTGGGTACTTCTGGTGAGAAGTTATGTATTGCTATATTCTTTCTTAGGAAAAAAGTGTTTGTCTTGGTAGCAGCTTGATTTAAGATGTTTTCTTTAAGCTTAATATTGTAAATTGTTTCACTGTCTCAGTCTTAATTTGTTTCTGAGTGAATCAAGAATGGCAGGAATTCAGGATGAGTGCACTAAAGCTTTGTTTGATATTAGAGAAATCTTTCTTCACAAATTATTAATTTGTTTTTAAAACATCTCTGCTATCTTTCCTTAAAAGTTTTATTTGGTTTTGCAAAATAGAGTGATAGGTGCTATTTTGAGATCCATGTATAAACTTTATGAAGGAAGTCTTTGACATGTTTTCTTTCATGTAATTCTTTCTACAGTGTCACAGTACACCTAAAGTTCTTTGGGTTTGCTACTTCTTTCCCTAAGAACCATTTTTTTCTAGTGAACAGCTAAGAGAACAGAGGAAAACAGAACCGACTTTTGAAAATTTCGGTTACTGCTGCCAAGAGGTGGAACAAGAATGTCCACGAGGTGGTAGCAGTCTGTAAGGGAGGGCCGGGAGACGGCTCTGAGCTTCTCTTCTTGATCCAGGGAAGCAAGTATGTATGCCCTGTGTGTCTTGTGCATTATAGTGGAACATTTGCAGTGTATAAGCAGAGTTATTTTAGATCTATTTTTTGAATTGTTTCACTTCGAGGTAATCTCATGTGAAGTAAAGCAGTGAAGGATAACACAGCATCTCTCTTGTTGGCCCCATAGGCTGGCAGGACATGACTCGAACAAGGATGCCAAGTGCAAATCCATTTTAAAATTGCCAGCATAAACTGACATCTGGGATTGTGTGCTGCTGTGAGGCCTTCGAGGGCTCGTTCAGTCCATTTGCTTTTTGTAATCTCCTAATGGCATCCAGAACAGCACAGCCCCATGCAGAGTATTGACTTCCTATATACTCCTTCAGCCCTCTAGGATCTGTTCAGAGTAATGTGAGGGGTTAACTTTATACTGGCTGGCTTTATGAGAGATCAAATGTCATCCACCCTCCCGGGCTGACATAAAGTTCATGTTAATAGAAAAAGACACTGAAAACTTCATCATGTGCCCTGTCTGATTTGACAGAAGTGCAGTCATATGCCCACACATGATCAAGATTAAATTTGTGCTTGCAGAGTGATTTGGCAGTGTGCAAATCCCTATTAATGTGCATGAAACTACAGTTCTGGGGAAAAAAAATATTTTTACTTCAGTTGCTCCTGCTATAATAGAGAAGAGAAAGGGGAGCTTCTGATGGATTACTGGGGCAGACAACTATAGGGATAATTTTGTAATTAGCAGAAAAGATATAGGAGATTGTTCTCTAGACCATTTTGCTGTGAATTCTGGCAGGATGTCATGCTTTTTTGACACCTGGAATTTGTGGGAAGGTGTGTGAGCACTGGCAGCACTAATCTACTTCTATCCTGTATCTGTTCTACATCATACTTGAGTGAGGTTATTGTGTGTCAGCAGGACTTAATGTAAAGGCAACATTCAATTACAACAAAGTTAATTTAAATCTGCAGTGAAGACGAGCCCTGCATTTCTATGTACAAATGCTAGCTGTGCTGTGAATAGCAGCAGTTTCATTTGGGCATGGTGCTCAGATGTGAATGCTCAAACATTTTGCAGCATGCAGTTTAAATCTTTTAAAGCAAGAGAAACGGTGTCAGTACTAGTATTGACTCAACTTTCGTGGTCGTTTTCTTACTGAGAGCCACAACCAACAGTCTGAACTGCCTTTTCCTCCATGAAGTCCATCTTTTCTGCAAGTTTTTCTCCTCAGTGCTAAAGATTTAAACGCCTGTTCATCGGTCAGTAGGACTGTCCCTGGAGGCAAAGAAGTCTAAATGTCACTTAATGTTGCAGAAATGAAGAAAAGGTTTGTACTAGATCACTTTCATCTGGTGCAAACATGCACACATGCTTTAAATTTCTCTCAGTTTCTATAGGACTATTCTTAGTGGTACAGTGAAATGTGCTTATGTTAAACACATTACAGAGGAGGTTCAAAATAAATCATGTCTCGAATTGACCTGATTCCCTTCTCGGCTGCTTTCATTTGGCTATAATACAGCTTATGGAGTGATAAAATGCAGCACTGAAAGTAACAGTTTGGTTTGTTTTTCTCTGATAAAATTGTTGATACATTTTCCTATTTCTGGCTTCATTTCCATGTTTTCCTTTGATTCTGCAATTCTCAAAGGTGCATCCTCCATTTTACAGAAAGCAAACTGTTCAAGAACATATATATTCCAGGTACTTTTAGCTAAATAAAAAATAATATACTCTCTGGATAGTTACACAGCTGGCTCACTTAAGGGATTTTGTAAATGTCTATGAATTTTTACAGGTATTTGAGAAGCTCTTAGTCAAACAAGCTCCTTTAAATACAGTTATTTTTGCTTTGTTCTTTTCTGTTCTTTCCAGATATTTTATTCTCTTGGGCCATCTCACAGCGTCACATCCCTAGCAGCCAATACTGATTCTTGTGACCATGCTTGGGTTTCTTTTTTATATTTTTCCCGTTTCCCAGCTCAAACTTTAATAAGCCTCCTGGGCTTTCTTTGAAGATTTCGTTTGCAACTCCAAAGAAACCCTTGTGTATTTTGAGTCTTCTATGTGAATTATAAAGATAAGTTGACTTTATTTTAAAGACTGAACATAGAACTCTTGAAGATAGCTGGGTACTTGACGCACACCTGAATTCAAGCCTGGCGTATAGAAAAAGTAAAAAATATTTAAAATATTTTTCTACTTTCTTTAACAGATTGCTCTGAGCCTGTTGTTACTGAGTTACAAAGGAGGTCTGTAAATATGTTTCTTTACCATTTTCCTCCAACTGTTCTTGTTCTTGTATATATACAAAAGTTTCCTCAAATACTTGGGGAATATTTCTAATATTTTTCTTTGTAACCTCATTCTGTTTAAAGTCTTGGCTGAAGTTCTTGAGACATATTCAAACAACCTAAGATCACCTAAAAGAAAATCTGAAATGTTATGGTACAAACTTGGCCTTACAATGTCAGAAAGTTTGCAAACAACAGTATATGCCCTGTTCTGAGGCAACCCTGTTTTAACACAAATGCTTCCCAAAATCATGTTACTGCATTCCAGCACAAGCCCTTGAGAGACATGGATGATGCTGAGACACTCCTGGAAATGGCTGGGGAAAAAAGGAGTCAGAGAAAAGGGGTGGTGACAGCACATGGGTCTTACTCCTCCAGGGATAGGGAGTGTCTTTTTATTATATGTTTGTGCAGTGCTTAGCACATCACAGCTTTGAACCCTGTTAAAGGTTTTTGGATATTTTGGGAATGCCAGTAAATACTATTCTATTTAACGACTCATGCTGAAGCAGATGCCTGTGTTTGGTTATATGAATACATCCTTCAACTGCAGTAGTTTTACTGCCTAGATCCCCCTTGGCAGTCATTCTATAGACACCTAAAGTCAGGAGAGATGAATCCCATCCTTGGAGACCTGTACCGTGCTGCCTGTATAACTAAGCATAGAAAGCTGATGTGTAGATGGTGCCTAACCCAAGCCCAGTCAGAGGGCTGGGTGCTGCAGGGACTATGGCCCTGGCATGCTGAAGGGACTCCTCTAGATTTTTTTCTGGTCTATGAATCTGTCATAACCACGCCCACAGAGCCGGACACATCTGGGGCGGAGCATGAGCTCCAGACAATAATCTTTCTCCCTTTTCCCCTCTACCACATCTTCCCTCCCTGCTCTGTCCTTCCCTTTGGCTAATCCCTGCTGCTTGTTCCCAGTGCTGTGCTTGTGCCCACACTGTTTTCTACTCACACTGCTTTCTACCCACACTGCTGTTTTTTCACTGGTTTCACTGATTTTTCACTGGACATTTTTCACTAATGTTTTTCTAAATACAGGGGCAGCAGAAGTAAGAGAAATTCCTTCCTCAGCTTTTGAAATAGAACATAAGACAAGGGTTCACACACCTATTGCTGTGTTTCTGATAACTGTCAACAGTGAACCCTGGGGAAGGATGCAGGGCATGCCCACAGTGGTACTTGCAGCCTACAAAGGTCTGACTCAAAAGCTTTCTAAATCAAAGACATTATCTTTGAATGACATTGCACAAACAAGGTAGAGACATGGCAGTGGGTCTAAGGTTGATGTGTCCAATCCTTTCTCCACCCTCCTTGCTCTTGACTGGCCATCGCTGGCTGCGTGGCTGTTTTGTAAACTTGGGTTTACTAATAGGAACCAACTCAATTATTTTTCGTGTTTTTTTTTTAAATTAAATAATAATTAATTTTTCCTATTTATAAACTCCATGGAGATTGGCTATAGTCAGTTAATGAAAGCATTGCCATCAGGGGTGATTAGGGCCTGGTGGGAGACCAATGGTAGCAGGGTTGATGCATCTCAGTGTCAGTGAGTTTGTGACTTGCACTAAAGATTGCCTCTGATTTAATATTCAGCCATCCAAGACATGGATGCCCTGGGATAATGAGTCTCTGAAGAGTCTTGTGTCTTAGGAAGACCTCTATAAGGAACAGTGCAGCCAGAAGGCTCAGAGGTTACACCCCAAAACTGTAAAATGCAGGCTTGATTGTGAACAATGTGACACCAGTGCTGGGAGGAACAGTGACCAGCATTCCAAAACGGCACAGAAATAGGGAGAGAGGCAGTGAGAAAAGCTGATGGGGAAGATGCTTTAGGGAGGGAAAAGTTGAGACACCTGTTACACAAGAGGGAAGGTGAGCAGACAGTATATGCTTAGTGATGGCAAGCTCTGATCCTCCAGCACTGCATCAATAAACAAGAGCATTTAGAGATCAGCTATCCTGATTGAGTCCTGTTAAGTACCATGAACTTGAATTTACATTTCCACAGCACCAGTGATAGCCTAAAGGCATCTCCCCCATGCCTCTAAAGCTAACCCAGTTGTTTGCAGTCTGCTTTCCTACCTGACTCAATCTGGAAATGACACCAAGTAGTGGAATGGCAAATAGATTATTTTTCTGTGGCTTCTTGTACCTGCTATGTTTCTAATGTACCACTCTTACCTTGGGTGTTTTTTTGCTGCTGTACCAGAGCATGGAAAATATTTTGTTATTTGCTCATTTATTTATTTATTGTTCCATTTCTTTATGGAAACATGCTGTGTAGAGGTGATGTGATCTGTGGAAAATACTCAGTGATTTCTGGACTAGCACGCTGATGGCATGTCTGTATTTCCTAGCTCAAATGTACTGGAGCTATCTCCAGTTAGAGCTGGAGTACCTGAGCAGTGCTGTGCTGAGACAGCAGTCTGGACCTGCAGGACAGCACAGCAATTTTGCTAGCGACTCCTTTGCTCTGCAGGGAAAATTAGCTGGCCAGGCTGCTGTACTGAGGTGTTAGGCTGTTTCCCAATGCAGAACTAATTTGGTGGGCATTAACTCAGCAACCTTTGCACCAGGCTCTGTTGTACAATGCAGTTGTGCTCTGTTGCCTGTATCTGCACCAAAGAGGTCTGTGATACGACAGACAACATGACAAACACTAACACAGCAGAGGTTGTTTTAGTCTCTCTATTGCAAGATAGCTGTATATAGATTAGGACACCGTGGAGTAGATTTGGTGATACTTAATGAGTCAAGAAGATCTAGGGCTGGCTGGGTAAATCAGCAAAGCAGATCTATAACGCAGAAAACAAACAGTTCAATAATGTTCCTACTTTTAAGATAAAAGCAAAGCCTCTTGACTCACTGAAATGATAACAGTTCAAATAAAGTAGCACTAAAAAGGCGATGAAGCCACTGCACTAGCTTTAAGCTATCTGGCATGGATGCTGCTAAGGAAATTGGTGCAGCAGCAAGAATTCTGCATGGACTGCAAAATGCTGCTGAGAAGCTATATAAAATCACCATAGGTTCATGTTTCAGCTAGTTGAAACACTTATTGTCCGGAAAGAGGTATGTATCAAAAAGTTCCTGCTCTATAGGTGACTTCATGGACTTTTCTAGACTGCCTCTGATCTTGGATGATTTCTTCTATCTTTTCCCTAAACATTTAAAAATATTTTTCTAATGGACCACCCATTAAATCAAAGCATAGTGACAAGCATCTTGCTTGCCTTGGTTGTTTTTTCCTGGGCCCTTTAGAAATAGCTCAAGGAATCCCTGGAGATTGTAGACCACAGACTGAAAATCACTTATTAATTCTCTTTCCTTGTGCCTTGCAGATTTCTGGGACACAGCATGTCCTTCAGCAGAAAAATCAGGGTGATGCCTCACAAATGCTTTCATAGCTTATTTGAGACAGGAAGTATGTATTTTAGGTCAAGATAGTGGGGTATAAACAGCAAAAAGAACCTGATAGGGAGCAAAAGTGCTAAGTGACATTTAGAGTATGATAATGAATTATGTTCTTAATTTCTTTTTGCATTTGAAAATTTTCTTTGAGAGGTGAGATGAGAGGTGAGTTTGTAGAGTAGAAAACACTGACTAGACTTACTCTGCTGTGGCTAAGTTGTTTTTTTTATATTAAATTTGGGTTAGGAACAGTTTGTGGCAGATACTTTCTTCTTCAATTGTATTTTTAACTTTTGGCAAAGTCTCACAGTCTTTAAGTTGTTTATTTTTATAGATTTGAGAAAGCAAAATAAATAAAACAAGCTATTTGTGCTTGTGTCATTCAAAGTCATGACTATGACTTTCACTGTCAAAACCACGACCCAACAACTGTTTTCCTGCAGTTGTGGAGAGCTTGGATAATACTTGATAGTGCTAAAGGTACAATATATTTTCCCAAAAGCCCCTGGCTTTGCTTCCAGTAAGACAAAGTTCTTACTTTTGGAGCAGCTGCCAAAAGATAAAACTCATAAGACTGCATTTTTCCAAGTAAGTCCATACCAACAGCTGACATTTCCTAGAGTAGAGATCACTGCTTTCATGTAGGGGGAATTTATCTTGAGATATACACACATCATTGTGGATGAGCATCCCGGACCTCTCTGTGCTGCTTCTGGCACCAGATGCTACAGCACTGCTCCCCTCCTGCATGATGGGGTGGGTCGTGGGAGGCAGCAGGACTTCTTAGGCTCTGCATCCAGATGTCAGGTACTACTAATCCTGTGATTCCTCTTCCACCAGCTTTGGAAAAGTCTCTAGATGTTTCTATGGATGGGGAACTTCCCTGTGTTTCAGTGCCAGTAATGGGAAGCTCGGGAGGGTCTTCACTTGGCACGGCCTCACTCAAAATAATTTTACATCAAGACCTGAGAAGCATGAGCTGGTAGGGCAGAGGTTTTAAGGCTTAGTTTTCACAGAGAATGCCACTGGCATTAAAGGAGCTTTCTGGTATTTCTGGATCTAAACAGTCCAATAAAAATTTAAGCAGGAAAAACATACTGAAGTCACTCTTATTTTCTGTGTTTACAGCTTCAGTTCTCACAATACACCACAGATATTACTGTCTAACCATACAAGGCTGCATCCTCAATAAGGATATCTCTATGTTAAGGAATTTCCCCTTGAGTTTGGCATGGCCAGGAGCTGAGTGCCCAGCACTGCGTGCAGAGGGGAAGCTGGGCACAGTGACCCTTGGATGAACAGCAGGCAGGACCAGTACAAGTATGTGGAGAGCCCCAAGAGAGCAGGACGTGTTTGGCAATCACCATCACCATCCTCCAGAGGGAGCTTAAAGGAGACAGTTGAGTACAGTGCATGGGGAGTGAGAACTGGAGAGGGTGCCCACTCACACGCCTGCAGCCTTGCTGCCTCTAGCACTGGAACAAAAGGGATGCCAGGTCAGTCACAGTCTGTGCTCACTGGTACTGACAGCAAGTCCAAGGGGTGGCCTTGCTTCTCCAGCTGGACTTTGCACTGAGAGAATAGGGGTGTCCTGGATACCTACTTGTTAATTAAACCTTATTTGCTACAAATAAATTAGCATCTCCCTGTTTTGATTCCCACGGGAATCTGCTGTTCTCCCTCTGCTTCTGCTATATCAGGAAATCCTGCCTGCTGGAAACATTTACCCCATCTGAGAGTTAATCACCCAGTTTCTGTTCTAGGTGTGTCCTGCCAGCCTTTCTGAGGCAATAGCTCTCTACCATAGCCTTGCTTTGAGTAACCCATGAAATGTAATATCTCCTCAGTTAAGATATTAATGAGTATGAGGCAGTGTCTCCTGTTTTCACATACCTGGCTAAAATGTTGAACCAACAAACTATAATGTCTCTATAATGTTCCTCCTTGCTAATTACTTCTTGAAGGCTAAGAACTTTACATCTCTTTCCATAGTAAAGCCCTCAGATTCATTGTTTCAATGAGTTTATCTGGCTTTTACTGTGAGGATCAGCTACCAACGCTTTGGAGAAGCCACAAGAGCACCTGTGCTTCTCCCAAGAGCCCAGAAAGTTGGTTTTGCAACCAGTTGCCATAAATGTATGGTGACTTATGAGATCAGTTTAATTTTCAATAGCAGAGGCTCTGACCTTGTGTGTAGGAGATGGCTGTGAAGTGTATTTTTTAATCTTGAAACTACTGGTAGAACACAGTAATTGGAAAGATTATTTTACCCACCCACAGGAAATTTACTTTATCAACTTCCAGTAACCTCTACTAATCTTAGCTATGTCCTATCTGAATTCTTGAAATGCTGCTCTTAAGTAACACTGACTTAAAAGAAAAACTAACCTCTCACTGTGTTTTGTAACTGTATTTAAATACAGATCTCTCTAGGTTAGAAAGAATATGGAGTTTTTAGTAGTTTTCAAGTAACAATGTTCTGAACTGGAACACCTAATTTGTAGTTGATTATAACTGGCCAAACAATGAATGACCACAGCATCCTCTGCTTTGGAACACCAAGAGCAGTAGGATAACTTCGCTTTTGTTAGTATAGTACTACTCTCTCTTCCAAGGGAAATATTGAGGAAACTTGCACATGACACCAAGTAGAATGAGGTGAATTTTTTATGTATTCTGAGAGGAAAATGATTCTATTCATTTCTTCATTAGATATGAATGGGTTTGTTGTGTGAACTTCTTGATTGAGGGTACCATAAATAGTAAAGGTTTCTGTAAGTTCAAAAAGTGTCTCTACTGCATCATGAGGGAAAAATTTACCAAGTATTGTGATATATCAGCTCTGGCTCAGGATGTCCTTGAGAGTAAATCACTGGAAATACTAGATATGTTAGTAATGTGCTATTATATATGTTCACCTTCTTGTATCTTGTCCTTTGCATCCATTATTGGCCGCAGCTGGAGATGAAGTATTGTGTCTGAGGGACTTTTTGTCTGATTTGGTAGAGACTTTTAATTCTTATGCTTTTCTGGACATTTCTCAGTTAAATCAGACACTCAGAAGGTAGCAATAAAGCCCTATTTTGCCTGTCCCATGGCAATAGGCTAGAAATTTTGCAATGCCTGTGTCAAGCACAGTGGCATTATTTTAACATTTTAATGCCAATTCTTTCAAATACTTTGCTATGAATATAAGTTATCATATTTAAACACAGCTCTTGCTCATGGGATCCCAACTGTGCACCAATGGTGTTAGATTGTCAGACCTAGCTGGGATTATCCTAATGACATCCTATACAGTTCTGACTTGAAAACTTCACCACAGATGTTACCATCTACATATCTATCCTCCACCCTGTCACATAGTCTTGGTTTGAAGACCTACAGGGCACAGATCATGTGGAAAGTTGTTTTTGAGTTTCACTATTTCCTCTGTCAGAAATCAGCAACGTGGTTCTTATCTGAATTTGTCAAACACTAGTTTCCAGCCACCAGTTTCCAGATATGATTTTACTTTTGCTGCTTGAAAGTAAGACTCATCTCCTCTTAGAAATGCTTTCCTGTGAAGACATTGCTGGGTCTGATCAAATGGTCTTTTGGCCATCTCTTTAGTAAACCCAAAAGGGGTTAGGGACCCCTGATAGAAAATAATGAAGTTGTTTTGGGTTACTGGGTACTGCTCAGGAGCTGAGCTGCAGCAATGAGTTGTGCTTCTGCTCTGAGCTTGCTGCAAGCAGAGAGGATATGTGCAACCATAAACAACCGTGAACTCCAGTTTATTTTGCACTTGGAGCTGCCAAAGAGGTCACCTTCTCAACCCAATCACTGAGCAGTCACTTTTAAAGCTGTAGCAATCCCCTTGCTTTGGATTTTTTTATGAGCCTTGGGCTAATTACCCTCATTGTGCACATTCAGTGCCTTGTGACAAAGTTCAAGAGACTGAAGGGGCCATGGAGACAGATTTCTCTTCCCATTTTTAAGTAGTGTCAAAGTGAAGACACATGAAGGGCAGAGAATGGTTTTTGCACTGTTGTGTAGCTCCTGGCCACAATTCCAGCTTGAGAGCAAGCCAGAGGATTTGTGCCACTGGGATCACTTTGGACCTTTATTTGGGGCTCAGAGAGAAATTCCAGGTGGTCCTCACAGTATGACTTTTCTCAGACCTTCAAAAGAGGTGATTTAAATTTTGCTCCGTAATTAATTTATTATAACTAGCAACAACTTCCTCTTGTTTGCAATTTAGTTCAAATTAAATTTCTCTCTATCATTTTTGTCTGCATGATCTTGTGAATCTTGTTTTTAATTGACCAATTTAGGTAGATCAAGAGATAACATTCTTCTGGCAGTAAGCACCCACAGGCTCCAAATTTCCCATGTTAAATCACTGTATTAGCCCTGGGCCAGGGTAGGGTAATATTCCTTCCTGAAGAGTTTATCAAGAGCATCTTGGGATCAGGGTAGCAAATTATTCAGGTTAAACACTGCTTGAAATTCAAAAGTTCCTGTGAATGCAGATTTTGTATACACAGAAAAGCTTTGTGCTAAGAGGATATAAAACCATAGTGCTTTTTCAGTCAGGTAGTTCTCTGGTTTGCAGCAGGTTGTTTTGTTTTGGAGCCTGACCTGATCCAAAGCCTATGGAAGTCAGTGTAAAAACTCCAAAGAGAATCTTGGCTTTAATTCAAGGAATTAAGTTGTATGCCTTAATGCCATAGGATATTATTGCACTAAAGAGCTTATTAGGATTAAAAATGGGATTAGGTATTACCATGAGTGAGTGCAAAGAGTTTACATGGCTGGCATAAAGCTGCAAAGCTTTATTCCACCTTTCAGGGAAATGGAGAAAAGAAAAAAAAATTACATATCACAGCATTACATACAATGAGGTGCATTTCTTGTCTTTCCAACTGGAGAAATCTGGCACTAATAGTAGGATGTAGAAATAGATAATACTGTATTTTCCAAGGAAGCAGTTCTCACTGAACAGTGAAATGAAAATGTCTCATGTGCTTCCATGCTCTTTGTTTTGAGTTTTAGATTTTTGATTTTTTTCCACATTTATTTTTCCAAATGAGTTTTTGGTTGTGGTTGCTTCATTAGCCCCTAGAGAATCTGCAAAGGACTCCTGGTGCTGCAGGGAAGCATGGAAAAGAGAGGAGAAGAGAGGACATCTGAAGCAGCTGCTGTCAGTGCGAGCAGATGGAGGAGGCAAAAGGCTTTCCTGAAGCGCATTTTCTGGAGGAAAAGAAAGGCAAAGCACATGAGGGAAGAGGCAGAAGTGGGAGGAGAGAGGAGCATGGGAGGATGACAGGGAGGGGAGCAGAGCATGTTGTGCCAGGGAGCATGAATGGAGGCACACAGATGATAGATGGGATCATGTCCCCTGTGCCTCAGCCTGGGGAAGGGTTGCTGAGGACTGACACCGCAGACATCTCCACACCGCGCTTTTGCAGCACGCGGCGAGTGGGAGGCCCTTGCTGCTGACTTTGCTCTCTGATGGCGGAACAATCCTGTGACAGCAGGAGGTCGCTTGGGCTGCCTGGCTTTTGCTGAGGGTGAAGAGCAGGTACAACCACCTTTCTCAGAGGGATCACAGGGGGATAAAGGGGCTGTGAGTCTGAGCCAAGGGTTCCTACTTGTTGTCTTCTTCAGGAATAATAACTCCTGACAGCTATCAGAGAGAAGGGATAAAAGTCAGCTCAAATACTTTTCCTCCATCATATCAATGTGTTTTTATTTTTCACTGGTTTGTTTATGTCTTGTTATTGGAAACTTACAGAGGGCTGCTAAACAGAGCTTGCTACGTATGTAGCTTTGATGTTACAATGACTGAGCATGAATTTCATATGAAAAACAAGCTTACTTTCTATATATCACTGTTGTATAGCTTGAGAGACAGCGGCAGTGGAGGTGGCCCAATGTGACTGCCCTGACTCCTGCAGGAACTATGCCTGATCTGTTCCAGATGTTCTCTGCAGGGCATTCTTGGATGCCTGGACTACAGTGCAGTCACAAATGTACTCAGTATCAGAGCCTTCCCAGTTCCCATGGGACAAGGGGCCAGCTTTCCCAAGGAAGGTGTTTGTTAGGACTTCTTGATAACAGCTACTTGTAATTTTGATGTTATTTGCAGACAGTTTTTCCTTGTTTCATCCTAGCTAATATTTGTCCTTCTTTGTTATCTATATCCTACAGCTACATCCATGTGGGAATCACAATTTCACTTGGCTGTTTCAGGGGGCTGTGCATGCTGGAGCAACTTCCCTACTGACTGTGGAGTCCTTACTTCATTTGTATTTTCTCTTCATCCCCTTCCTACAGGAGTTCAAAATGCTGAACAGTTTATCAGCTTCTGTCCTCAAAATGCCTAGAACTGAATATAGCCTTCTGTTTGGGGATGCAATGGTGTTAAGATCCTCTCAGATTTCTCATAATATAGCTCCTTGTGGTACTATTTAGGTATAGGCAGCTTTAGTCCAAAATTTGCTGACCATATTTCGTTCCAATGTAATAGCTGACTTGCTTTCCCTTTACTCTTGTCTGAGACTGGTGCTTACCAGATCTTCTAGTTTAAGACTTTTGAGTGAAAGGACTTTCCCCTCCATCTGCGTGTTCCTCATCCCAGCTGTCTATATACTGCCATTTTCAAGACTGACTGTGCTGCATCTGTACTATGCCCCCTTTTTAGTAAAGTTCAGCATCCACAGGCTGGAGTAACACGTTGGCTTGGAGTCCAGGATTATTACTAATTTATTAGTACATAGTGATGTACTTACAAAGTATCTAGCATGGAAAGACCTTGATCCCAGAGTCTTTTTGGTAAAAATGCAGTTGCTAAAGCCAGATCTAATATAATTTGCTGTTTTCCATGTGGTTGGAAAACACATTATGCTGTTATTTTTCTTCCCTTTCTTTCAGACCTGCAGCCACTACCCCTGGTGCAGATGAAAGCCTGCTATACCCATGCCAGCAGCTGCCGGGATGGTAAGGTGGCTGTCTGGTGTACAGATTTGGGCTGCCTTGAATCCAGATAGCTTTTGTGAGATGTGGAAAAGAGTTTGCCTTCTCCTTGTGCCTACAAAAACCAATATGGTGTTTTGACGAAGTAAATGGGATTTTGTGCCTCAGGTTACTTGTGGGGCAGAAATTGCTGTATGGCTGAGAAATTGGCCTTGTCTCCCATCTGCAGTGCCCCTTTTCATCCCCTGTAAGCCTGCATAGGTCACACTTCCAAGGGATGTGTTTCAGCAGCCTACATTGGAGGGCATGTTAACAGTCCTGGGATTTCCAGCTCTTGCTCCTGGTGTCCTAACCAGAGGTGAAGGGAAAAAAACCTCCACAGGTTATTGAGTTCTCCTAATAGTACAAGACAGAGATTCTCCCACTAATATTATTCATGTTTACCTATTCTGTCACCCATGATTACATGGTCATTGTGATGGTAGTCTGGAGCTCCCACATTTTGATGTGTTTTTCACCAAGCGCTCTTTCTTCCTATATGGTTGTGCAGCCACTGTCTCCCAGATAAAGCAAGGTCTCTTGTAAGCAAGTTCAGCTTGCTCAGTGGATGCCCTTTGTAGATAGTTTGTGCTTCGTGCGGATGCTTTTCTTTGGTATCATAACAGGCTCAGAGCTCCTGAGTGGTCCCTGGCCATCTGCTATACCCTGTCAGGCACAATCTGCAGGACAGAGCACAGTGTACTGCTTTGGCAGGAAGCTTACAGAGCTGGGGCTTCACCACATTGCTTCTCCATGTTCTTGAAATAATTTTTCCTTCCTGTGCACTTTTCCTGTGCTGACCACTGTCCTGACCAAGCTCTCAGGGTACCAAAAGCATTCTTCACTCCCATTGTCCCCCTGACTAAAGTCCTGCTCTTCATAGGGCAGTACCAAAAGCATTCTTCACTCCCATTGTCCCCCTGACTAAAGTCCTGCTCTTCATAGGGCAGCATAATTCATTTATTTCTATCATATCCCTGGTCTGCTCTGCCATAGGTACAGTCTGGTTATGTTGTATATGTGCTGGTGATTGTTATGTTCAGCTATTTCATTTAAAGCCTCAGGAATGTGAGAGGCCCTCAGAAAAATGCCAAAGTGTTTGAAAATTTCTGAAGTCAATGAGCCTTCATAGTGAAGGCATTCTTTTCTCCCAGCAGGAGCAGCAAGGACCAAAATTCTCACCACATTTATGCTAAACTTCAAGAAGAGGAACCACATAAAAAGTGAGAGCATTTGTTAAATGTAAGGAAAAAAGCTGCAACTGATAGAATGAAATCCTTACGTACTCCCAGCACAGAGGCTTCAGCCATCTTACTCCCTCTAGGTGGATCACAGTTGGTGTGGGAAAAGCTTAGAGCCATAAGTGCTCCCTGCCTTGGCCTGTCAGGACAAACTTTGGAGGTGCAGGTGCCCAACATTAGGGTACTAAGCTGATCCCAGCCTTAAAAACACTGACAGCACTATGAGGACTGGGAGTAAGGTTTCAAAGTTAAGCAGTCTGATATGAGGAAATTCCAGGGTTGAGCATATTTATAAGCATGTGATAGTATCTTTTATTTTCATTGCATGATCTTCTGTTCTTTTGTTTCAAATGTGTCTGGATTTGCATCACAGTGGTGTGGTAATGCTGAAATAGACTGTTGGCTGGGATAACCTCCCCACCCTATGAGGCTTTCCATAAATATTCTCAAAGATACAGACTTGTTGTTCCTTAGAGCTCCAAGCTGAGGCCCTGGATCTTACTAAGACCTGACTCAGAGAGAATGAGATTCGCTGATGAGCGCTCACAGCTGCAACCACAACCAATGACAGCTGTATTTTAAACACCAAGATAAAATGTTCAGTAGTCTGAAAAATCAGGTATTGGAGACCTAAAAGTGGTGGGCACTCTCGACATTAATTTTTCTAACTCTCAAAATCCTGTTTATAAGATAGAAAAATGTCCTACAAAACACAGAGTGATATTGTCAGAGTACATTTGTTAGTCCATACCATATTGATCAATACCACAGGAAAACGTAACAGTGGCTTGATATTGAATGAGGTGCTGACTTGAAAACTGTTGTAGGATGGGAATGTTGCACTAGGCATCTTCAGATCTCCTGAAGAACCCAACTTACACTGAAGGTTTAGATTTTTTTATTTTTATTTATTTTAATTTTTTTTATTTTTTTATTTTTAGTTGAGATTCCTGAGGTGATTTAGATACTGGGTGGGGAGGGGGGACTGTGAAAGCAAGACAAGTGCTTTTCACTTTTCCAAAGGTTCATTCTTCTTTTCTGGTAGAGATTTGGGTTTAATTAACTTTCTCACTAGAGTCAGAAACTGAGGTCAGTGTGGATGGGACTCTAAAGTTGCAAGAAGATGTTTTTCTGGCTTTCAAAGTGTTGTTGGGAAGGGATTTATAAAAAGCCCCCACAAAGTGACTCCCGGACAATTCACATTTGTATCTTATAGGATAGACAACAATCAAAGACAAAAGATTTTCAATTGGACACTCAGTGATGAGTTGCAAGAAAAAACTCCAAAGACGTCACAAAAGAAAACATTTCTAAGACTGAGACTTGACAGCATAACACCAGGAGGCAGTTGAACTTGACAAACTTGAAACCCCTATGAACACTTAGTTCAGCAACAGCAAGAAGCAAGAGGAGATGAGTGTTTGCATTCACATTTGTCATTTTTTGCTACAGGGTAGAAACATGCTGATGTTCAGTTGCAAAAAGAGTCCCAGAAGAGGTAACTGGCCAAAAGATTTCAGCCCTAAGGAAACCATATGCACCACTTTTGGGAGAACACACCAGTCATCACTCAGAGAAAAACGGTTTCTCAGATGTTATCAAAGTCAGTCTTTATTGTCTATTGTTTGGAGATAAATAGCTGGTTTTCTCCAATGAGAAGTGGTGAGTGACTTTCTGAGCTTTCCCCAGGAAAGTATGTCAGAGTGAAAAGCTAAGTCATCTGCCCTTCTCCGGTTATATTTTTTAAGCAAGTCAGACTACATTCCTAGGATTTTTAAAACATTTTTTATTAATTTTTATTCCTTTTGACATGTTTTTTATAGTAAAAGAACAGAGAATAACATATTACAATGTATATAGACTGAAGTCCTTCAATAAGATACTTTTAACACATTTGCTTTCTTGCACCATAGCCATCTCTCACTGAAAAATGGAACTTTCAGGAATTACAGGTCATTAGAAAAAACTCAGGACCTCAGACAAAACAACTGTGAGGGTGTTTTAAGACTCCTAAGTCTCAAAATTCCTTACAAGTAAAGGAATGAATGCAATCCCTATTAATGAATAGAAATTATTTTTAAAATAACTAATAAACTGTGTTGACTCAAAGCATCCATCTTCTGATACAGCTCAATAGCCAGGCATGAGAGCTGAGGTGTGTGTGCATTCCTGTTGGACTCCTCTAGGAAGGAGAATGGAGTAGTTCTCTGATGGGAACTAGGGATATGGCAATTAGATGTGGAACTACACCAGGACCCTCCCATTGGCTCAAAAGCTTCAGTTCCTGGATTAAGGAGAATTTTGCTTTTACTCCAGTATTTTCTGATAGAGTATCTCACTATCTTTGGACCGTTTTCCCAAGGCCTGAGATGAAAACGGAGGAAAATTTTCTCCTCTCATTGTTCTCCTGCTTAAAAAACCTTAAAAAAGGGGAGACTCAATGATAATAGAGGCAATCAGCTTGCAGGATCCAAAACTGGATCCAATGGGTCTTTTCCCAGAGAGAAGAGGACAGACTGAGAAGGTGCAGTAAGGATCATATGATACAGGATGGCATAACGTGAGGGAAAGCATGAGAGCATTGCCATAGGAACTACATCTAACTACAGAAAGAGAGGGCTAGCACATGAGCTTGAAAAAAAATGAAATCAGTCCCCTACAGTAAAAGCTAAATAAAATGTAATCTACATAAAGAACACTTAGGGAAAGAAGAAAAGCATTAAAAGGTGAGAAAGGCAGGAGAGATTGGAAGTAAGTGGAAAGGACAGACTGCTTCAGGAAAATAGCTGTGGGCTGCAATTAGCTAAATGGTACATGACTTCTGTGCTGTGAGAGTGTTGTGGTTCTGAACCACTCTGTGGTTTACTAGTGTTTCTAATGGCAGGAGTGCTGAATAATGAAAGCTGTACTCTTGACTGCCAACAGGAATTAATTTCCTTTAGTTTTTGGTGCTGAAGCTATATTTTAACCAAAAGTGGCTAGCTTTTGTTTCTGGAATAACAGTAGCAGATAACTATAGCACTGCCATGGATTTGTAGTGATGCTTTATGTGTGGGGATCAATCATTTAGACAGGATTTGCTCTCCTCTTCACAATCACTGCTTGCTCCCATGAACATGTTCAGCATAGGAAAGATAAGATGGGGGGAGGCAGTTCTTATGCAATGAGGCTTGTCAAGCTAAAGGCAATGATTAAAAGTTTTATCTCCTCTTATGCATATTATGTAGCTACAACAAATCTGCTCCTTGCCTACAAACAAAACAAAAGCCTTTCCTGAATGGCAGGGCAGTAGGGAATCTCGGTGCCTTCCCCAAACATTTAAGTGGTTATGGGTGCCTCGCCACTCCTCAGCATTCAGGCTACCAGAGACCAGGAGACACAGATCAATAGCATTAACTGGATTCACTCCATGCTTGCCTGCATGTACTCATCCCACCCTTCTCTTGCCTCCTCACTTGCTCTGCTGTTACCTCTCACTGGGGGCACCATTTGCCTGCTTGTCCAGACAAGCTCCAGAGCTTGAAGTTGCCAGAGGAAGAAAGAAAAGCCTTCCTGTTTATGGGGGGCAGTGTGAAGGGAGACTTGTACCATGCTAAATACAGGGAAGAGGGAGAAGTTAATGCAATACCATCTTCTGCTGGCAGTCTGCTGACAGATCATAATGATTCTCTCTCTTCCTAACCAGCAGCAAGCATGTCTTGGGGAGCAAATGTCTCAAGTAAGTATGTGTGGGCATGGGGACAGTGCAAGTGTCATACAGGGCATCCCATCAAAGGAGAGGAAACACAGCGTCATTTGGAGTGCTGCTTCTTTGGAATTGCAACCACAAAGGAATGAATAAGAGGATTAATTCACTTAGCTATTGATCTCAGACACACATATTTTCACTTAACATTATAACAGCCAGACTTTCATGGCTTGTGGGCAGTACAGCAGATACAGCATTTGCAAGCCCTTATTCCCATTTGCTGATGAGGTAAATCTTAGCAGCACATTGCTTATGGTGAACCCCTGGAGAAGATTCTCCTATGGAAAGATTGACTAACGTCTGGACTGGCGACTCTAAAGCTGTTCTCTACAGATGTACTCTCAGCAAATGATTGGTGGCCCAAATAACATGGAGACCTACCCATGGAAATTCTATATAGAAAGCTGTCAGGGAGGGAGGGAAGAAAACAGAATAGGCTTGATATAATTAGGTCTGCACACAATGTCTCAGCTAATCAGGGACAAAGTTCAAATACAGCCTCCCTGTATCTCCATAAATATTGAATATCTATGACAGTGAGAGAGGAAATAATATAGTGCAGGGAGACATTAAGACATTTTTCATAGTTTCATCACATGGAACATGAGGTCTGCTCAGGGTCCCAAATAACTTTGCCAAATTAATCTGCAAAGGACGTTCTCATAACTAGCTCTTACAAAACCACTCTGCCCATAAGTGGGTGGATGCAAGGGCCAAAAATAAGTGTCAAAGGTGGTGAAGACCATGCTGCAATCTGTGGAGTCACCAGGTGACACCAGTAGAGATGCTGACACATTAGATGATCCCAAACTGGGCCAGCTCGTGCAGTTCCAGATGGCTGAAAGCTTCCCATGGGCAAATCACTGTGATATCTGCAAAAGAGAGAAAATTAGAAATGAGTTCTGGTCCCTGCATTCCTTTTATTTATTTTTTATTAATGGAAAGGCTGATTTATTCAGGAAACATTAAGAAGAATGAGACTCCACCTGAAGGTTAAATGAGCAGTTGAGCATTTCAAATCTGATACTACCTGTCAGACCAAACCAGATCAGTGTATTTTTCTCTCTGCAAGAAAAAGCAAGCCAGCATTTCCTACAGTCTCTTCAGTGACTATGTAAACTGGTGTAAAAATTCATTCCAATTATGTGGTCTCTACTATTCTTATAAACTATCTGTAACCAAAATGTGATCTCCTTGAAGATGTGCAGCTTTAAATCTGATGATGAATAATTTGGTCTACGGGTTCTGTAACTCTCTTTTTAACAATACCTACAAAGCTCTGACTGGCTACAGCTCATCCAGTGCATGTTTCTCAATCCCAGATGGGTACATAAAATTCTTAAAATTAGGATTCTGATGACAACACAAATACTTAACCATCTGGGATTTAGTTCCTGTGATTTTTGGTATTAATAGCTTGGCATTTAGCATTTCTTTGAGAACCTCATGCTGCTGAAATTCTTAGCTAGAGTATTAGCAGAAAACAAACAAGCACTTTAACAGCCAAATGTGAGTATTGAGAAATTGAAGCATGCCTAAATGGCCTTTCTGTCTAGTAGTGTATGAGAGCATAAGCATGAACGTGGCAACTTGCAGAGGTAGTACTAGCCTTCCCAGGTGACCCTGAGAGCTGCAGAGAGACCAGGGAAAAAAAGAGGTCACCCCAGAATCCTCTCTCATCATTAAGTTTGTCTGCACTTGTGTTAAAGCAGGGCACGACAACAGCATCCTGCACAACTTACCTGTGCCCAGTCCCTCCATGCCTGGGATGTCATCTCCAAACCTAGGAGAGAAAAGAGTAGGTAAGGAGTGAGTTCGGGCCAGCAGCAAGGATAGGGGAGCTGCCCTGAACCCCCAGCCAATGAGAGTGGTGGGTGGGCAGCAGAAGAAGGGAAGCAGCTCTAGGTTGAAGAGCTGATGGCACCAAGGGGCAGGAGGAAGCCTTCTGGCTCCTTGCCTGAGCAAAGATGGTATTGCAGAAGCCCAGCTTAGAGTGGGGAGCCACCCAACTAGCATGGTTTCTTCTCTTTCCAAAATTCCCTTACCCTCTTACTCCTTTTTTGGGAGGCTTGCTCTTGAACTGCCTTGTCTGTCTCTGCTTGAACTTGGGAGGCCCCTTGCGTGGTGTGGTGGAACCAGCTGGAGCAGCATCTCCAGTGTTGAGGGTGGCAGCTGGAGTCTCACTCATCGCTGGGCTGTGTGCAGCAGGCACGCACCTCTCTCAGATCCCTCTGTCTGCAAGATAACAGCAAGTACTGACACAACACTCTGGTTATCTCTGCTAATCTCTTCTAGGTATCAGTAGTCAGTTGACAGAATTATGGAAAATATAATTGTGACAGGATTAAAGTCAATGATATTAAAGATAGAAAAAGATTGTAATGCATACAAATTAAGCAGGGTAGCACTGCCTTTCATCTGGCATGCTAGAATTAAGATGTCAAACAAAGAACACTTGAGCTAAGGCCAAAAAACACTTAACCCCATGGTGCAATGACTTGCAAAGTCATGGGGACTCACACCTTCTTTTGTCTCAAACACATCTGGACTCTTGGAGACAGGTTGATGCAGCGGCTTGCCCCACAGTTTTGGTAAAATAGAAAACTTAATGCTGATGTTGTTTGTTTTCTAGTTAGCCTTGGAATAGCAGTGCTGATGTTTTTACTGACTAGGAACGACAAAGACACATGCATGGCTTAGAGAAATATCCTGTCTTTGGGAATGATCATGATATACTTCACCTGTTCTTATACCCGTGCCTAAGCACTATCTGATGAACACTGATGGACATGGGATGTTGAGCTAGATGGGCCCTTTATCTGGGTGGAGCTGCTGTTAGGGTTTCATGATTGTCAATACCAAACTTATGGGAAATAGCACAGGATTGTTGAAAGATTATAGAGAAAGCTAAGGCTTGGAGACAGTCTTTTATGCAGAAGTTAATTATGCAGGATTTAGCAGAGTATTTAGAAGAGTAACTTTCCCCAGGATGTGGCCATTTTGATATTTTTGAAAATTATATTACATACGCTGACCTCTCTTCATGACACTGTACATGAGCCAAGCTCCCACTTCACAGGGGCTAAACAGTTCTTAGGGAGCAATTTTTGTTTGGGAGACACCTCTCCTGCCTTAGAGGGCCGAACTGCTGCACTCTGAACTTTTTGCTTCCTTCCCTGAGAAAACAGCAATAAGTCTCAGAAGTGCCCAAAGGGGAGCTTCCAGCCCTTCATTAAATTTTGTCTAATTAGTATGGTAGAATGGTCTGAGCAAGTGTATTTATGGATAAAAATAAATGCAATTTTTTTCTCCCTTTCTTGAAGTCACGTTCTTCCTCATGACTGCTACATGTCTCCTATCTCCAGGTGTTCGTCCCTGTGCATCCAGGCTGATATAATCGCTGATGGAATTACCTTCAGGATTTGGTACTAAAGACTAATCTCATTATATCACCATAGTACTCTGGCTTAATCCCCAACATCACCTGCCGCGACACTCGGGACTTTTAATCTCAGAACTATAAATGCCATCAAAGATTTTCTTTTCCTTAATCTAAAGAGGGTTCATGTATTTGACTGTCCAGAAATAGCCAGAGTGCTGGAAAGCAAAGCCTGAGACAGAAAGAGAAAGATCATCTGAGCAATCTTCCTGTGTCACTTGCACATCAATGCAAGGTGAAGAGCCATATTTCTGTATTTGTGGCAGTCTAGGAATACTTCACCCAGGACATCTTTCCATCTGTGGTGGCAGAAGGATGGTTCCAAATGATAGTTCTTCTGTCGCTTGTGGTCAGGCTTCTGTCTCAGCTGTAATATCCCAAGCAAGAGACTGGACAGGTTCCAGCAGCCCCAAATGGAGCAGCAGATGGTTGTGTCTGCAGCTGAAGTATGCACAGATGCTATTCCTCCGCAAGTAACACAATGCTTCCTAAGCACACGCTGTGCCCACAAACACAGGGATCAGCTCAAACTGTAGAAGTTACTTCTTTGCCTGCCATCTCTGAAGCACCTGAACAGTCTCCCAATATTTACAGCTTTATCCCCACAGCGGGGTGTTAGGACAGGCAAACAGTGTCACCTTCATCTGTTACAGAATGAGATTGGGGGTACAGTGATAGGTATCACCTGGACTGCACTGCTGGATTTCATCCTTGCTGGTGATGAAATCTTTTGACTCACGGTTTTTTAGAGCCAAACTGAGAGGTGAAGGCACTTTGGCTCAAAAATAAAGACAGAATTTGGTGCCTCACTGTTACTCAGCATGGGAGAAATTCAGATGGTACTGCCCTACAACAAAATGCTTTGCATCAAAAAACTGCTTCATTTTTAGCACGTCTGCTAATGCCCGAAGTATATTATTATGCTACTGTCTCAGGTGCAATTCTCATTAGTAGGTTGTCTGTCTGCATTAGATACCCTTCCTGTACTACAAGGCACACGCATCCACTTTTAAGCACCATGTCAATCTGACATCAAAGATACCTAGCATCCCTCTCAAGGGCTACTGCCAAAAGTACAACAGAAAAAACAAACCAACTAACAGATTTCCATCCCTTAGGACTGACATCCAAAATTTGCAAGATGCATTTGAGCTCCATCTCCAACTGAATTCTTGCCCTGCTTCACCAACCCCTGCTGTCTGCCAGCATGATACCTTAATCACAAAAATGTCTTTGAGGGTCCACACCTTGTTCCTGACCTTTACTTAACAGACGAATAGCTAAGGGGAAGATTTGGTACTTGGAGTTTCCTTTTCCCCCAATCCAAACTAGTTGTATCCATCTACCAGCTACTCAATAACCCAGGATTTGATAGGAAAAATTATCTGCCCAAATCACACTTCATCCTCTCTCACCTGCATGAATTCAAAAAAGAGCACTCAATGAAACTTTCAGTAAGGGACAATTCTAACTTCTCCCTTACTAACTTCCCTCTACCCATTCTCTCCATGCATCACTAAAAGATTTGACCGAGGATGGAAAACAACCTTAATGCCACAGAACAACCATATTTTGCAGTAGGAATCAAGCTGCTCTCTCACCACTGAGCTAGTGGTGCACAGTCAGATTTCTCCATTCATGCTGGAATGGGCCCTGACCCACAGCATGGAATCTACCCCAGTTCCCACATCTTGGAAACCAATTGCCCCTACACACAGCCAGACCAGCACCCCAGGATCACAGATATGAAAGAAATGCCAATAGCATCTTCTTCACAGCCTTTTGTCTTACCATACCTGGTTACTCGAATAGTCCTTGGTATCAGATCAAATGTTTTGAGTCTCCTCTAGATCTCTGCAATTGCTATGATGATTCCTCCCAGTGCTTCCTTGGCTGCCAGATCTCTTTTGCTTCTGCCAGCACTGGGGTGCAGCTCCTGGACAAGAGCTGATGGCTGTGGATGCAAAGGCTGTTGAGGCATAAGATCCTCTGCCGTGCACTTCCTCTGCCCCCTCCTCTGACAAGGTGTTACTTAATTGCCCCTGACAGCATTTCTGCTCAGATAGGGTTTAATCCTCTGGGCAAGAGCTTTGCTTGCGTAGGAATGCTAATTATACCTAATACACATTAATGGGCTTATCTCAGTTGCGTCAGAAATCCCACCTCTAGGTTGTTGTCCAGGTTAATCATCCTTATTTTAATTTTCTTCGAATTTAAAGGGGCTTGAATACTACTGACAAATGCTGACTCTTTAATCTGTCCTGTCCTTAATCTCTGATTCTCTGTGGAAAATGTCCCTGGTAGATAATGTAGATGCCTCACTTGATCTTCTTCAGACAGTTTTGGTGTAGGAACTCATCTTCCCCTGTCCAAAACATTCAAAAATACAGACTTCTCCATGTGTGCTTGCCTTATGCTGTCTCAGGGGTGTCAGACACAGAACCTCCCTGAGCCATGGCACTCCATTCAGGGATACATGGGAAGTAGACAGCAACCAGGAGGAAATACCCTTGTTTGCACATTCTTTTTGATGGACTTCTTGCATGCTCAGCTCCTGACCTCGTAAGAGCCACTAGCATCATCCTTGCAGGCAAGCTTTCAACAGGAAGTATTGTATCCAGTGTAAGATGCCTTTGAGGAGTCTCATAGCTCCAGTCTCAGTTGCTTGAGCTGGCTAATCATAGTGATGGAAAAAGTCCACGCAAGTCCAGCCCTTTCTGCTCCTGTGTTTTACACAGGATCTCAAACCCTTCATTCTAGCAGCTGTTTTAAGACCAAGAACAGGTGAAAGAGAATGCACTCTGAAAGACAGAAACTCATTTAAAGTAGAACTATATTCCCAAATGGAAATAATTTGAAAGACTATCCTAGTTGAAAGAAGGGATTCAGTAACACCAGAGGTACAGCATCACAGGTTACAAACTCCCCACTGATGTTTCTTGCATGTACAGCTGGGCAGCACAGCAGGAAACACCAGCTGCCTGTCCCAGCTGCTCCTCAGGAGCCCCCCGATGCTGCTCACATGTAGGCTCAGCAAGTTGCAGACACAAGCCAAGGGGGTTCCAGGGAACCCTGACCAAGGGGTGCCCAGCATGGGAAAATAAGCAGCCTTGCAGAGAGCAAAGCTGCTTGTACAGCCAGGAAACTGAGCTCCAGCACCTGCCCTAATGTTAGAGGAAACAGAAAACAAACACAGAACCACAACTTCCTCTCCTAGCTACTGGATCTGTTCGCGCTCTCCAAGTTCAAACATCCAGATTTTCTTCCCCATAGGGTTTTTTACGGACTTTTCTCTCCCCTTGGTTTTGTAGCCAGTTCCTTTTTCATCCCCCTGCCCCCCTTATTGATTTGAGCTCCTGGAGAACACTTACATTACCAAAGGCTCCTCTTCCAAATCATTCAACTCCTGTCCTGCAGCCTGTGTAGAAAGAATCTCGAGGTGTCCTTTCTCCTCCAGATATACCCTGCCACCAGGTGACATCAGGACATCAGTCGTGGGCGGGTGCCTACGCGGTGCAAGGAGGTGGGGGGAGCACTGGAAGATCAGCACTGTGCAGGCACAGCTTTGACAAGGTCTAGGGGAGCAACAGAGCCTTGGCACACTCTTGAGGGGTGATGTGCCACTTTCTGCAAGAAAAGTGGCTTCTCTGGAGCTCCTGAGGTGAGATCTCTGGAGAAGCAAAGAGAAATAAAGAAATAACCTGCACTTTGAGCAATGCTGCTGCTTGGGAAAACACACACACACACTCGTGTCTGCACATGTCAGAGTAGAAAGGATTTGGTCCTAATCACCCCCTATCCCTCCCCTCTGCTGGTGAACGCCTGGAGAGGTTTCCAGTAAACTTCTTGGCAATGCTGCAAAGGCGAAGACGCCTTACAGAGCAATGTATGCAATCAACCCAACGCCAACAGCCCTGAGTCTGCTCAAGGGAATCATAGGGAATGCTGCTGAGATGCTATGCAGAGTCTTGGTGAAGCAGCTGGAAAGGCAGGGGAAGAAGGGGGAACCTTTGTGTTGCTCGTGGGTGGCCAGCCAAGGGGTGGCCTGTCACCTCTGAGAACCAACAGAGGTGACAGGCTGAGGGTAACAGCTAGGTTGCATCTGGGTACCTGTAAGGGGGCGTGTTTAAGGTAAAGGGGATGTACCAGGGCAAGAGTGCCCGAGGGAGCATGCACTGACATAGACAACCTTATTGGTCAAAGAAGTCACATGGTTTTAAGGGATAAAACCAGCACCAAATTTGAAATAAATCTCTTTGTTTCACCACCTCACGAGGAGTATGTATTTTCCTTAGTATATAAGGACACGTGCACCCTACAGGTACCAGTTGCATTGCTACTGTGAGGATGTCGCTAAGAAAGGGAAAAGCTGGTGCCTCAGCCCATACTCCAACCCAACAAAACTCCATGCATGGTAATGCACACTATTTTATTGAGTGCTTTGCACCTCCAATGTATTTTAATAGCCTTTTATAATTGCCTGAGAGATCAGTGTCAGAGACGTAGAAATAGTCAGCGGAGAAAGAGTCAGAATGAAAAGAGAAGATCCAGAGTCCAGCAAAAAGGTGCTGGAAGATCATCCTCAGCTGTAGCAGCATCTCAGTCATGGACTGTAACTGTCTGGCTTGAGGCATAGTGACAGGGTTAACAATCCTGTGGTGCCCTTGGTTCTGGCAAAGCACCTCTCACTTACCCTCGTTGACCATCCAGCTCACAACATGAGATCAGGGCTGGCAGGGTTGAAAATGGTCCCAGAAAAGGGAGTAGCACTAGTAGCATCAGAGCTACAAGGGGTAGAAGGAAACCAAAGTGTGGGTTTGTGTATGATGGATGGGATTTATCCTCGGGTGAGGCTGGAGGAGGGAATTTTGGAGCAGCCATGCCAGCCAGGGGTATGACTGTGTGTGACCAAGAAGGGACAGGCTCTCTCTGACGTGACAGACCCTGGCAGTGGGCAGCAGTCCAGCACTGCGCTGGTGCTGAGCTGAGGCCTGTGGCCTTTCAGATGGTTGAAGTTAGACAAGATAAATCCTTCAGTGAGACTCTTAGCTTACATTAAAAAAATCAATAAGGTCCTACCCCTTGAGTGGGAACTGAGAAGCTGGGAAGTAAATCCTAGATGCAGCCGAGAGTTTTCAATCTAGCAGAGAAGGAGCAAACACACATTCCCACGTGTTTGAAGATGATTACAGAGCTTTCAGAAGCCTGTGCAGTAATTTCTGGGCACAGGAAAGAGGACGGGGGCAGCATCGTGTTGGCATCCTCTCTTCCCTGTGATGACTACAGCTTGTATACAAATGCTTGGAGATTGATTGCACTCAGCCTCTTCTGACAGCAGAAGTGATTACTGTGGGCAGGGACCTGCTTGTGTGGATATAAAGAGGTGCAGCCTGCTGGCAGCAGACTGCACTCCCATCCCGGCTGCTCATTCCCATGCCTCCATCTGCTGCAGCCAGGTTTCCGGGTGTTCCTCCTCCCTTTCTGCCTTCTATGTAGGTAGCGTTGCTGGGGAAATCATCTCTGCTCCTCTTTTCTGAACCTTAAAAATTTACACATGTTCAGGCTGTTTGTTTTCAAAACACTCCTTTTGTTCTCCTGTTTTCCCAATGAAATCTGTCTCATTTCTCTTTAACAAAAGCTGACGTGTGGGAAAAAAATTTCCATGGTGTCACATGAAGCTATTTTTTTGCCACTGAAAAAGCATGACAGAAACTCCCTAAAGGGCCCCACTTACCATGTTCTTATTATCAGGCCTCTCTCCATACATCCTCTCTCTCTCCTTTCCCCTCACAAAGTAGGTGGTATTTGCTTTGCAAATGTGGGTGCCCAGCTTCTTTTCAGAGCAACAGGCACCCGCTTCATGCTCACACCTGGCTTCCACACCAGATGGATTACAAATCCTAGTCAAGGACTGAGTACCTGATCTCTGTCCCTCCCTGCTGAGGCTTTTCCTCCCTTGGCCCCAGGAAAGCCAGTGCCGTCCTTTTTGGACACGATAGTTGCCATCTGATCCAGATCAGAGCTGTACCAGAAGCCAGGGAGTCCAAGGGGTTAGCAGGATTGCACTCCTTGTGGTCTCAAAGGAAAACTCATGAGCTTTGTCACCTCTGGCCAGATTATTCCCTATTCCAAGGAATCACTTAAAAAAACATCTCCAAGGTTTCTGACGCTATTTATGAGCTGGCGTAGCCATGGAAACTGTAGTTATACCAGAAATAGCAGCTCACTTGAATGACAAAGAAAACACAAGTTTACAAGATAGTGATTTTTCCAGAGGCTGGCTGAGCTCATGGGACTGTGGGAGGAAATCCCAGCTGAGGCACAGACTCAGGGATGCAGTTGATGAGGGCTGTGGCTGGCATGGGCCACAATAACTGTTTTGAAATGTATCTCTACAAGCTTGTGCCAGATACTTGGGATACTTTGTGCCTTATTGATAAAGCTTTATCAGTTGCCACACAGATACACCTGACTGGAAATGAGCAGAGAATTAACCAGGCATCTGCAATTAAACCTTGGTTTCTCTGCTGCAGATAGGCAGCATACCAACTGCCTCTGGATCTCTGGTGAAAGGACCATTGTAGGACCTGGATTTAGAGTTAGATTGTTTATTGGTCTTGTAGAAGATCAGAGAAAGTCGGTGCAGTAAGGTACCTGCAGAAGAAGACTTGCATGCTGTAATCCTCCTCCCCCAGTGCCGATCATGTTTCTAAGCTGTATGCTGTTCATGCTAGTGAAAAAAAGAGAAACAGATACAGAGGATTGGGCTTTGCCTGGTATAGATATTTAGTTGTTGGAATACATGCAAATCAGCCCATCAAAGATGCAGAGAAGGCATCCTCATTGAGAGTTTTATTGTTTCTCCTTCAGGAAATCATACACAGCTATTTTGGTGTCAGGATTAAGTATCTGTAACAGCCTGCAATAAACTGGGTGTGCTGACTTTCGGAGTCTGTGCCTGCTGCTGGATAAACAGTTACATTCAGTGTTCTGGAGCTCGGCTTGCAGAAGAGCCTGGTCTCAATATTCATTTCTACTCATGCCCTGGAGGCTGCTCTGGCAATGGGGTAGAGATTAAAGAGCCTGAGGTCTGTTTTTCCACTGCCAGGGCTCTAGAGAGAGATTTCCGTGATCAACCTGGAGAAAAGGGTCCTTTGAGGAAATATAAATCAAGCCATAAGGTTTTGCTGAACTATGAGCAATGGCCCTGTCTGTGCTGGAAACTAGGCAGCGCTGGGGATGACTAAGTCCTCAAGCCAAATGGCCATTGTGAAGATTTCTTCAAGAAAAAAGAAGACCCTGCTTTTCTGATTCAGTCAAGGATGCTCTACTTGTGAATGTCATAACATCATTACAGGATCCAGGCTTTCATGCCCGAATGCTTTAGGACATTCTTAGGCTTTTTACATCAGATGATATAAAATTGTGTGGTCTGTCATACACTTCATTAGTTACCAGAGAGTTAAATTTTCTTCTGAGTAGTGAATCTAGCCTTTCCTGGAACAGATAGCTGAGTCTTACCATCTCACACTCACAAGACTGCCATGTTAGTATGATTTTATTAACTTATAGGAACTTTTCCCTGATTGGGATAAATAAAATGAAAATCAGAAAGATTTTTCTTTTTTTTTTTTTAGATAACACTTTTCACCTTCAGATCTTGAAAGAGAGAATGAAGCTTTCATCATCCTTATTTGTAAATACAGAAGCTGATTCACAGAAAGTTGATAGACCTGCAGATGAGACTCAGACACCCAGACATCTGCTGTGGGGACTGATGTGCTTAGCCATGCAGCACAAAAAGCTCAGTCCTTTATAACTGCTTTGTGATTCATTGTTTAAGAGTATCCCCCACTCATTGCAGAGTTGTCCCATGAGAAAGCAGTATCATTAGTGAGGATCCTTTCCATGCACTAACTTTGCTTAATGTCTACATCCAGGCTGTTGGTAATGACACAGTGGGACTGAGTTTGTTAGAACATTTTAGAAAGCATGCTTTCTTTCTTGTTTTTACTCTGCCCACAATTAAAATATCTTCTTTTTCTTTTGTAAGATTATTTTTGCTCCTGAATGACATTTACAGAACAAGCTCAACATTATTATACTGAACCAAAACTTACATTTTCCCCTTCTTTTATCAAACCCAGACAGTTAATTTTGTTATCTATGTGACTGCCATAAATCAGAGCATGTGGTTGCTCTTAAAAATGTACCTGAATCACACAGCTTCCACAGTATTGTCTCAAGGGTCTTATTTAGATTTTTGTTTTTCCGTAATTGATTCCTTCTGTATGAATGACATGCCATATACCTGTGAACAGTGATTAAATAGCCCATTAGCACTCTCTAAAATGATCATACATTGAACAAAACACAGAAGTAATACTGCCTTGTTAAAAAAAAAAAAGACTTCAAGAGTATCTTTTCATTTAAATAGAAATCATAGAAATCAGACAATTCTAGACCTTTCTTCTTCTGGGTTAAGAAGAAGAAACTGTACACAAGTCAGCTCCAGATGTCCTCTTTCCTGACAGCTCCTTTTCTCATCTTTTTTTTTTTTTTTTTTTTTTTTTTTGAAAGATCAATTATTTCTCCTTGGTAACCAGCAGCCCAATAAAGGAAGACTTTCTAAACATTTTGGTAAAATGTTTCTTTCTTCTTCTTAAGGGGACACATCTTTTCCTATGACTTTCACATCACACAACAGACATATTCTTCTTTCCTACTCCTACCACAAAAAAGCACTGCTGTGCAATCTCATCCAGTTCAGCTCTTTGTCACCATTATTAAGATTTTTTTCATGTAACAGCTGAGGCTTTCAAAAAGAAATGATTGCTTCTGGGGAGCATCTCACACTCTCCTTGGGAACATTTGACTAATGGGCAGAGGAGGCAGCTCTTCCTGCTCCATTATCTTGTCTCTTGGGTGGCTGCTCACCTCCTAGACACACAGATGCTAAATGCTCTAGCTGCCATGTGATAGCAGATCCCTGATGGAAATAACTGTGGAAGGAGAAAAGCCAGAGGATGAAAATCTGAATCAATTTTTTAAAAAATTTATCTTCTCCTTTTATTACTCAGGTGTATTGCAAGTACTAAGCCTTCTGCCCACCCCTCAGGATCTTGCAAATGTGTAGAGCTTAATGTTGTTTGTTTGTTTGCTTGTTTGTTTGGTTTTGGTTTTGTTTTTAATGGCCTTTCACTGGCAGATTCCAACCTCTTCGTTTAATTTAGATCCTCTACACTCTTGCTTTCCACTGGAGGTACACATCTTTATAAAATGCATTCAAGCTTCTTACTGGGAGGCCACTAACAATATTTTTGTGTCAAGAACCTGGAATTACAGCTTGCTTGCTAGTCCAGTCAAGCATCATAAACACATCATAGATTAAGTGAACTGTTTAGTAGCCATCATTGCATGTGGGGCATGCACGTGTTGCACAAAGGGTGTTCTGGCAGATTTGTATAAACAAAGATTTATTTGTGGCACACTGATAGCTGAGAGAATGCTTTGAATGTAACGGTGAAAGTCATTTCTAGAGAAAAATGAAAACAAAGGAAGAGGACAGAGTGAAAAAGGGAAAATTTCCCCACTGGCCAGCTGGGAAGGGCAATGATGGAGTCCAATAGGACCATCCTCCTCTGAGACCTCTCTCCAGTGCAGCAGGTTATGACAGTGCAAATGATGAATATGATGATTTCTCACCATGTTTTCCCTTATGTGATATACTTTTCATCAAGACCCATTTAAACTCCTATTGGTTATTCCTGGTTGTGATTCTATTAGCTCTGGGAGGAGAACGCTCATCATGGGTAAATGCTGCACATTCATTGCTTATTGAGCTTCTGTGAATATATAATATTGGATAATATTTACTGAGAATTTAAATAGCCGTTGGCTCTTTTGTTGAGCACCACATTTTTTTTCCTCTTTTATATACTAAAATTTACAAAACAAGAAAAAAAAAGGAGTGGGAGGAAGAGCAATTCTCTCACCAGCTCTTCCATGAGAATCTGCCATAATAAGGTTGTGGGGGTTTACAGAGGCAAGGCTGTGAGAGCAATAATATGGGAACAGCACAAGTGCAATAAAAGAAAAATGTTGCCACAGAGATGCTGGTAATTACTGTCTCATGGCTTCAGAGAGAGGTTATATAGCTGCAAGCAGCACGCCCTGAGCACTGCCTTGGTAAGGCACCAAGGCACATAAGGCACCCATGAGCTAGCTGGAGTCTGGACACAGCCTGACAAGGAGACATGAATTCCAGCATAAAATCAAGTTCCCTGTCAAGAGTAGTGTTTAGCACAGGAACGGCATGGTGCAGCTGGTAAGGAAGATTTCCTAAGGTCAGCAGAGGAGGAGAGGATGGCACAGCTCTCTTCCTAATTTAATCCCAGCTTCGGATCTGGCTGTTTCAGAGGAAAGTCATAATGCAGGGAGGAGCGCTTGAATAACTACCTCCTAACACCCTGACTTGTGATCAGCTTAGAAATGAGATTTGATTACACTTGCTGAGATTTGACCTTACATAACCACCTGTTTTCTGAGAGGTCCTAAAATAATCCAGTCCTCTTTCAAATCCAGCTCTGGTGGGTGACTTTTCTAGGACACGTCCCCTGGATAATGCTGACTTCTGCCATGGCATCTACTGAGGGATGGAGAGCAAAAGCTGCTTTCCCCTCTGTGGGGCTCTGGAGTGCAGGGGACGCAGAGAAGACACCCCTGCTCCCTGATGGCAGGCACCTTTTTCCCCTGTCCTCTCACTCACCCCCTTCCAGCTGCTTAGCTCTCCCTCTCCTTCATTGAGCTGCTCTGTCCATCTTTAACCTTTCTCAGGTTAGCCTCTGGAGGAAACTGGCTCTGTTTTGCCCCTACTCTCTCACCCCCAACCAAATCCTTTTCCTTCCTCTGTCTTGTTTCTTTGCTTCCTCAGGAGTGACATGTGAAATCTTTGCACACCTTCAGGCTTGAGATGGGTGTTATGAGATTAGCGCTTTAACAGGCCTGAAAGCTGCTTAGACAACTATTAAATCTTCAATCTTCCCTCCGTCTTCCAAAGAAATCACTTCTGGAGGAGCTGGAGAGATGGAGCACACAGTCATTTTTTCATGGGTCAGCTCTTCATCCATCTGAGAGCCTTCAAGTACTGTGGCTGGGTGGTTTGAAGGGATTCCCATTGGACTGGGGTTGGGAACCCCAGCTAAACCGTTACCAGGGGCTCTGTGTTGGCACCTCAAAGTGTCTTCTCCCTCCTTCCTTTCCCTGCTGAATATTGGCTCCCTTGCCTGGCACTGTGTCTAGCCTCCATCCCTTTCCTCCCTTCCCACCCCATCAGCTGCACACTCCTTTGCAGCACTTTAAGAGGAGTGAGTGGCACAGAGTAAGAAGAAAACGGGCACCATTTGTTCTAGGCACAGCACGATCAACCTTAGGATGCTGACTTTTAAAGCCAGTCATGGGACAACATGTGCCTGTGTTATTCAAACGGAGAGAATTCATGCTTCATTGTCTGTATTCCCATTTATCTCACCTAAATGGGAGGCAGAGAAGGCAATGCTGAGATTACCAAGGAGTTGGGTGGCACCTCGTGATGCAGTGAATGCCCCCTCCTACGGCAGAGAAAGGTTTTGTGTCTGAGCTCCCTGATCTGTCACCTTCCCCCGTTCTTATCACCTCGTGACTGTCTCAGGAGCGGATTACCTCCTCCTATCTCTGCAGGGAAGAGGATCTCTGTGTGTAGTGAGGGACACCATCTGGGGACATCAGCTAGGGGCCAAAACTGACACTTACCTTGCAGCACCTGTTGACATGAATTTGCTGCACAGTGAGGTTGTCTTCCCAGCATATCACCTGTAGCCTTTCTGGAGACTATAAAAAGCTTGAGGAGGAGGCAAAACTCATGACAATGTCAGGATTCATTAAAGAGGAATCTAAGTTAATAACACTATGTATTGAGTTTAGAGAAAATGCAAATTAGTAGTTCCAAAATGAACCAGTTTACAAGAGCAGCATTAAAAAATATTATACTGTTGATCCTCTTAAAATTACAAAAATGGATTCCCTACCTGTACTGAAATCTCTTCTGATTTTTCCCCTCAGAGCTTCCAGCCTGGGAAATTTCACTCCAAATTAGTCAGTTTTGGAAATTACAAGTAAGTGAAAGTACAAGATTCTAACAGGTGAAGTTTTTCTGAACTAGTCGCTTCTAAAGGCTGTAAAATAATTCTGTTCCTCAAATGCAGTCACCTGTTCAACAGAAGATGGCGATGACATTTAGCAGCACAAAGCTGCAATATACCACCACTGTAAAAAATTCAAATCCAGAAATACTGGACTGATTATGGCTGCAATCCAAATTCAAACAGGAAAAAATGCCATACCTAGTTCTTTTTAATCTTACAGTTTTAAAAAAAGTCAAGGTTTGTTGTTTCCAATAAGGCACTACAGATATATATGACTGCTGAGAATAAAGGCTGTGTAGTTGAAGGATATGTTTTTAAAAATTTGCATAAGCTTTTTGAAATAAGCTTAGACATTAGTGGTTTATCAGACGTATTAATTTGGTCAACTAATTGTGATCAGTGGGGTAAAAATAAGTAAGACCGAATCATAATATTTTAAGTAGAACATATTATTTTCCAACTAAGAACATATTTGAGACTTTACCATGTTTTTTGCAACAAAGCAGGCACACTCTAGCTGTTGTCCTCGCCTCCTTCTGTCATAGAAAAAGGAATTGGCTGTGGTTGGACAATGTCTGCCAAGAGATGATCTTCATTGCATGGCATCAGTTTGTCAGAGATTAAATACTAGGTTGTAGAGATTTGCTTTCAGTGATGTTCTGCTCCATCGTGGTTCAAAACCTTCCTTTCTTCCAGCAGAGCAGTGACGTGGTTCCCCAGCAGGATGCTGGATATGCTGACCCAAAGGATGATGACTGGCTTCTAAGTTCCCATCTGCTCCGCATGGTACATATCCAACATCTACAGCTCTTTCTCACATTGCTTACCAATAGGAAGATGAAGCACAGAGCAATGGCATGATTTGCCCCTGATTACATGCTGACTAATTTCTAATCTAGGACTAAAATCTATTTCCCCTGCATGCTAGGCACACATGCCCATATAGGCTGAAGGTATATACATACGGTGGCACACAGCTATACACTTCTATGCCTTTATGCATATTTGTGGATATACTGGTCTTGATTTATGCTCACACGCATTTAGAAATAGTGTGTAAATAGCTACAGAAAGGCACATGCAGTCTGGTGCTTAATTAGAAAGAAACCCACAAAAGAGACCAAGCTAATCTCAACTATGCCTCAGCAAGAATGATCACCATAATGCTAGTTATGATTGTACTGGTTTCGCTCTACACAGCTGCTAAACCCAAGGAAATTTCAAGCCAAGCCATGAGTGAACAGGGATCTCAACCCACACCTCCTCCCATCTAAACAATTTTCTGGTCTCCCAGTATGAACTGGGAAGTTTGCTAAAGTCAGTGTGTTAGTCCAGACAGCAAAGAAGCCCAAGACAAGCAGTTGATGTACAAGACTCAGTGGCTTTCTCAAAGCTCCCCACAGTTATATCCAATTCTTCACAGCTTTCTCAGGCCAGGACTGTTCACATGAACAATATGAGCCACCATGAAGTGGCACTGTAGTTGAAAGAATTTGCTCTGCCCTTTCCTCATCCCTATCCCACACAGCCACTTCCCTGGTGCTGGCATAAAGGTTTAGCCCATTTGTCTGTTATGAACAAATATTGGGAAACCTATCTGGATTGACAACTCACTGGTGTATAATTATGCATTTGCTTACATGTTTCTGCCCAGTGCTGTTTAAACTCATCTCACTGCTGTATTCAACTCAGTTCTCTTGTGCTAGCCCATGGGGAGGGTTAGTGTAGGAGTGAAAAAGAGCAGGAGAGAACAAAATGATTTCTCTTGGTCGTGAAACTAATTCATGGAAGCTTAAAACGCTTCTCCGGCTGTAGCCCCTGCTAAATGGAAATCCACTGTCAGACAGACATATGCTCTGTTTGTCCCTTGAAATGCATGAGCTAAGAATCATTGTGCAACCCATAGCCTAAATGAAAGCAATGTCAGGCTGGGAGAATCAGTCCCCTTCCTCTGAGATCTGTTTATCCACAAAGAAGAGCCCTTTTACTCAGTTGTTTGCAACCTTTAAAAATTTGTGTACAATAAATGTTTTCTAATGGACGGGTAGTGAATTTAGGCCCATGGACAATAGATTTGCTTTGCTTATTTTGCTTCTGTAAGTGCATTAAAAGCAGTGTATCAGTCATTGCAGGTCCAGATTTGTCGGTTGCAAACCAGTGATCTAATTTGTTGTACACCGAGGACTGTGTATGCGAAGGATTTATGTGACTGAAGAACTAACTAAGTGGGAACTGCGGGAGTGGAAAAGAAAGAAGAAATCTGCTGGTATTTCAGAAAGGAAGCGGTATACAATCTTTTGGATCATTTAAGCAACCCTGGGAAATGAGAGCTTGTTCTTCCTAAGGTAGCTGATCTTTGAAACTGCTTGTGTGAGAATGGGTGGGAGTTGGGAACAATAAACTGATTAAGTGCAGCAGGTAGCAGGAAAAATGAGATTCATAATGACCTCCATTTGTACTACCCCTTATCTTCCCACGTATGCAGGAATACACAGCCTGATTCTCCGCATATTTTATTTGGTATAAATCAGGGCCAGCTTTTGAAATCGACCTTAATTACACCAGGAAAATAAACAAAGCAAAAGCCAGCGGCGAAAAACAAAGACATCCCCCCCTCTCGCTCCCAGGCACAGCAGCCCTCACCGAGAGCCCGGAGCCGTGCACGGGGAGCACTCTCGCGTCCCTGGCCGGGCTCAGCTCCGCAGACAAAGCCCTGTGCACCTCTGAGCAAAAAGAGCGCAGCGCGGCGCCGAGCGGGCGGGAGCGCAGACAAAGCGGGGCAGGCGCCGCAGCATGCGGGGCCGCGCAGCGCTTCCTCTGCGAGTGGGCTGCTGCCGCGCTTTCTTTTTTTTTTTTTTTTTTCTGCGTGTGAGTGTTATTTTTTTTTTCCTCTCTTCACCAACTTCCTTCCTGCTCTAACTGCCAAAGCTCGAGGCTGAGCGCTGACAGCAGAAGAGGACCCCGGCCGCAGGCGCCGCTCAGCCGGTGAGTACGAGGGGCGGGCAGGGGGGAGCCGCGCAGGGACAGCGCAGCGGGCGCACCCCCGGCTCGCTCCTCGCTGGCGCCGCGCAACTTAGCGCCTTTGTTCCCGGTGGCTGGCGCCGATGCCCAGTCCTGCCCGGGGAGACTGGCAGGGCCCTGCCAGGACCCGAGGGGGAAGCCTGTCCACCCGAGGCTCCGCGCGGCGTTGGGGTGGAAGGGCAGGGGAAGGGGAAGCGGCCCCGGCGCCCTCGCGGTGGCGGCGGAGGTATCACTGCGGGGTGGTACCCGCGGTCCCCGGGCAATGGGCGCTCTTTCTATCCCCGCACCCCAGAGGGGGTGGGATGGGCAGGCCAGGGCTGGGGGCGCTCCTGAATCGGGTGTGTTTCTCCCCCATCGCGGAAAATTACTTCCTCCCTGCTAAGCCCGCTTCCTGGAGATAAGCTCTTGGTTAGCGGATGGTTTGGAGCAGTGATACGCAGAGGGAAGGCAAGTGAAATGCTGCTCCTGTGACATCCCTTTTTGTGCTCCATGGCGGCATGGGGGGGCGAGGAGGTGCCCACCATCCACCCTGTCACTGGCCCCTCCTGCTGCAGGTGCGAGGGCAGCCACCCACCCACGGCACAAGCAGAACTCAGCTGCGAGATGCATGCACCCCTCGTCAGGTCCTCCTTCGCCTCCTGCAGCCTATTCTTTCTGGCAGGCATCCCTAACCCTTACCCTCTCCCTGCTGTTTCATGGGTCCTGCCAGGCCTCAGAATTGCAGGTGATGCAGGACTGTGGGTTGGGGCTGCAGGAGCACAAGAAAAATGTGGCAGAGCAAGACAAAAATCACAAAGATTTCTCCTTGTGTAGAGCAATATAGGGTTAATGTTCTCATTTTTAATGAGCCTCCTGGCCTGAATGGGGGGCTCTATCTTAGTCCTTGGCCTGGGCAGTGGCACAGAAGCTCATGGACTGCGGCAGCAACATGCTTTCTCTGGGGAGGCGCTGGTGCCTGAGCCCAGGCACGTGTCTCAGCTTGCAGAGGGGACCAGCTCCAGAGCTGGAGCAAGTAGAGGCAGGAACAGTTGAGATGGGAGCTTTTGTCTTGGCCACCTTCTGCCTGGGAATTTGGCAGGAAGGTAGGGTCAGGTCCATGGCTTCGGGAGAAATGACAGAACGGGATCTGATCAGAGCCATCCTGAGATGCATGTGAGCCAGGAGTTGTTCATCCCAGACAGCCTACCTGGTCCTGTTCCCTGCAGGATCTTACTGTTGGTATGACAGGCTGTTTGTCCATCTTTCTGGGAGGTTTTCAGAGTCTAAAAGCATTCCTCTCAAGTGAGCCACCCCCAGAGGGTGACAGGGAGAGACTTTGTGTCATGTATGAGGCAAAGGGAAGGTCTGAGGGATGAGGAGCAATCAGTCCTGACTCTCTGCCTTTTCTCTGTGTGTAGCCAGAGATCTCTCTTTCCATCTCCTGGGTCTGTCCCTCTCCTGTGATAAACCACAAGATGTGGATGGGGGAGGACAGGGGCAGGCAGGCAGGCATCTCTGCTCTGTGCTTGTAGTAGTGGCAGATGCAGCCTGGTATCATGAGAGAGCTTAGGAGAGTCAAAATTACTGAGACCTGCAGCTGGAGCCCAAGTGGAAGGTGATACCTGGCAGTGGCTGTCATGGCTCATCACACCCTCTTCCTGTGCTGAGTGTGGAATGGCACTGAGGGGATTGTGAGGCTTTCTAAGGTGACTTTGCAGAGGTCACAGAGTGGTGGGGCATGTGTGATCATTGCTTTCATGAGAGAGCTTTTTTTTTTTTCCTTACTCATGAGGACAAGCTCAAGGACCTTTCCTATGGTATTTAGGTACTTCACACTCCTAGAGTTGGGTGTGAACTCGGTCCAGGTTATTCAGCTGCTAGGATCTGCTTTCTTTCCTGTCTATTTGAGTTGAGATTCCCTTTTATTTCCCACCTGCCCACTCTGCACTAGTTTTGCACTCATCACAAAATTGCAAAGTTGTCTTGCAATAACCATTTCCCATTAGCATGCCCAACTGAGTCTTCTTGTTCCTGTGCTGCTCAGTCTTTGTAACGTGCCTCTGTCCCTTTGTAATATGCCAATATATCACTCCTTGATTATTTTTTTCCCCCATTGCAATTACTCTGGGAGGTGTACCTATTACTGATTGTTGCCTGATTCACTCACTCATGGCTAGGCTTCGTGAACGAAGATTAAGGATTAAGGTGTTGCCTGATACCACTTGCTGATTCACCCTGAAGAGTTGCCTTTTTTTTTTTTTAATGTTTCCTTTCAGTTTTAATGAAGGAGAAAACTATCCAATTAGCTCCCAATTTAACTTTTGGGAGCAGGGCAAATGTTAAGACTACAGCTTCGGAGAAGGATAAAGGGTTTGTTTGGAAAATTGCAAATAAGCAGGCAAAAGGGGAATTTTTGGCCTCACAGAAAAAGTTAATATAAGGATAAGTGGAAGTGAACTGAATGATCTGTGTAGCTTGACCAAATTCCCTTGCAGCCAAAGAACAAGTAATGGCTTGGCCATTTGTGACAATTGCCACTGTAGTGGGGCACTGCTTTGTTTTTCAGCCTTTCTCTGAAGAGTGGGAAGGTGGCTAGGACTATGTGGCTAGCTCCATGAGGCAGGCAGCTAACTAAGGGTAACCTGGCATAGCACTGCTTACCTCTCCTGCCTGTCTCCTGTCCCCCCATCCCATACCCTGGTTGCCCATCAGTTGATCTTTCTCTGCTGTGGCTGCTATTTGGGATGCCACCCAAGCAATTTTGCTGCCCTTCTGAGTTCAGTGGTGCATGTCCCAACCATGCTGGCTGCGTGGTTGCAGGCTCCAGCTCTCCTGCATCTCCTTTGCAAGAAGTCCCACTGAAAAAACACAGGTATGCATGGCTGCTCTGTGGTCATCATCATGCTTCCTTCCTTCAGTGCCTGAAGGGAGCTGTTCCTGGGAGCACAGGGGATGCCAGCAGATAGACTAGTGGGTTCGCTTCCTTGAGAGCTTCAGCTGACTTGCTAATCTAAGGGAGTAGCTGTCAGGTATTTGATCTTTCTATAAAATGTGGCTTTTAACCCATTATGAGAGGGTGAATGAAACATCTCTCCCTGACTTTATTTGTATATCTCTGTGCTCCAGTGCGTGGCAGTGACTCTTTGTGCGAGATAGCTGACGAGCACTGAAGCCTTGTACAGTGGCTTGTAATTGCGGGGTTGCCGGCCACAGCCATGCTGCAGAGTGGCTGTAAATCACTCTGGTTTCAGCCTCTGCTCCTGCACCTCCTCCCTGGGAGGGAAGAATGGTGTAAGTGCGTGTGCGCATGGTGCCTGCAGGGAGAGAGGAGCGGGGGTAGAGGGGGTTTGTGTTCAAGCCAGAATATCAGCACAGCAGCATCGGGATTGCAGCTGATCACCGTCGCCATTTGCCTGTAACAATCCTGCTGCCTTTGGCACTGGGTGTGTGCTTGCCTGTCCCGGAGACTGAGCCACACTGTGCCCAGAGTGACTGCCCCTGGGGACACTACCCTGTCCAGAGCAATCTCATTGACTGCCCCCTCCTCTGCTACCCAGACCAAGTGACCATGACTGAGAAGACCCAAGAACCTCACGTGGAAGAAGATGATGATTAGCTGGATGGGAAACTCAATTACAAACCTCCTCCCCAGAAAACCCTGCAGGAGCTGCAAGAGTTGGACAAGGATGATGAAAGCCTTGCTAAATACAAGAAATCCCTGCTGGGAGATGGACCTGTGGTAGTAGGTAGGCTGGGGCACACTGATAGGGAGGGACTGGGGAGATGTATCACAACAGTGTGCTGTGGGCATGAGGCAAGGTTGCCTTAAAGAAGAGGGATCTTGTTTGACCAGGGTCACGCGCTGCTTCTGCTGGAGGACTGGGGATGGACAGGTGGAGAGATGCATATAAAGGAAGCAGGGAAGATGCTCTGAGCATTAGGAGTAGGATTACTGGGGAGTGCTGGCATCAAAAAGGGACTTGTGGTGGGAGGTGTGTTGGTCTTGGAGGACTCCTGGGGGGTTAGGAACATGAGGGAACCAGCCTATGCTGAAAGGGAGTCTTGTTGCTCAGAAATGATCTTAAGAAGGAAGTCTTCTGTAGTGGAAAGACATCCTCTAGGTATCGGGATGGACACCAGAGGGATCCATGTTTAAGGACTGGGGTAAACATGTGGTCCTATTGTGCTAAGAGAAGCCTGGCGTTACTGGGTGTTTCATGAAATGCAGTTTCTGTGTGGGAAGGCATCCCTGTTTCTTCAGTGTCATTTCCCTGTGATTATATTTAATTTTGCAAGCTGACAGCTTCCCCCTGACTTTCCTACCCGCAGACCCAACAGCTCCCAATGTGGTGGTCACTCGACTCACTCTGGTATGTGACTCTGCTCCAGGACCGATCACTATGGACCTTACAGGTAGGCACAGGCTCTGTCCTTGATCACGAAGGGGAACAAGCAAAGGCCCTGGCATGCTTTAAGTTAAAAGGGAGTTTGTCCTTGGGATGCTACAGTGGGCTTTAGAGGAACTCTGAGGGCATCTTAGCCTTGTTTCTTACTTTAAGGTATCCACATATGAATAAAAAAGGAGGAGGTGTAACAGAGGAAAATATCAAGGGTCTTTTTCTTCATCTAGACTGCTCTAGGAGCTGGGTTTCTCCTCCATCTCTGCTTACTTCCTTTCAATGAGACCTCACAAGCACAAGGGATGTGCATGCATTTGGTAACAGGCTGTTTTGAAACTTCAGAATCAAGCAATACTGCAGTTCCGGCTCCTGAGGACATGGGGAGAGAATCAGGCTTCACCTTATATGGGCTTTTCTGAAGAGAGAGGAAGCTGTGCCCGGAGAGGCAGAGAAGCTTCCTGTTCAACCAAAGCCACACAGAACCCTGCAGAGCCCAGGCAGCCTTCCAAGCTGGGCAGGAGCTGTGAAACACGCTCCACTCACCCGAGACAGGGCTGGGCATAGATGGAGCATGCACACACTCCTGCAGGTGCCCAACAACAAGTGTATGCATAAACATCTTTATGTATGTGTGCCCAGACCTGTGTTAGTTTAGGCATTATCTTCACAGATGTGGGCACAGACACATACGTACAGCCAGGCATTTCTGTGTATGTGGTCTCATGGTGCAATTGCTTATACAGACCTCCATGTGCTCATTTTGCAGGTGTTGCCAACCTTCAAACAGATGCTGACCTCCAACACCAATCCCAGCCCCATCCTCCCTCCCACGCATGGTCTCTCCTTGCTGTGACAACTCTAATGGCTTGATCCTCTCCTTACAGGTGACATTGAAGCACTCAAGAAAGAGACCTTTATATTAAAGGAAGGAGTGGAATACAGAGTTAAAATCCACTTCAGAGTGAGTTGTTTTCCTTCCTGTTGCTTCTCATCAGTTGCTGAAGCCAGTCAGCAGCAGTCTATCAGATAACTGGTGCCAGGCAGCATGCCTCCCCAATAGCTGGGCCCTTGTAAAGCTTCCCTAGCTTCAGATGTTGTTCTACCCAACAAAGAAACAGCTATTTCCAGGGAATTACTTCTGTTTGCTCGCCCCTTGGAGGAAATTGATTTCTGTCCACTCACACTGGTGAACAGTAAGTGGTTTGAAAGCCAGATGGGTAGTTTTGGCTGAGTTTGGTTTGGCTTTTTAGCCACCAGAAAACCTTTACTCCACACAAAGTGGAAATGGACAGGGAGGAGAAGACAAGAGATAATGGCTTTTCATGAAGTACTGATTCAGTCAGTGTTACTGGGCTTCATGTACACGTTAAAAGGATTTTTAATATTGTGACATCTGGCTGAAGATAGCTGAGTTCTTCTGAGTCATGCTATACCCAAAAGGGCTCATTTCTCCCTCTTTCTCATTAACCAGTGTGTCAGCCATTTCTTCTGTTTGCAGCTGAAAACAAAACTTGGCCACGCTGCAGCGTGGCATCCAACACTGAACTGATCATCTCCACAAATGTTTGCTTCAGACAAAGCTAGGCTTGGCAGAGAAGGCAAAAATGGAAGGAAGGTAGTTCTGAGGCAGACAAGGGAAGGTGTTAATATTTTGGGGTTTGTAGGGCACATTTCCCTTCTCCTCCGAGGTTTGCTCTCTCAGAGATGAATGTCCCCCGATGCTGTCCCCTGAGACACTTCCACCTCTCTTTTTGCTATGAAATGTTTCCATCTGTATCTGAGCCCTGTTGACAGGAGATATCTGGAGCCAGACAGGTTATTCGAATTCTCTCCCTCAGTCCCATGGCTGGTAAGAGCTGGCATCACGTGAATTCTCCCCCGTGATATAAAAGGATCTGTCCATCTTGTTTCCAGATTAAGTAGTGTACACTGCAAGAAGGCAGTGTATGCTGGAAGGGAACAGCAAGGGATACATCCAAGCTACTGATGGGAGATTTGAGGAACGATTATGAACAAAACTCCGTCCCTCTGTCTCTTGAGGAGAAGCTTGCCAGCTCCCCATGGAGCTTAGAGGACAGCTGGCAGTGCTCAGCTAATTTTGCCCACCCATTTGTATTGGAGGGATGACTAGTTACCCACGTATGGTTTTCAATATGAAAATTGTTAACTGGGAACTCCCTGCTTCATTTTTCTTTGTCCTCATCAGCCTGTCTTGAGAACATGACTGATGTGCTCCAGTCAGCTTCAAAGTCAGGCAAAGGATGGAGAAGTGCAGGAGATGCACAGAGGATGCTGTTGGTCTCCAGGTGCCTATGGAAAAGTTGTATTAGTGCTCTCTACAATGTGTCCTGTTCTGAGCCTCCCTGCTATAGGGAGTCAAGATGGGTATGTCTCTAACGAGAGGGAAAATCAGCAGATACAGAACTAAAACCCTTCTCCTGACACTTACTTCTGGTCATTTCTTTCAGGTAAACAGGGACATTGTGTCAGGACTGAAATATGTGCAGCACACCTACCGGACAGGGGTGAAGGGTGAGTAAGAGTCCTTCATGCCCTACACACCAGTGCTCCTACCTCTGTGTTCCCTCTGCTCAAAGTGTTCCTGCAGCTCTTGGCTAGGACAGAGGCTCCCTTGGTCCCAAGTCCCTCCCTGCACTGCCATGCAGGAGGTGACTTCTCAGCAGTTTGCATAAACCTCTGTTGCCCAGGACAATTGTTTCTTGTCCCATGTGAACTAAGTATGAACCAGCTCTGCTATCTGTGTGCTAAACTGTCTGCAGCAGCAAAGTCTGCAGAGACTCTGCTTAGACAGTGCTTGCCACAGATTTCTTCTCCATATGAGCTCTTCACCTCCCCTCCACCTCTCCTCCTCCCCCTATAGAGTGGCTCAACCTGTGTGAAGCTTCCCATCCCCTGAAAGCTCTTCAGAAGCACTTGGTAAAATTCAGACCTGCTCTACAAAGCTTCCTGCTGTGTGTAGGGTCCTGTATTTGCTGGTGGGTTCCCCTCTTCATACAGTGCTGGTCTGCTTGGACAAGGCAGAGGAAAGCCCCATTTTGCACACACACATCCCACAGGCATTTTTGCATGCAACCACCCCTAAGGCTTCAGCATCCTGTTCAGCACACATAAGTAAGTGGTGTCTTCTCATCAGGAAAGAGAAGTAATAGGGAATCAAGGTAGACCTTGAGCTGTATGCTCTGTGTACTCACTCCCTTCTAGCATCATATAGATGTGACAGGGTATAAGCTGAGTTGCCTGTTCACCTGCCCATCCACCCATCTTATCCTTCCAGCTGTCCTTATGCTTCACTAACTCACTGTTTCCACCAATTCTGCTCCCCTTTGCTGACATGGACTGTCCCTTTCTCTCCCATCTTCTCTCTGTCTGTGATCTCCACTTATGCTCACGGCTTCTTCTCTCTTTACCATTCCCCATCTGAGGGACTCATCTGCTGTGGATTGTTTTCTCCTAGTGGACAAAGCCACATTCATGGTTGGCAGCTATGGGCCACGGCCAGAGGAATATGAGTTCCTGACACCTATTGAAGAGGCTCCTAAGGGTATGCTGGCTCGAGGCACCTATCACAACAAATCCTTCTTCACGGATGATGACAAACATGACCATCTCACCTGGGAGTGGAACCTGTCCATCAAGAAGGAATGGACAGAATGAGTTCACCCAGTTTGCCTTCCCCCTTCCTGTCCCCTTGCCTCCTGCACCAGTCTCCAGGTGGGCCATGCCCACCATGCTGCTCCTTCCTGCCACCATGGCTGGCCACAGCCCTGGCAGCCCTTCACATGAGTGCTGGGGCTCTGTGCCAGCCTTGGTTGATGCACAGCCCTGCAGGCGGCCTTTGCTGCTTCTTCTGATACACTGAAAACAACCCAACCGTTCTCACCGCCGCCCCATCGTGACACATAATGGGTTAAATTGGGAAGCATCTCCCTCCCTCTCTCCCAATACTTCCTCCTGTTGCCACTGTCCCTCCTGTACCAACTCCGGTCCCGGAAGTGCCTTTTCTAGGAAACAAGATCACCTGGCAGGGCAGACTGGTCCCTGGAAAATCCCTATCTTGAGTTACACTTGCCATTGTGCTCTGACTCATTGTAAATGGTTACTTACCTCTCATGATGGTCTCCTGGTCTGTATCTGGTGCCCTACCCTGTTAAAATCCATCCTTGTGCAGGCAAAACCAGTCAGGGGGAATGCAGCTAGTTGCTGTAATAAGACTTTGGTGTCCCAAGAATAAAACCAGTTTCTTTCTTCTTTTTTGCGTGAGTGTCACTTCTTTTCTAGAGTATGTTTTTCAGTTTATGTATGTGAAGAATGCATTATAGGAAAGCTTAAGAGCATATTTCAGCAGGGAAATAGCCCTCCTCCTTCAAAACATCAGCCTTACTCTGTAAGCAAATTATTTCAGAACTGTTTCCTTCAGGGATTTCATGAATCCTTTGAAGCCCAAAGTCTGGGCTGTGATAGGAAGTAGACTTCAGGGTTAGACAGCCTCCACCTCTCATCCCAGATGGCAACTGAATAAGCCAGGAAGCTATAAAATAGCCTTCTCATGTTTAACACCTGCCGTAGCAGCTGTTCCCCAGGACTAATGCAAGAGCTCCAAGTCCCCGTGGCTGGCCTGCTTGGACACCACTTGGAGAGGGATGTTCTTACCCAGCTGGGGTGCCTGGTCACAAAGGCATGGGGCAGCCGAGATGTCCAATGCTGTGGATGAGGATGTACCAGTGGCAGTGCCAGTGAAGCTCTCCAAGGCTGGTGCCCACACAGCAGGGAGGGGCTTTCTCCAGCCAGGTGGTTATCCCAGGAGCTGAAGGCTTTTCCCTGGGCCAGCTGCTCCTTTCCCACTAACCCCAGGAGTGGCTGTGGGCCACCGTAGCAGCTGACGTGTCTCTTGCCAAAGAGAGGACTGGAGCGGGTGGCGTGGTGAGGAGAAGGCAAGCTGGTACCATGGGCACGTCTGTCTTCCTGTGTCTCTTTGTTATCCTACTTACCAGATGCTCCCCATCTGGATGTGCTGGAGATGTTGACTCTGCATCCCACAGTAAGTGAGCTTTCTTCCAGGCTCAGGGAAACACGGTGTCTGCTGCAAGGAGTCTTCCTTATCCAAGGTATACACAAACATTGTGTTGAGCTTGCAGGAGAGGCGTTCAGGTGAGCTTGTAAGGTTGGGATGCTTGTGTGTATGTTGGGGGAGCCTCTTTGAGCTGCTCTTTGTGTACCCTCTGCCCAACCCAGATCTTTCCTCTCCAGGCACAGCCAGCACCACAGAGAAACCTATCCTGTTAAACAACATCGCAGATGCTGAAGCCTTTGTCAGTGGTGCAGAGGTTGCAGTCATCGGATTCTTCCAGGTGTGTTCACAGCACCTCCCCTCTGCCAGTTGTGATCCCTACCCCACACTGATGACAATCTGGGGCTGGATGTGGTGTGAACACCTGCCAAAGGCAGCTATTGTCCTGAAAGGTGCTGGAGCTGTGACAGGCATGTGGAGGGATTAGGTGACATGTCACAAAGGGAATACAGGGAATTCGGTCTCTGTGTGGAAAGGGAGATGGAGTAAGGGAGGAAGGTGAAGGAGGCTGTAGGAGCCTTGGAGCAGCAGAAAGGGAAATGCTGCAGGGGAAGCAAAGCAAGAATGTGGGTAGCATAGAAACAGTGTTAGTGAGGGGTGAGTGGGAATGTCAGGTTTTTTGCTGTAGTCAGCAAAGACAGAGTAAGGCACTGCCTGTGTGATGGGGCTGAGGAAGCTGTCTTGGAGCAGCGCTGGTGAGGGTCCTCTGAAGTTCAAGATGGCTTGGGCTCAGGCTATAACCTCCTCATAGGGAAGGTGTAGGCATGGTCTTTGTCTCACTGCTTGGTTCCCCAGAATATCCTTGAGATCTCTGTCTCTTTTTTTATCTAAATTCAATTGAATTCAGAGGTGAGTGATGGGTACAAGCCCCTTGCCCCCTGAGCATGCATATTTTTCCTCAGGAAATAAGACAAAAATATTTATTGATTTGGAGCACTCTAAAACAGAGGCCTCTTTGGCAGGATACTTATTACTTTTAAGGTCCTCAAATTGCACCTTTTTCTGCCTTTTCTTTGAGCTCTGCTCTTCTGCTGCCCACACGCTGCCTCATGTCAGAGAAGACTTCAGGCTTTCAAAAACAACTACTTCTGCAAGCACCTTCCTATTTCTGTCCTGTGCCAGAGGACAGGTCTGGGCTGGAGGGCAGCTAGGGAGGGCATCATGCCCTCGGAATAGCGTACTGACATCTCACATCCCAGCACAGAGTGAGGGCTGATGGTGCTGCCTGTGCACTGTAAGCAGCAAGTGTGTGAGTGCTGGAGGCTTATGCCCCAGGGGCCTTAAGCACTGATCACAGAGCACCAGCCTCGAGTTCAGTGCCTGCAGGCATTTGGAGCTTCTTGGGGGTTGCTCTTGCAGCGCTAAAGCTGTGCAAACCAGCGAGGCAATCTACACACACAGAATGAAAGTGCTGAGACGCCTACTTCCCCCAGGGTAGCTGGCTGAGCTTGTGGCAGGGCTGTACCCAGAGCCTCCTCCTGAGCTACAGCAGGGACATGGCTTCTTTTGTCTTGTTCCACAGTGACCTCCCTCCCGCTGCAGGGTTTCATTCTTCAGAGCCAGACAGGAGGCTGCTGCCGTACGGCCCCAGCTGCCAGGAGCACGAGGCTGCAGCCGCCAGCGACGTGTCAGGCATTCAATGCCTGAAGCACGACAGGGCTGCGTTTGAACAGTAGATATGAACAGTAGATAAAGACGTATGTGTACCATGAAGGCTTGGCCCTCTGCCTGAGAGTATATTCATCCAAATAGTGTCCGTGTTTCTCTGTTTGCCATAAATTATTTCTCTGCTGCAGCCTTTCAATTCACTGCAGTATGCGGCTCGGCAAGCTTCCCGTATAATGAGCATGGCCTCCCTGACTGGGAACAGCATGCCATGGTGGAAAAACAGCACACTGCTCCAGAAACCCTGAGTGTCTGCGAGAAAGGGCCGTGCTTGGCCTGATTAAACCCCAGCTTTCCCAGGAATGCTCCAACACTCTGGGAGATTATTCCCACCCTAGGCTTTAGTGCTCTTACCAGAGCAATGTTGATGTTCTTGCATTTCCAAAACAGGTCGCGAGAGATGACTTTCTTTGGAATGAACAAAGAATTTTGTTTTCCATTCACTCTGGGCTCGCAAGCAGCTGAGCTGACAGTTCAAACTAAAAAGAAAAACAAACCAATTTCCAAGCAGAGACCATGTCTTCAGAATTTATATCCAGTAACAGAAATACATCACTAAAAAGTTGGGAAGCGGAATAGCAAGGGAGGCTTTAATATAGGCTAGGGCTGTAGTTAATGCTCTCGCTGTAAGAAAGAGAATGGACCTCAAATTGCTGAGAAATTGCACATTTCCATCCTTTGATATTAGCTGAATTAGCCTGAATTAGCTACTTTTGAAAGGATATATTTAAGATATCTTTTTAAAAGAAAACAGGATACTGATAATGCAAGGTGTTCAAAAAATTGTAAACCCCTGACTCTAGAATCAAGGTTAGCTTAAAAATTGTGGGGGTTATATATTTATTTTACACACACACACACACACACATAATTAAATGTGCTACATCCAGATTATGGGTTTGTCCCCTTCCTTTTGAGAGCCCAAGGGCTCTTCACCATCTTGTTGTGCTCGCCGTGAGCGTGGGCAGCGAGGTTTGGGAGGAGTGCAGGGCAGGGTGCACATCCTGCCATAATTAACTGCAGGCCGTAGGTTGGGACGGAAGGGGCGCTTGGCACCGCCGCCTACTGACGGCCCCGGCAGAGCGAGGACGGGGCCGGGGGCCGGGGGCCGGGGCTGTGCGTGACCCCCGCACCCCGCGGGCCGCGCAGGACGCGCGGGGGCCGCTCCGGGCCGTTGTGCGCGCGGCGGGCGGCAGGTGTCGCTCTCGCGCCGCCCCGGGCGGGCGGCGGGGTCGGGGAGTGCCCGGGGGGGCTCCGCCCGTCACCGCCCGGCCCGTCACCGTCCGGCCCTTCACTGCCCGGCCCGTCACCGCCCGGCCCGTCACCGCCCGGCCCGTCACTGCCCGGCCCTTCACTGCCCTCTCTCTGCCTCCGCAGGAACCGGAGAGCGCCGAAGCGTCCCAGTTTCGCCTGGCGGCCGGCCGGATCCCGGAGGTGCCCTTCGGCCTCAGCACCAGCCCCGCCGTCCTGTCCCACTACGGCGTCTCGGCGAACACCGTCACGCTGTTCCGCAGGGTGCGTGGGCACTGCGGCGTGGCGCAGTGCCACACACAACCTCGAGCAGCTCCCGGGGAACACGCTGCCGGGCAAAAAACTGATTCTCAGCATGAGCACTCTGATTTTGGGGCCCCCTCACGTTGGCATGGGTGAGAGGGGCTCTAGGACAAGCACTTTCAAGGTGCCCGCAGTCACGGCACAGAAGGGAGATCTCTGGGAAGTAGTGGTAAAAAAAACATTGAAGCTGCTCACCTCTCCTTAGAGCAAGCCAAAAAAAGGCTTGTCGTTGGCAGTCAGGCTGCCTGCCCACCTCAAAGCACATCGGTATAGCTTCCTGCCCCAAAGAGGGCTTTTGCTTTTGGTTTGCAGAGTGCCCGTCACTGAGACGTGGAACATTTATCACATCTGATGAGATTCGCCTTTTTAAGTGTTTGCCCTATGGATCTGGTTCAGCACCCAGTGCTCTGTAAAGAGCAATGTCTGTGTTTCTGCATGACCTGCCTGGAGCTCGGCATTAACTTGGATGGGATTTCCGTAGTTTCGGAAAGGGTCCTGAGACATGAGAAGTGTCTAGAGCCCATGTTACAGTGGATCAACACAGCAGGCTTGATATCAAATCTTGCCAAGTGTCACTTCAGGCAGGCAAAGCTGTCTCCTAGCATACAAAACTTTTCCATCATGACTGAAAACAGATCCAGCTGGGTCTCTGCAGTTACAGATGCTCTGCCACCAAAAGAAATCCCAAATGCTCTTTTCTGTCTCCTACACTGTGGTTTGCAGACTTAGTCTCTAAATAAGCTTTGGTCATGGACTCATTAGAAATGTTACTTTAGAGTTTCTTAGGTATGGAGACTGTGCAAGATCAAATTTTTGTTGATCCCACTGTATGTGCTGGTGCTTCACTGTAGCTATGTTTGCTGAAATTTAAGGAGATGATACTGGAAATGGCCACGTACTTGCTTCAAGAATACCAAGAAAAGCTAAGAGCAAATGTTCTACTGGTTATATCAATTTCCTTGTGTTTCCCCTTTTCACACAAGCATGGCACTTGAGGAGAGGTAGGTATATCTGAAGAGCAAAGGGGCCCCAGGTAGCACAAGAAATCCTAAGAGCCAGTGAAGTGTTGTGTCACCAGAGCTCTAAGTGCATGGGGTGAGGAGAAATGGGAACACACTACATGTTCTAGGGAAACTAAATATGTCAGCTTGGCCAAGTTCTAGATCTAGGTTGTACAAAGATTGGACAAAGACAGTTTGTTCTCTGTTCTTTCTCATCATTTCCTGCACTGTGTTTACCACTGACATTATCCAAATAATTCAAAAAGAATGATCTAAGAGTGAGCAATAGGTAGGCAGGTCCTTTTATTTAACCATTTATTTACTGTGTGTAGATGTTGCAATTTCTAAGCAACGCCCTTTTCAGTTTTGGTTTTTAGTCATGGTGGTTTTCTTCCAAAAGTACTGAAAACATCCTTTGTTTTCGTGCTGTGGCAGATAGTGAGGATGACTGCATTGGAAGAGTGTTTGATAAAAGAAAGTGTTTGGGTTTTTGGAATTTGGATTATATTGAATATTCTTCATTTGGAATCCAGTTTTTGTGACTGAACTCTTGTTTAATAGAAAAAAAAAAACAGCCAGGAAAATAATACACTAGTCAGGTTTAAATGTGGTTGACAGTTCACTTGTCTGATTGTCAATTTTTCTTAAATTATCAGACACATTATTTTTCATTTCATCTTGTGCTGGATAATGTGTAGGAGTTAGCGGTCAGAGATAAAAAGGAATTTTAAAAGAACGGATACAGGAACTTTTAATCAAACACTCATTTGAACAATACAAAGATGCATGACCAGGATAGAAGTGAATCAGAGGCGTAAATTAGTTTTTTCTTTGCTTTTTGCAGAGTATGAAACACTTGTAATGCTTAGAAGTTTAAGTCATAATTACAGTAGTAGGAGGGACTGCTGTCAACTGGTGAGACTTCTCTGCATATAGCGTAAGGAAACTGATTTATTCTAGTGAGGAATCTGGCCTGATGGACCTAAAAAGAACATAATTAACAGATGCTAACAACCTAATTATATGGAGTGATAAAGACATTTTGACTACAGCTTCAACTATTAGATGCAGGCTATTTTCCATCCTTATTTTCTTAAGAACATAAATGTTGGGTGCAGATTCAAGATGTTATTATCCCAAAATGGAAATCAGGTGTTTTCAGAAGCCCATGAAAGTCAAGAGAATACTTTCTGTAGAGTCCAGGGTGCTTTAGATTGTTTCCCAAGGCCTATCTGATGTCACCTGCCCAGGTGTTGCACTGTCCTGATCTTACTTACTTGAGCAGAACTACTGTTTCATGTTATGCAGAAGGAAAATCTGTGAGAGCAATTGGGCCACACAGTCTGAAAAGCACCAGCTTGGGTTGTAATACAGGGCGAGTGATTGATATAAAAGACCTTGCCAGTGACCACAGAACAGCAAAAATGACTTTAAATGTCTGCACCCCACAGGAAAAACTAACACAAACACTTTCAGACGTTGTACAGATGTGGGGAATAAAATCTGGAGTGTGCATATGGGTCTCTCCTTAGCCCCAAGAACCTCATTCAACATGTGTATCAATGGCCATCAAATCCCAAACTTTGGTCCTATTTCATGCCAGGGTCCAGTGTCCCCATGGCTTAACTCAGTCACTTCCTGTGCTGGTACTGCACAGGAACTCTGCCCCTAAGCTCGGATGGTTTAGCTATCATTCAATGGTTGCCTGCTTCTTTTGTGTTTACCAGGTCACGAAAACCTCAATAAAATCACATCATTCTGGGGAAAAGGAGTGTGGGAAGATATGCGGCAGGATGGATTTTCCTCTAAAACTAAGACATGCTGGACTTGATTTTTTTTTTTATTTTTTTTCCTGCTGTGCTGGAAGAAAAATCCTCTTTTTATTGGAGAGATTTCTTACTTGCACAATGTTTCCAGGAATTCCATACAGGTCCATGCCAATGTTTATTACTTGTAGAAGAAACAGAATAAGCAGACAAAGACTTTTTAAAAGGGATGTAAAGCCAAAGTCTATACGAGGAGTTAGGCTATTTAATGATCTCTTTCCACAGTGCCTAGAATACTTTGTCAGCTAATCCTCCCTGTCTCCAGTGCAGCAGAAGCTGATAGTGTAGGGATGGCTGGAGTCCTAAGTGATTTCTGCTATGCCATGAGTTTGCCTTGTACATGGGACACTGAAAAAGGATGGAAGATCTTAAAGTGCAGATCTTAAACCTACCTGGCCTCTGTAGGTTCTAGACCTCCAGAAGTGGTGGAAGTGGTGGTGGGGAGAGGTGGGAATTATGTTGTAATGGAGAGAGGATGGCGGTGTCCCAGAAGGTTCGTGTGTCTGTGAGTGAGTGCCATCAGTGCCTCTGGAGGGGGTGCTGAGATGAGAGGACAGCTGTGACTGTAGGTGTCTTTGCATGTCTTCAGGTAGACAATGACCGGAGGAATCTGGATATGAACAACGAAGATGTTGATACTGAGAAGATGACTCGTTTCGTTCGGTTGAATGAGCTCCGCCTGGTGACAGAGTACAACCCTGTGGTAATTAGCAGCTCCCTGCAGCCCTCACCCTTGCACTTGGCCTTCTCATGGGTGTCCCTGGGCCCAAGAATTTGCATACCCAGATGTGTGTAAGGGTGGATGGGGTGGAGGGAGCCATGCAGCTCTTCACTGCTTCTCCATACGTGGCCTGGAAGCAGATGCTTTGCTGGGGTGTGTGGGTGGGGTGGGAAAGGAAGGGAGTCATGGCAGTTCCTTTAGCTTTCCAGTAAATTTGGGATGTTGATGGGCAGAGAGCTCCATTCCTTACCACTCCTGCAGGCAGTGCTGCTTCCTCACACGGACATTTGCCATGTTGTGCCCTGCCTGCAGACTCACCTCAACCAGAATCTCCTCTCTTTGGCTTAGAAGCCTTGAGAAACATGGAAACTCAAATGACCCGCTCCCAGAAGGCAGGCTTTTCTTCCTCACTCACTGGACAGGGTTTGATGTAAGCCTAGATATTTGACTGCATATTCAAGAGCAAGTTGGGATCTTCCCAAGCAAAATTTTTCACATCCCCTCCATCCCTTACTCCAGAATTCATCTGTTCAGCAACAACAACAACAACAACAAAAACCCACACCTGCAACACACACACAAAACCAGGCTTAGTATGCTTCCATGTTGGCCATCTTCTCTGGCTCACCCATCTCACTGCCACTGGCAGGGTCACAGTGGTCTTCCCTGCTGTAGAGGGTGACCAAGGATTTAGGCTTCTCAGAAATCTCAGCAGTTCACTGGGCTAACTGCTGTGGAGTCAATAGGTCTTAGAAGCCCCAGTGGCTGCAAGGCTGAGAATTTATCATTGCTGATGGGGTATTTTGTGGCCTTCTGGATAGCTACAACAGTGCTGACCAGGCTCATTTTAATCAAAGGAGGATGGCCCAACCTGTTTCAGAGCTATACCTTTTCAAGTTGATCCCAAGGATCATCTAAGAGAACTGATACAATATGCATTTCAGTCACAGCCCGCAAGTAGGAGAGCTTTTTTTCTTTGAAAATGTAAAATTTTTGTTTCCACAATGAAATACTGTTGAAGTTTGTCTTTTTTCTTTAATAAAAAAACCCCAAACAAAACAAAACAAAACAAAACAAAACAAAAAAAACACCTCCCAAAGAAGTGGATTTGCTTTCTCATCTTCATAAGCGATGTGAAAAATGCATTTTAAAATAACAGAATGTTTCTGGGGACTGCTATATCCTGCCCCACTCTCCTCAAAGCCCTTTGAGAGCACCCAGGTCATGTTGGCGGGGATGTTCTTGTTAGCTCTATAATTGCCCAGACCTTCTTAACCTTTGGAACTCCCGTTGCATCCGTTTGCAATTCATTAGATCATAAGTCTTTGTTCATGTGTTTCTGCTGATGCTTTGGGTTCTCACTGCATGGTGTCCTGTTTGGCACCCAGGCTGTGTCCCTGACCAAGAAGTCATGAGCTGTTCAGCTGGTCCCCTCCACCCTGACTGTCAGTGCACAAGTTGTTAGGTTTTTCTCCAGACACTCTGGAGTGCTATCAAGGTGCTGCAATTAACAGTGCCTCCTGCAGTCTCTGGCCCAAAGCCCTCCTAGCTCCCCTAAGGTAGCCTGGGTTTTTGTAAATATGTTTTCCCAGTGCATATGCTGTTTGCATCCAAGAATGCTGCTGGTCAGCAGAGGATGGGGTCACATGGATTGCACCGAGTGCTGCCAAGAGTTTCACTCCCCATTCTGGGGCCCTTACTGTTTCTCTTCCATACTTAAGGCATTATTAGGCAATGCTTACCCTGTGGGCTTACCAGGAGAGTCAGATATGACCTGACGATGTTGATGAGCTCTGCTAATTGCTCTTGCACAAAGTTGTGTGGACAAGCATACCTTTGTGTGGAGCTGCTGGACGACCTGCTGCTCCAGCCCTGTCCACTGTCAGCTCAGCCTTGTCATGGCCCTTGGTGCTGGCTGACTTCACCCTCACCTTCCCCCTCGTCCTCTCCCATGAGGTTCCCTAATGTTCTCCAGCCTTAGTTTGCATCCCTTTTACTCTCCCCTGCCTCAGCTGTGCACCAGCAGAGGAGTGAAGGAATACAAAATGTCTGATAAACATTAGGCTAACAGCAGAGTCTTGTCTGCCAAAAACTAGATGCTCTGTAGTGCACTGCCTTTGCCAGCATGCACTCCCTGACCCCTTCCTTGTTACTCCTGGAGCCTGTGGAAACTTTCTGCTCCTGTTGGCCAGGAGCTGTACAGTCTGTGCCTCTGTGGTTTCGGTGGCACGGGGGAGGCAGCAGGTCTGGCCCCGTTAGTGTTTAATTTGAGGGAGAGGCTGCAGCGCTGCAGGAAGCAGACGGAAGGAGAAGTGAGATGACGAGTGAGTGAGTTCATCGAGATGGTGCGGTGGCTTCTTGGGCAGTGCCAGCCCTGTCTCCTCACAGAGGGCCAGTGTGTACTGATTGCCTACTTGGCCCTTGCCTGGAGGGAGAGACAGCTGGCTCCAGGTCTTCTCTCACTGTGGGACTGCCAAGGCAATTTTAACCCTCAGCACTCTGGAGTGCCCAGGCCCTGGGGTTGCTGAAACTCTGGACTCATTCTCATCCTATGCACAGCCTAACACTAAAGAAAAGAAGTAAGGGGAGACACCAACCTTGACATAACAAATCCTTCCCACTTTCTTGCTTCCGTTTCATCTGGATGCTGGACCTCAGCATTTAGATGAGGTCCAGTGATTTAGATGAGTCCTCAGTGATTTAGAACACCCTTATATTCGCTGTTTGCTGGCCTTTACTCTCCACATCCTTGCTCTAGTCTTTAGCTTGCTTTATATAGGCAGTTCCCCTACCTAATCACTAACTATCTTGAGGACAGTGGTGAACCCTTGTGGTCTTCAGATACTCATTTTAGGAATAAGCAAAATCAGGGGATTAAGTGCTTCCACAAAGAACCCAGATTGGAACCCTCCTGCTTTGAAGAAACCTGTCCTGCTTGTGATGTTGATTTGCAAAGAAACCTCAGCCAAGTCAGGAGGACTGATGTCCCTCTGACACTGCATCCAATACAAATTGAATGTTCTCAACCTCCTTGTCTGTGTGTGTTTTTCTCTCTGTGATGGGCAGACAGCAATAGGTGTGATGCAGAGTTCGCTCCAGTTTAACCTCCTCCTGATCACAGACAAGATGTCCCCAAAGCACCCTGAGCGAATGCGCAAGTTTCGGGCGGCAGCAGAGCTCTTCAAGGGAAAGGTGAGTCCAAACAGAGACAAAGAGAAGGGAGAAAAAAAATACAGTAATTTCTGCCATGAATGGGGAGAGCATAATCTCCTCTGTGCATTATGAGAGCAAAGATCAAGTAGCAGGAAAAGAAGATTATTTGGGTAATTAAGTGGAGGAGTTGGTTCTGTTCACCTTTTGCCAGTTTGCCTCCTTGCGGGGAAAATATCCTCTCTATCCCGCTCCTCTTCTCTCTTGGTGGAACATTGTGTATTTCATTGCTTCTGGTCCAGTTTTGTTCCCTTGTACTAGATGATGACAAACAGCTGCTCTGCTTCAGTCTGGTGACGGTTGCATTCCACTGATGTGAGAGGTTAATTTGTATATACAACACACAAGATGCCAAGGAGCCTTATATAAGTGACCAGATAGCAAATAACATCAATGTTTCTTAACCCTTAGACTTCTGGTTGGATCCTGGGGAAATGGCTATTTTAAAGGAGTTGGAAGTGGGTTTCTTGAATTTTGCACACTAAGGCGATGAGATAGATGGGATGTTTGAGAGAAATTTTGCCTAGTTCCCATCCCTTGTGTACAGAGCTCCCCGAATAGTAAATCAACCCATGGCTGATTCTCTGCCAAGCAGCTGGATTATGGAGGAATTTGTGTCTGAGAAACAGAGGAATGAACTGGCAAGCAAAGGAGAATTCGGAGCAACAGGAAGGCATTTGGGGAAGATGGGAGTGGGCAGAAGATCACAGCAGTGGGGACAACTGAGCTGAGAGGCAGGCAGAGATCTTCCTCTGAGAAGTGTGGAGCTGGAAAGAGTTGGGGTTTGATAACTAGAACATCTGCATACCTCTTTTTTTGGCACTAAATGGGCAGATTAGAAATCAAGTATATCCTCACCTTCAAATTCTGGGGCCATCTCAGGACTATGCACTCCCAAAAGTCTTGAGACATGTTTATGGCAGGACTACTTTGGACCTTGCCATCTTCCCTACCCATTGGCAAGAGACTAGGTAGAAACTTTGCATCAAAGTCAAAAGGTCCCTTTAGAAGGGTTTTGCCTTGGTGAGTATGTAGTGATAAAAAACCCCTCATTTATCTGAAAAATTCTATTCATCTCATGTGAGATTTGTGTTATATTAATACTGTTGTCACTGTCCTTCATGAGCAGCAGTCTGATACAGGTCTCCCCCAAGCAGCTAAGTCTTCTAACAAATTGCTGTTTAGCACTGCTATCCTTTGCTGATGCAACTGCATCTAGTTTTCATGTGATAAACCTAGATCTGAGAAAAGGGGAATAATTTTCCTAGAAATACTTCACAAAACATTGGATAAAATATTGTACTGAAGTCCAGATAGTTTATGAATTTTCAGCAAGCCAAATCTAACTTTTTTTTATTCGTGCAGGCAAGTTTCTCACCAAATCAGTCTAGAAGTTTGCCAGAGTAAAATATAAAAGAATAAAGATGTGGGAATTAGACTAATTATTTCTGCTTTACTGCAGTGTTACTGCAGGACACAGAGATGAAAATAAGTTGTTTTTCCCAAAGGAATGGCACTCTGAGGAGTAAACCGTGTTTTGAATTGCCCTCTTAGAAAACAGCAAGAGAGCTATGATCCCTCTGTTTGGCTTTTAGATCTGGACAGCAAGGAGTAAGCAGGGTCATATGCCCATTTAGGTTTGTCTCCATTGTTCTGTTATGTAGAAAGACAGGAATTAGTCTGTGTATCAGAAGCAGCCACTGCATAATACCATGATAATCTCTGCTAGCTAATTTTCCTAAATGGAGTTGTCTGTTGTCAGGACTACCAAGTTAACTGAGGTTTACTTCAAAACAAGTAAAGAATTGAGTAAAGTTTGCCTTTTTGTGGCTTGCAGATTGTCTGAGAATTAATGCAAGATTATTGACTTGAATTTTATTAGAGATTACCAGTGAATAATTCATATCCTGTGGGATAGTGGTGGAAGGCTTGCTTGTGCTGCAGGGTTAGTGCTGTCAGTAGTTTGAGCAAGGAATCATTGCTGTGGAGTGGTGTTCAGGCTGCCTGTGAGCATGTACCACTGTACAGTGCTTTACAGCCAGAGTGCCAGAACGGAGTGGGAATGCTTGGTGTGTGTTGCAATTTCTGTACAGGCCAGTGCAAAACACAAACAGAGCCTCGAGAGGGTTCCCAAGCAGGAGAAGGGGTACCTATCCCATCACACATCTCTGTTGCCATCTGATGGAAGAATACTCCTTGTCATTATTATCACTAGTGGGAGGGAAAAGAGAAACTTGTTGCTTGGATTGATGGAGAGGTGAAGAGGAACTACTGCTGCTGCTGAGTGGCTGACCCCAAATAGTGAAGAAAATCAGGGAATCATGGAATCATTTTGGTTGGAAAAGACTCTTAAGATCATCAAGTCCAACCAATAATGGATCATGAAGAAGTGATTCACCTGCCAGTTCCTGGATTATGGTCCTCCTTTCATCTCTGGTTTATGATCTTCTCATTCTTGCCTGAGAGGAAGCTGAGATTTTCAGCTGGAGGATCCATGAAGCTGTATGGTGAGGACTGTTACTTGAAAACAGCCTGAACTGCACCCTGAGCAGCAGTGAGGGCCTGAAGGCAGTCTAGATTCCTCTAGATTTTATTGTGGAACCTGGGTGCTGTAAAATGCTGGAGAGGAAAAAGCAAATGGTAGATGATGCTAAGCCAGCATAAGCTGACAACAATAAGAAGAAATATGGTAGTTTTCTAGCAGACTTTGAGAAACAACTGTGGGTGGATAACAGTGAACAGAGTTCAGAGCACTGCAGCTGCAGGAGTAAATCCACCAGCCTTCTTGGACGGATCCCACTGCAATTAAATACGTGCTTATTTAAGAAAGTACTGCCAAGAGTCCAGGTTTTCTACTGGAAAGAAAATGTCAGGGTTTGCATTGCTGGGCCAAACTAGCATAATAATTTTCAGTTTTCTTGCTACAGGATCAGAGTATAGCATGATAATTACAGCTGGTGTACCTCATGGGTATTGGCAGAAGTTTCAGTAGTGTGATGTTGGGAATAACAAAAGCAGCTTTTGCTGCAACTGATGCAATTGGTTTCCAATGTGAAAATGTTTTGGGTAGAGATGTTTGCAAACTCTCTTTTAATTTGTATGTAGGTCCATTTAGAAGTGGGTTCTGAGAAACTCCTGAGTGTCCTTCAGGACTTCTTCCATGGAAATGAAAAGATGATGCCCTTTCTCTTGCAGACAGTCATCCATACACTTTTTATTTTTCTTATCAGACACTACTGGCTCCAGAACTGAGAGAGAGAATATTTAGAGATGCCTCTTTTAGCAATAAACAGAGGAGCCTGTAAATATGGATTTTCTATGTCACTTAAGATATCTACAGTAAAGTTGTTTCTACACTTTTTTTTTTATTCAAGACCGATGTTTTAGTTTTGCTTTGAGGCAGTCTGTAAGCTATGTAAGACATTATTCAAACTTCAGAATTTGATCTTTTTGCTTATACAGTCTTCTCCAAGAATGAAGACTGCAGTTCTCTGAAGTTCAAAGTCAAACACTGGATATGAGGCTTGATCATCTTTCCTGTTTATCTTTGTTAGAAAAAACTAAACAATGTTAGATTGGTTATTACCATTGCAGTGCTATTTTCAATTAACTTTAATTCCTTGGGCAATAACATCATTCCATATCTTAGTATTTACTAGGAACTCGATGTTCTAAAAGCACTGGGCTAAGAATCAAGTTGTCAACACACCAAAACAGCATCAGTGTACAAATTTTCTGAAAGAGAGCTTATCGCAGGTGACAGTGCAAAGATAATATCATGTGTGGAGTAGAGAGTTTGTGTCAGGAGTTCGTCATCCATGAAGGATATCCATCACTGCCTGTAGCAGCAGACCTCTGAAATAAGGCAAGAAGTTTGCCACAAAATGAAACAATTTCATGGAAATAATTTTTTCAGAATGAAAAAAACTCAACCAATTATTATACAGGAGAGTATGAAATGGAAAGTGAACTTTCTGTTTGGGATGGAACTAACTGGTTTCTAGCAATGATAAAAGAGTTACCATTATAAGTGGTATTTTTGTTTTGATGAATTATAGCTTTGGTGAGTTGTCTGAGCAAAGGTTTTAGGCTCTTTTCAGCACTGATTGAGAAGGACAGCCATATCTTCCCTTCCAAAATAGGTGGAATAAAGTGCTTGTCACTGTTTATTGTAGAGGTTACCTAAATGGCTGACTGAGACAAGGCTAGGATCTGGATGGCAGAGGTTGGGCAATATGAATCTTGCCTCATGGTCATTATAATTTTCCATGATCACTGCATTTATTCTTTATGAATAGAGCTGGATGGGAATCTCGGAATAAAATAAAAAAATAAAATTCCTCAGTTTGTGTGTTTCCATTTGCTTCTGTAAGGAAGAAGGTATTTGAAATTCTAAACCCCAACATTTTTATTCTTTTATTCTTACTCTGTTTTTTGTATTCGTGGATAAAATGTGTACAGCTTTTTAGTTTTCGGGGTCTTTAACAAAGACTGGAAGCTTGATAAAGTGAAGAATATTGACTAACATTTATTTATATTGCCATTTTAAAATGTTATTCATCTGTTTTAAAGGTGAAGGAGGTTTTGTATAGAAAATGACACCATTTATGAACCTAAGTATTCTAAATGCCTTTTTTTTTAATAACCTCTTGTTTAACATTTGATTGAAAAGATACGGTTGTCTAGTGAATCTTTCATAGAGAAAACCAAAAGTTTGTGAATGAACTGCTGAAAATGTGGTACCATTTCCTGTAACAACCCCCTGAAAATGCTTCCTCTCCAGCAATGGCTTCTGTTTCCAGCTTGCTGGTTGGAAGGAGAGCTCTAAAACATTAAGTATTGCTGTTCCATCTGAAAGCCACTTAGCTCAGGTCCTTAGACCTATGAACTTCAAATTTGTGACCATTCTTTAGCTTGGTGTTTTATCCTGCAAGAAAGATGAATTAAACACTCTGAGAGAAGTTCACCACAACCTATCTGTTCACTAACTTTTCCCTTGGGGCACAGTTGGCTTTTGAAAGAAAAATTGCAAGTGGTAAATATCACATATCCAGTGCAAGTATTGTTCCTGTTTCTGTATCTCTCTATATAACTGCAGTTAAACCATACAGCATCCTAACTATCCTTCCTTTCCATAGGCTGTTCCCTAGGAAAGTTTCCAGATTTGTTTCATTTTTTTATAGAACATAAATTTAATAAAATAAAGAACTGGAGATTTACCAAGTTTATTTTTAGAGAAGAAAACAAGTTTTGAACTAGCTTGAGTGTTCTTCATTGAAATGATAGAAAAACATGAGTCACAGCCTGGGAATTAGGCACATCATCTTCACATTACAATTCTTTTCTTTTATTAAACTCTTCTTTTTTCTTGTGTCAATTAAGTCATAGCTTTGTCCAAAAGTACATTGAATATGCTAGCCAAATAGACTGCACAGGATAAAAAGGAGATAAAATGGCACATGCTAGCTGGGTGTTTATTTCATTGACTTGGATCTCAACTGCTGAGGGATGCTATTTAATCAGGTCACTGATTAAATTGTTTCATTGATGTATTTTTTTTTATAAAATTTATACATAATTTTTGTATTTAGCATTAATAGATAATTCAGCAAAGATTTTTGAGATGGCTGTATATTTTATTGGTAATATTTCAGATTCTAGAATTTTAAGTTTGTGCTAATTCCTACTGCACCTCTACAATCTAGGCTGAAACTTAGCTTTTAAACTGAAATCATGGAGTTGGTCACCAATTATGATAAATTTGTACTATTGAATCATCCCAGAATAATCCTAATCCTTGGCTTGATCTTGTTCTCCAAGAATATCTGGGAGCACAGAAGACTGTAGGTCATTCTCATCCTGACTTATTCATTACTGTGCTTCTCTCCCCAGGTCTGAACAACCCTTCACTGAGTTGGGCTGTACGGACGTTGGTGTCTTGCCAGCAACTTCTGTTTCCCAAATGATTGCATCTTCATTTATGTTCACTGCAGCTAACTTAAATACATTTTTTGTGTTTGGTGCTTTCATCTTCTTATCCTTGTTGTCCTGTACTTCACTCCCAGGTTCTTGCAATTGAGTTTGATTCTTCACACACCAAAACATTTTCTGCCGCTCTTGGTCTTGCATGTATGTGAGCATCTTATGCAAATAACATGCAAGTAGAAGAGTCAACTTCTTTGACGTGTGCTGCTAAGATAGGACATCTTGTTTCCTTATCTATTAAGATAATAGAAGTGGAGACTGCCTTCCTGTCGTACTGCAGATATATTTTTAAAGAAGGTGAAAGAAGACATTTTGGTTGGTAGTGTAAGTCTGGACTTAATAAAATACAGAAAAATGCACTGCGTGGAGCTGCTAGATTGTGGCAGAGGAAAGTGTTGTTCTAACAGAGATAGTTTTCTCAAACTCTTTATAAAAAAAAAAATCACTGTTAATCTTCATATGATCGCTGTTTGGGGATCTGTTCTCTCTCTCATCTTCTGTTTTTCTCACATTTCCTTTCCTGTTTCCATCACAGATTCTCTTTATCCTGTTAGACAGCAATTTGAAGAGCAATGAACCAGTAGTGTCATACTTCCAGCTGAAGAAGTCCCAGCTGCCAGCTCTGGCTATATTCCACACACCAGATGATGAGCATGATGTGATGACTGTGGATGAAATCTCCATTGAGCGTGTGCAGGACTTCTGTAATCGTTTCATACAAAAAATGAAGAAGGTGGGTCCTGTATGGGAAACCGGGATCTTGTAGGATGATGCTGTTGTTCACAAGGCTCTTGAAGAAGATGACTTCGGTTTCTTGAACTCCTTCCCATCCCTGTCACCTTCTCTTCCACATACATTTGCACCTGAATATGAGTAAAGCATTAGATCTAGGGCAGAACAGAGATGAATATCTTTGCAGAGCCTCTTTCTTCATCTACAACAAGAAGATTTCACTGACCTCTGAAGGTCTCTGTGAAGCATCTATCATATAGGAACAGCAGCTGGGGAGACAAAGTGAAGGGTACCTTTGAATGCTGAGAATGGGATGGTGAATGGCCGCATATGAGAGTGGGTGAGAGAAAAAATGGCATGGATAGGAATGAAATCTATTGGGAAGGCTACAGAACAGAGTATACAGATGGGGGCTTAGGACTCTAGTAGAGGTCTCTGCTGGGAGAGGGGCAATTTAATCTCCATGTTCATTCAGTGTTAAGAGTTTTCTCCGTTAAAATTCATCTTCCTATAGCACAGAGGTTTTGTGTTGTAAAGTGGAAATGAGATAGGCAGGGCAGTGGCATAGACAGCAGAGGGAGGCATTTGAGTTATTTTCCTTTTATCACTATACTGAGAAACCGAGTAACATCAAAACTGATTTCATGCCTCTAATGTGTTTTAGAAAGAAGACGAATCTGAGAAGCCCCTCAATGAGGAACTCTGATTCCTTCTCAGCCAACAGGATGACTGTGCCCAGAATCATCTTATTCTGGTGTATTAAGAGTTCACTTCACCCTGCAGCTCGACAATTTCTGAACCAAGTTGGTCATGTATTCCCATCACCATTCTATGTATATATATGCTGTCTATCCTCTCCAGAAATCTCTTATCTCTTCTCGTTTGTTGGTTCCAGTTCACTTCTTTTCAGTACTCCAGTACCTTTGGTATTGCCTTACGATGTGCCCTTCCATGCCACTCTGTTGGAGCAAAGAGTGGCGTAGCAAAATGGCAATATCAGAGGTAAAGCTGGTAGTTCCCAGGGATCTGTTTCCCTCATTCTCTTGGCTTTTGGTGATATGCTGGGATCCACTGTCAGCCTTTCCCGACACTACAAATGGATTGTTTGCATGATGTCACATGAACTTTTCCATTTATTTTACTAAATAAAGCAGAAAGTGAATAGCCTGAATTTTTACTCAAATATGTTGTTTCTCACTCCTCTTGTCTTTCACTTGAGAATGAAGTCTCTATATTTCTGAGTAAGCTTAAAAAATCTACTTTCTCTGAGTTTAACTTAGGCTTAGCAACCAACCAGGTTGGTTGCTAAAAATCATTCCCCATGGAACTAGACCCATCATCAACAGATACTTCCACCAGGATGAGAGATTTCTAGGAAGGTTTGGAGTCAGAACAGCACTGGGTACAGCAGCTCTGAGATGGTGCAGCAGAAATGAATGAACCTAAGATGTTGCAGAAGGGCAGTAGAAAGTTGCCTTGCAAGATGGGATATTCCACACTACATTGGAGGGAAAGGCTAATGTCTGTGTATTGACCTCAGACATTCCTCAGGGGTCACAGTACTGGTATACAGGGAATGGGGACTTTGCAGGCAAGGTATATGAGCCATTTTTGTTCTGCTGTACTAGATGCATGCAGTAGGCTTGACTCATACTTGGCTCAGCATCCTTTGGCATGAAGTATGGATGCTCCTCTCAAATAGTGACTGCAATGTCTCTCAAGGCTTGAGAGACTAGGTCTTGGACAGGGAGCCTAAGAGGGGTAGAGCTGAGAAACCTTTCTCAGAGATTAGGCCAATGCAAAGAACTGATAACAGAAAGAAGTTGTTCTTGCTTATGAAGGAAACACAGCTCTCCAAGGCAGAGGAAGAAGTCAGGAGTTGGAAGGGATGCAAAGTAACCGCCCAATACCATGATTGCCACAGCAGGGAGGCAAGTGCTGTGTTACCTCTTCTCTCTTCCACTTGGATCATTCATTTAGCGAGAACTCTTGTCTCCCACACAGCTGGATTTATCTCTATAGTGCTGTATCCTCCCTTCTCCTCTGCTTATGTGAAGAAAACCTTGTGCTGTAATAGTTGGTACAAGGAATCAAAATCGCTCCACATTTCCAAGGAAGAGTGGTACAATCCAAACAGTACTGAGGATTCTTGGCAAGGACGAGAAACTGTCTTCCTGGACAGGGAGCTCTCCCTTAAAAAGCAGAGCAGTAGGCAATATGGGTTCTTGGAAGCTCCATAGTCAAAGCAATAGCTAAGAATTGTTTCCTAAATTAGGCGGTTCAGAAAAGAGAAAAAAGAGGAAGGAGAGCAGAGAGGCAAACCACCTTTGCTCAGTTCTCCCATTATCACAGCTGAGTGCTCCCTAAACTCTGTTTTGCATGTTGCCTGTGAAAACCTGTGGTGTTGCTTCTGGACACAGCAAGATAATAACACTGAAGATGTTAAGGGAGAGATGAGTTTGGCACATTACATACTGATTCTTTTTTTATGCTGGTAAAAGTGGAAGCACATGCCTTCAGCCCATGAAACTGGTTTACTTAGGTGTCCCCTCTTCTGAGAAGCCATTTCACAGTGACCTTCTGTCACTAGCATGTAGTCCCAGATGTGGAGATGTTACCATCGTCAGCTGGAGCCAGAAGGCCATAAAGTTTGGCCCATAGATGTAGTATTCATATAAGAACTGGAGTGAGTTGTCTCTGAAGCCCTCTTAAATGTCTTTTTCTCTGAAGCATGTGACTATTCAGGGTGGATCGCATACTGACCACTGTGTTTGGTGCATTGGATTTACACTCTCATCCTTGAGCAGCAAGTGAAGACTGCTTCTCAGCAGCACTCCTTTGCATGGAGGGCCCTGCCTGGCAGCATCTCTAGCTGTGCTGCAGCCTCTCTCCTGATCAGTGAGCTTACCCAGGAGATGCCATTGCTGAGCAGAGCAAAGCATGCCCTCACCATCCACAGGGCCGGGGAAGAGAACTTTCTGTACCAGATGATCTCTTGAATGAGCATGTGTAGAGTGGCAAAATACATTCCTAAATTCTGCTGGTTGCTCTTGTGGCTTTTGTTCATTAAAAAAGGACTACAGAAGTACAGGAGAGATGCTGAGAGTGGAAGACTGAGCCTCAAAGAGAGGGGAAGGGTCTAAGGTGTCACAATATCTTGCTACTTTTGCTCTGGGTATAGGCAGAGATTGCAGGTCTGGACTGGAAGACTGTGAACGAAGTGACTTTTGTGTTGGGCTCTGTGAAGGAGTGAGCACAGGGGTCAGCCCCTCAGAAGCACTGTGGAGCCACAGGGTCCCATCCCAGACCCTGTCACACAGTACAGCTTTGAGGATAAGAGATGGCTTACTTTGCGCTGGCCCAGGGACTAAGCAGAGCAAACTCACACCTGCATTCCAGAATCCCCATGTCAGTGGTGTATGATGATGCAGAGGGTTGACCTTGGCTGGACACCAGGTACCCACCCAGCCTCTCTATCACTCCCCTTCCCAGAGGGACAGGGGAGAGAGTAAGGTGGAAAAAAGGAAACAACTCGTGGGTTGAGATAAGACAGTTTACTTAAAGCAAAAAGCAAAGTGAAGCTTGCGCGTGCAGAAGCGAAAGATAGCAGGGTTTATTCTCTGCTTCCCATGAGCAGCAGTGGTCGGCCACTCCCGAGAAGCAGGGCTTCAGTATGTGTGACGGTTTCTCAGTAGGCAGCCATTAGACAATGAATGCCCACCCTCCTGCTCTGTGCCTTAGCTTTTATATCTGAGCTGACGTCATATGGTATGGAATATCCCTTTGGTCAGTTTGGGTCAGCTGGCCTACTTGGGTCTCCTCCCAGGATCTTGCCCTCAACTGAGGAAGGAATGTTACAGTGTTGGTGCTGTGCTCAGCAGTAGCCAAAACACCAGTGTGTTCTCAACACCCTTCTAGCTGCCAATGCAGAGCACAGCACTGAGGGCTACTGTGGGGAAATGAACTACAGCTCAACCAGACCCAATACAGATGATTTTGAATTCCTGGTTTTATACTAGTCCTAGAACGTGCAGGGCTGTATCTTCTGCCAAGAATCCTGCTCGCTTTCCCTCAGTTGGAAAACTGCTGCTTTTTATGGCTACAGCTTGTTCCTCCCTGGGAAGGGTTATATTCCTTCCTCTGCAGTATGGTAAAGAGGGAAGATCTGCTGCGGAGACATCTACGAGGAGTCCTGGCATTGTAGATGTTTCCAGTGTCATGCATGTCTGTGGTCCAGACCAAACAGCGTGGGGGGACTGGCCTGCTGCACAGGTGTCTGAGGTACATGTCTTGGCCCTGTGTGAACACAACAGCTGCAAGAATTGGGCACAGCGACGTGACTCTTCCTCAGTGCTGGAGGGAAAAAAAACAGGACATGAATGAAGCTCTGGTTCTGCAAACAAGCCTGGGAGTAAGAGCAGTGTCCCCAGTGACTGTGTTCGCTGTGTACACAGCTAATTATAGGGATAGCTTTTCAGGAGCTTCATTATGTACACTGGGGAGTTTAATTCCCTCTGCACCTTGAAGAGCTCTGCACCGAACTGACAATCTTGGGAGCCACAAGGACACCAGAGGAAAGGCCTCCTCTTCCTCCTCCTCCTCCTCCAGCTGTTCTGTGGGACTTGCACAGCATGGACAGTCCTAGAGTGCTGGGCACAGATGTGGTGGCGGTGGAGTCGAAGGCTTCTGCAATGTGCTTGAAGGCTTCTGCAATGCAACTTTGGTGGGCTTAACCGCTGCAATGGACCATTTGAGGGAGAAACCAGATGCACAATGATGTGGATGGGGCAATCTCTTGTTTGTTGTTTCATTTTTTGTTGGTTTTTTTTTTTGTCCAGTCGTGTTATCTCTGACCTGAATTTGTGGTGTACGTGGCCCAGACGTTTTGAGCTGTCTGGGGAGACTGGTTTGGTTTTCAGTGGGAGGAAGTGCTAGATGCAAACTGACAGAGGGCAGGATGAGGGGGTTCCCTTTGCCCTCAGTATTTTGGAGATACTGTGATGTGAGAACCTCTGCTCTGCAGCAGCACCTGCACTCAAAGGACATTCAAAATACCTAAGAAAACAGCTGAGTCTGCCTAAGAGCAAAGTGAGGCTGCAGAGGCATATGAGAGCTGCTGTCTTTACTCCAGGGAACAGGGAATTGGGTTGCACTGTGGATGATGCAACTTTGCATTCATCTTTGGTGAGAAAGGATTTGAACGCCTCCAGAAGCAGAATATTACAAAGACTTGGAAGTTCAGCAAGCGGACAAACATTTTTGTGGTTTATTCCCCTGAACTGTTGTGTGGGGCATAAAATAAGTAAATGTTGCTTAGAGGTGAGGGCTGGGTCCCAGGGGTGCTCCCCACCTATACTCCCCAGGCAGAAACCAGCTGCCAGGTCCTAGTGGCACCATTCAGCTCTCTTGGGCACTTCTCTTTGGCATTTGCAAATGCCCTTGAGATGCAGATGTTTAAGTTACAACCCTCTCCTCAGCATTTCCTAATGGTTGGTGGGCTGTTTTCCTGTGAAGTATTCATATTTCATCAGCACCTCTTCTGGATATACACATCCCTCAGGAGTCTGCTGGGTCATGTATGTCAGCAGGCAGCAAGGGACCTGAGGGATGAGTTGGTGCTGAGAGTTGCTGCTCTTCTGTCCCGAAGTCCACAGGGCAAGGCTCAGCTCTCTGTTGCTTTATTCCTCTCTTTTCCAGCAGTTGATGCAGTGCCAACTTCATGTAAATCATACTCATCATCAGCTTGAGCAAGGCTATTTGGGGAAGAGGGCCTTTAACAGGATACATGTGGTGCATCAACTGTTTGTTGCAATCTCTCACTCCTGTGCTTCAGCAGAGAATTTTTCTTCCTTTTGTGTAGTATGGGCCCAAACCAAAGTCTGAACACTGCTGAATGTAGGGGATTTAAACCTCTGAATTATCCCCCATCTGCTGCAGGTTGAAGGAAGACTTTCAATATGAACATGTCTGCCCTCAGCTCCAGTTTCACTTCATGCAGAGTTCTGGATCTGGCTGTGAGTGTCTACTGAGCTGTGGGGAATCTGACAGGAGAAGGACCAGAACAACCTTTGCACCTACACGGAAGAAGAGGAGTGGGCACTGGTTTCTGTACGTGAGTCTATCTGGTTAGCATTGCTCCTGCTCTTGAAAGTGGCCGGGAGATGCTCAGAGCCCTCTGACTGCCAGCATGAAGGGAAGAGACATCTCACAGGGCATGCATCCCTCCTCCCTTATGCATGCAGAAAACAATCACCAGCACAAGGCAGGAATAAACCTTCTTCCTTTCTTCTAGGGACTCTGCTAGGCATCAGGACTCTGCCAATTTTGAATAAACAATTTTAAAATCTCTCCTCTATTTACCGGAATACCTGTCATAGGATGAGCTTTATGGTGCTTAAGTCAGATCCCATCTCATGCACATAACTCCAGCACTGAGCTGGGCCTGAGTTCCCAGGAGTGGGAGGAGATAGTGATGATTTAGTGCAAGATATGGTAGGAACCATTGTCCTTCTTAAAATAAAAGGAGGAAGTGCATGACTGTCTGACACCTCTGTTTACAAAATCACAGAATTGGTAAGATCGGAAGGGACCACAGTGGATCTGGTCCAACCTCCCTGCTCAGGCCGGGTCATCCTAGAGCACATGGCACAGGATTGCATCCAGACAGTTCTTGAATATCTCCAGTGAGGGAGACTCCACAACCTCTCTGGGCAATCTGTTTGAGTGTGTAGTCACCTGCACAGTAAAGAAGTTCTTCCTTATACTCAGGTATAAGGAACTTCCTGCGTACCAGCTTCTGCCCATTGCCTCTTGTCCTATTGCTTGGCACCACCGAGAAGAGCCTGGCCATATTCTCTTGACACCCTCCCTTCAGATACTTACAGATATTGATAAGGTCCCCTCTCAGTCATCTCTTTTCAAGACTGAACAGGTCCAGCTCCCTCAACCTTTCCTCATAAGAGAGATGCTCCAGTCCCTTAATCATCTCTGTTGCCCTCTGCTGGACCTGTTCCAGGAGCTCCATTTCTCTCTTGTACTGAGGAGCCCAGAAGGAGTTTGTCTGGAAGGAAGCTGAACCAATAAATCTGGGCAGCAATATTAGAAACAAATCTTCTCTTGCGGGTGGACAGATCACAGGGCTCAGTCATGCTGCACCTTGGCACAGGATGGGTTCCCCTCAGTACCACTAATGGCAGCCCACGGGCTGGCAAAGAGGTGGGGACAGTTGACACAGGAGGAGGAAATATTGTCTGAAGGAATCAACTGGGGAAGTGGTTTGCAGGACCGTGAAAGAGGAGGGCAAGGAAGAGCCAGAGGCTGATCTGGGAGAAGGAAAGGACTTGCCCAAGGGGGAATGTGGCCAGCAACAGGTAAGGGTCAGTGAGGGAAGGTGCTGGATTGGTACCACAGAGAACTGACAGTGATGAGAACACATAAGTGTTTTTTCTAGGGCTGTGAATCAAATACCTCTTTGACCCATTTTGGCTCAGTCACAAAGGAAACTTCAGAGGAACATTCTCAGTGGAAAAACCTGCAAAACCACAAGATGCACATTGAATAAGAGAGTACTTGTTCCCCCATTTGAATTTCTCCGTTCTCTGCTAATGTACCTAAAAATCCAGGCTGGCTGCTTCCACGATCTGTAAAGCAGCATATATTTTCAGATTAGAGGAAAGGCCCATGCATAACTGCATCTCTGCCTGCACCAGGCCTCCACATATGACGGCTGTGCAGAGTTGCCCGCTGTATCACAGCTGCAAAGAGCACCGTGCCCCCCTCCCCACACATTCCCCAGGGCTTAAGCCATTGAATCCTCCATGGATCACTGCAGCCCCTGCAAAACACCATATCCTGTCCACATACAGGTTGAAAAGTGAGACCCATCCACTTTCCAGCCTAAACACATGGGTTGTTTGTGCACTCCAGGTTTCTCCCTATCCCTGTATTATGAGTATTATATATTCTTCATGTCTCCCACCTCCCTCTCTTCCTAGGCTAGAGCCCACATTTCATTACCCTGTTAGGGGCTTAGTCTGATTCTATGCCACCTATGTCATGTGTTTTGTATGATGTCTACATCACAAGCATTATTTCTTGCCTTTTATCTAATAACTGAGGCACTGGTAGTATTGCTATCTGTACCTTTCAGAGAGGCCGGAGATAGTCCATCATTACTTCCATAGGTACCAGAAGACATAACATTGGTGCAGTCCAGTGCTATGTGGGCAACTGCAGACAAATGTGAAATCTTTGGGTCTGCTAATCAACTATCAGAAGAGCAGGATGGGATCTTAGTTTTCCTGGGTTTTGTTTTGTTGCTGCTAACCACTGGAAGGAATAAATTAATCACCTTAAGAAAAAATGTTCAGTCTGTTTTCTTATCCACTAAATAGTACAGGGCTGTATGCCCAAAAGATTGTGTTTTAAAATACAGATATGATGTTTTCAGTATAAATCTGTTGTGCTCTAAGTATTCTTTGGCATTTTGGAATTCAATGTGGGTGTTGATCCTGGATGTATCATGACTTCCTATTGCAGTCAAGACTTTATTTTCCTTGGCCAGATTTTTCTGTTCTTTGGCTGAGAAACAGAAGAGACAGACAGTGACTTACCCCAGATTGTTGATGAAGCCCGTGGGCAGAGCTGGAGAAAGAACCCAGATCTTCCGCATCCAGACCTCCTGGACTTTAGCCATATGGCCACACTTTCTCTTCACTCTCCATCTCCCTGTGACTCTCAGTGGCTATTTTCTTAAGTTGAAATGGCAGCCTTTCACCGTGTATCAAAGGCTGCCTTGTTTGGTTGCTCTGCTTTGGCACACCTGAAGCTTATCAGATTTGGATCACTGCTTTCTCTCCATCTCTCACTCCTTGCCAGTGAGATCTGTCCTCCTGCACAAACTGCCTTATCCTTTTGGGGGCTGATGGTGAATGTGCTTCCTTTCCACATGGCTTTCCCAAAGCAGTTGTAGCAGTGTTTTCTTGGATCCCTGGGCATCCTGGATTTCAGACCCCCATCTTGTAGCAACATTTTCAGGTTTTCTGCTCTGTTGAGATTCTAGCAGTAAAGAAAATATTATGTTATGTAGATATTAGGAAGATAGATTTGCATAGTAAATGTTTTAATATTATTTTAAATAATTAGTAAATATTGGAATATTATTCTATTTAAAATATTTTATTACAAAGATACTAAGAAGATATCTTTGCATAATCAAGAAGCATCTATGGCAGGTGAGAGAAAAATGTGAATGAGCCCTTGCTTGGTACATTTGAATCTTGGCAAGACAGTAGCAGAAAGGTACTGTTAAAGTGAAAGGCTATTTCTCATGCTATAACTGAAGTAGTAATGCTTATATCAAATGATTAACTCTCTTTAAAGGTTTGCCAGTCTTCTTCTACAGACCCATTCTGTCCTCCAGGAATCTGGATGCTGCCATGGTTAATGGCTCTTCCAACTGCTTCCATCTGGCAGGTTCCTAGCCTGGAAACAGCACATCTTTGGTGTCTCTCCTGTGACCTGATAACTCACTGCCACCACACAGGGACACAAAGTACTCTGGAAAGAAACACTGCTCCCACAGAGGAGTGGAGCAGGCAGGAATAGAGGGACCTAAGAATCATCCCATTAGGTTTGTCCTCAGTATCCCAAACCAGGGGCTCTTCTTTCTGCCTTGATTTCTGTTCAATAACTTGGAGACTCTCAGTGGTAGAAGATACTCCACATGTCCCCTCTCAGTCTACAGGGTAGGGCTGGCTCTAAGTGCACCCTCCTCCTCCCTGCTGGCTCCCTGTCTCTGTGTGAGTGACAGGGCTCTCTGATGCTAGTATGATTTTATTTCTCTTTTTCCCCATCCCATGCACTGAAGGCAGCTCTGTCCCAAGCATAACCCTGCTGCTCCCAGGGGAAAGTGCTTGTCACGTTGCACCTGCCCCAGGTACTCCTTTTTAAAGAGAATAAGTATCCCATGCAAAGGGAAAACAGAGAACCCGCCAGGCACTCTCCATCAGAATGGTGATAAAGCAAGACTTCAGTAACACAAGAAAATGGATTAGCTGCCTTGCCCTAGGGGCCCTGTTCACCTTCTGAGTCTTGAAACTGGTATTTCAGAGGACTCCTTCTTGGCAAGTCTGGCCTTTTGATCTAGGACAATAAAACCCTTCTTCTTTTAATAATAAAGATAACTGTATCCAGGACATTTCAAACTTGAGAAACTGCTTTACCAGCATTTTACAAGATAGGGTGGGGTTATTTCTGTGGCTGTTCCTATGGAAATGAGGTGCTTTGTATACCTGCTTGTCCTGTCCCCACTTTCAAATGATCAGACACACCCACAGCAGGGCAGTGGTCTCTAAGGTATTATGGTACCTGTTTTTTTGGGACTAGGTGTTGGGCAGAGGGAGAAAGTCCCAAAACCTGCATCATTAGCTTAATTATGCTAGGAGCACTGTAGTCTTTATCATGACATGCCCTCACATCGTTGCTGGGACCTTAACCTCCCCATGATGAGCTGCTTGGGAGCTGCTCCTTGCTCCTTATCTGTTGCCTTGAACAGCACTGGTGTTCTCCAGCTCATTTCAGTGCCCCCTTCTTGAAAATTCATGCAGGATTGTTTATTTTGATTTGGGATGGGTTTATCTGAACATCTGTCCTTATGCTGGGAATCCATCAAGCATGCAAACCCAAACCCCTGAAGTAGTTCACTTCTATTTCTAGCCAAGACGATCAGCCAAAGACTTGGCGCTGCTTTATTTATGTTTAATATATTAAATCTGTCTCTGTGAATTTCTCTGTGACAGACAGACATGCCACAGATGGGCAACATGTGTGGGAGGGAAGTCTGTTTCTGGACAAGCACCATCCCCCTCTGCTTTTCCCCCAGCCCCACCACCCACTTAGCGAATTCCCAGGGAACATAATTCCCAGGTCACTGATAAAAGCAGCAAAAGCTCCCACTGAGAGCAGGAAGGAGAGGGCTGGGAGGAAAGGCAAGGTTATCTGTCCTAAAATGCTCCCGAATGGAAAATGGAGACACCAGGGTCCTTAGATGGGAATCAAGACCTCAATTTGCTTCTTCATTGGTTATGAAGCTGCTATTGGTAACTGCTTTGTTCTGTCATTTGGGCTTTGTTGTGCATGTTCCCCCTGCCCCTCTCCCCAGCAGCTGGGGCCACTCTGTGAAGCTTTCCTGGCCGTGGCATCCTCCTACAGGCTCTTCCCCAGGGCCGAACAGGGCCTGGAGCAGTTGGGAGGTGGCAGTGCCATATCTGTGGTGAAGGGGACAGACAGCCTGGAGAAGGGGATGGGGCTGGTGCCATAGTGTGTCCCACTGGCCAAGTAGGGCAAGCATAGAGAGGAGAGGAAGTAGAGTGGGATGGGGGGACCTAAGGCTGGCTGTGGGCTGTTTTATAGCTACTGTTATTCAACCCTGTGGCTGAAGCATGGTGGGCAGGTGCAGAATGAGGAGCCTGACCTCTCTCCTGCCCAAGGCTGCTGTTCCTGTGTTATGTGCTCTCCCTGCAGTGTTGGAAACCCAGTTCTGGAACCAACACCAGGCTTGACTTCGTCGTGAACATCAGCAACTCTACACATAGAAAAGGGCCAGAGGTACACTCTGGGTGTCACTCTGCCTTTTGATTCAGTTTATGGACAGCAAGGCAGATCAGGTCAAAGAAATGTATGCTCAGGGGACACATGGGCATGCAGCTACTGTGGGAGAAGCTGGGGTGCTCAAATGAGGGGTGATGGGGCGCGCGGGGGACTGGCAGTGTGATAGGTGGGTCAGGCCTCATCACATCCTACAGCTGAAGGCAGGTCATGGTCATGTGTTCTGGAGGCTGGCGTGGGTGAGCTAGTCCCTGTGGCTGGAATTAGCTCTGCATTAGCAGAGCTGCTGAACTGGACGTTTACCTACTTTTGGATTTGCTGTAAACACAAGGCACTGCTGGGGCTGCTCTTCTTCCTTCCACCCTGGGAATGCAGCTGGCCTTAGCTGGTTCTGATGCTGCTTCCAGCTCTCAGTGTCCTGCATACAGTTCCTTTTGCTCTGATACCTTGGAGGCCTTGATATGGGGATTTAGATCTAGCTAAACTGGAATCTATGTCTTCTGCTACCTGTTCAGGCCTGCAAGTGTATTTTATTACTTTATTCCTGTTTAGCAGCTTAATTTCCACCCAAAAATCAAAGCCTACTGAAATCAAGTGCAGTTCAGACACATATATATGAGTTAGCTTATGGAGGTCATGCCAATGCAGTAGCTGTCAAGAAAGTCCCTGCGCCCTTTTCCCTGATCTCCTTAGGCACTTCTCTACACTGCAATTGTTGGACATCAGCTTGGGGAGTGGGGTTTTGTGTCACCAAAAGAGGTAGCTGCAGGATAGAAGTGCAGAAGAAAACCTTCCTGGGGCCAAGCAACTTTTCAGGGAGCTCACACAATTCATCAGATTGCAAGAATAAAGAACAGCAGCCACCAGGCAGATAGGGATGGGCAGGAAACAGCCTCAGTAATAAGACCGCAGGAACATTTTTCTCAGAAGCAGCTTCAGGTCAACTTTGTGCTGCAGTGTTGCATGTTGCATGGAGGAGGCAGAAGCCTGATCTGAGATTTCAGGTGCTTGTTGTCAGGCAAAAGAGAAGGAGCTAAAGCCAAGCCCTCAGCTGTCACCTTACCCTTGCAGATCTCTCTTTAGTGGCAGTACAGAGCTCCTCGTAACACTTCTTCTTCTGTTTTACTTATAGTGCCCCTCTACAAAAGTGCAAACCCACTGAGATAAATTATTTTCTTATGTTCTTACTAACTCAAGATCTCCCCAGTTAAGTTATAATGTCAGCAAATTTCTGTTTAGCAATCCACTGTCTGCAACAGCGGATAGGGTCAGAAACAGATCATCATTAGAATGATAGCACAGAGGAGCCCAGAGAGATCAGATAATACAGAAGAGCTCCAGGGGCTGAAAAACAGAGTGAACTTTGGACACCTGTGTATCATCTGTCATCACCAAGCCCCAGGCTTGGGAAGGCCAGGCAGTGACAAGAGGGTCCTTGGCTGAGGAAGGTGCTCCTGCCAGACAGGCCTCTTCTCCTATGGAGAGGTGAGGACAGGTATGTAACCACACATCTCTCCCTTCTGGGGCTTGTACAGCACTTTGCACAAGCAGACCCTTACTCCTAATGAGGTACCAGGGTGACTCTAAAGAAATTACTGCCCTTACTGCAGTCCTTACTGGAGTTAGCTGTTCATTTCAGGTCTCAGAATAGACAAGGGTCTTTTTAGGAGCTAGTGAATATGTTTTATTTATTGTGTAGTACTGGTATTTTATCTACTGGGTCCTCCAGCAGGTTCACTAGTTTCTCCTCCAGTTCTCTAGTGAAATGAGCATCAAGAAAGAAGACGCCTACCTCAAAGAGATGAAGTGACAGATAGATGGTTGGCCAAGTAACATGGGGGAAGGTGTGTTCTACAGATGTGTACAGATGTTTCATATATAATATATGCACAGCAGAGATTCTCATTCATTGTCTGCTGTATGAAAATGTATGGTATTAAAGAACGTTGTCATTAATCTTATGCTTAGCCAGCCAGCAGGGTTGTGTACCCAACATCTGACTCATGCAGTGTATTTTGCTGATAAATGTACAGTAACGTTTTCCAGTGCAGGCATTGATATAGGTGGGAGACAGTGAGAACAGAAATCCCAAATAATACAATCTGGTTGGTGACAGGAAGTATTGTAAGCAGATCCTATTACTGGAACAGAGTGAGGAAAGAATTAGTTATAACCCAGGAAGGACAAAAGTATCTTTGTTGGCAAGAATATTTTAAAAAAGAATCTTAAAAAAGAATCTTTTAAAAAAGATTCTACCATGGAAAAAGCTCTATGCAGCTTCTAGGATTGATACATGCCTTAAGTCATATGTATGCTTTTATGTGATTTTTGGCACCTGTATTGAGTCTTAACATGACATCCTTTATCATGGATGTAGAGAAAAAAAGATAATTTCAGGAGAACAGACCAAAACTAGCTTTGACCAAGCAAGCAAAGGAAAATGTTGAATCCAAAAGTGTTACCTCATGCCTGCAACGCTGGAGTCACTCTTTTTCTTATACATCTGTCCTGGGTTTCCTCCCACTGCCTGGCTAAAAAGAAAGGGAAAGAGATCTGCTGGGATTTTAATAATATGCTAATCCAGGTGCCATCAACATGTGCTGTTGTTATATCCCTTCTTATGCCTGCCTTCCTAGTGCTTCCACACCCAGAACTCTTCTTTGTTCTCCATTTATATTTTTTTATCATTTCCTTTATAATTTAAAGGAATTTATGACCATTAATGACAAATATCCCTGGCAAAGTTGTGACTTCTGGAGTCCAGTGCCATTTTAGGAAGAAGGAAAAACTAATCTAAAAGATCTGATTTATCATAGAATCATAGAGTATACTGAGTTGGAAAGGACTCATCAGGATCATCGAGTCCAACTCCTGGCCCTGCACAGGACACCAGAGGAATCACACCATGTGCCTGAAAGCATTGTCCAAATGCTTCTTGAGTTCCTTTTATCTTTCCTTCTCCTTTTAAAATTCTTTCCTGCTTTATGAGAACACAAAATTTCTGGATACAAATAATCAGTTGTCAAGTTTAATACAAATAAACAATAAGTACATACCCAAAGAGCATATAATTAGTGTGTGAAATTCATTGCTAAGGAAGGTTGTCAAGTTGAATGGTTTGACTAGCATGTGATGTTAGCAACATTAATATAATTTGTAGTTATGCACAGGAGGATAAGAGTAGTCAGATTTAATGCTTCAAGAAATAAGAATGTCTTTCTTCTTGCCACAAACAGCATTTCACAATTAGCTGGGTATTGTGCTTTTCGCCCCACCCCCTAGCATTCCTTTTTACTCTATCAGATATTGACAACAGAGGCTGAGGCCAACACCAGGGGCTTGATGTGTCACAGAAAAAGTTATTTACTTACTAGAGACAAAATTTATGATCCTTTAGATACTGAACTCGAGATAGAACAGAGAAACATATATAATACTGCAGGGATGCTTGTAAATATTTCAGTGGTATCCTGCATTCAAGACAGACGGAACACAAATATTTCAGTCCAATCTTGGCTTCAAAAGGGCAGGCAGATTTAGGATCTAAGATGCTATCAAAGCTTGTGCTGAAAAAAAAAAAAGAGGCATTACTGTTATTTTTTTATTTACCAGATGGATAAGAAGAGTGCAACCACAGTTGCTTTCTTATCTCTCTACATGTCTGTACAGGAAATAAGGCGGGTAAATCTCATCTGATCCCAAAGAATAAGTCAGGTCAGGACATTTTTGTGTTCATGTGGTGAAGCAAGGGAAATGAGGGTGGAAAAGGAAGAGAGATTTCTGCTCCCCTTTCCCGTAAGAGTACAACCCAGAAGCATGCTCTGTTTATATAAAGCTCGAACTTTTTGCTTGCTCAGTTTTTCTTAGGATACCTGAAGTACAAGCAATTCTAGTTACTTAGATGGGTTATTTAATCCCTACACAAGAGTCTCTCCCAATTTTTTCAACAGCCAAATAATATTAACATTGTTCTGTGTCTTCCTTTCTTTCCAGACTGAAAGAGAAATATGCTGATCAGTGTATGTGAGCACATGTGGGTGGATGTGGGTGAAGCCAAAGGAAGCAGCAGAGTTAGCTCTTAGCCCAGAATGTTTTGGTTACTTTATCCAGTGAACTGAATAACCTTGGTCTGGCTTCTGTGAAATTTTAGTCTTCTGTGCTCATGAACTTCCTATTACCAGTAATCTTTTTTTATTGTTTCAGCCAAACACAGCTGTTCTGGAAAGTCCTGGCCAAACAGAGATAGTCTTTAAAGTAACTCAGTGACATCCCATGAATGGTGCTGAGTATTGGAATTGAAGGCTTGAACCAGGCTCACTTTTTTTGCAGCAAGCAGAAATGGAGAGCAATGAGCTTCCATTAGGCTGTACTGCTGACTCCAAATACTCCTGTATCCATACCCAGACTGTGACTTTTCTAGGATATTGGCCTTCATTTTGAAGTCTGATGGATTACAAGGAGTAGCTTTGAGGATCACAACTACATAGACCATGGCTGTGAGGTTTTATCTGGACACTAATCTCTGAATTTCAGTAGATTAAACATCTGCCACCACCAACATAATACAGTGGCCAAAAGAGTCCTCAGTTTACCAACCAGCCAACGAGCCAAACCTGACAGCTCATCAACTGTAAATGTATTTTTATGGTCATGACTAATGTGGAGATAGGACAAAATTCTGTAGGCCAGTGGAGGTAGAAGAAGAATTGTCCTCTCTCCGACTTTCTTCAGGGAGGAAGGATCTGGGCCTCTTTATGGTATTTATTTTCAGTCCTGCTCCTTAACACTGGGGTACTGAGCAACCAGTTGTCCCAGAGTCCAGAGTGACACCCTTCAGGCTGCAGGTGTACTCCACATCCATGGGCAGGAGAAAGTCACTGGAAGTCATTACGTAAGATGGAAAGGGGAACTTCTAAAGTGCATCCTAGCCCAAAATGTTGGAGAAAGCAGGAAAGAAAATAGCTGTGAGCTGGTATGGGAACCTTCCCCACCCACAGGAGGCTGACGCTATCTGTAAGCTTAGATGGTGGTTTTCACAGGACTAAGACTATACATGGATTCACTTTGTTAGAACCAATACATATTTTCACACTGGAAACTTTTATTTTTGCAGAACGTTGTAAATGCTGGGGGCAACATTTTTCTCAGGGGAAAGGTCAAGACAGGTTTCAAATATATGTGTTTAAATATTTTTGAGGAAAAAACTCATCGCTTACTTTTTATAAAATTACTTTTTTCCCCCATCCCCACCACTTATCTATTATGAAATTACTCTCTTCTCCCCATCCCACCATGGAAATGGAAACTAATCATTTCAGTTATTTTGCAAATAATGTTTGATTGCTGTGAAACTAGATTTCTCCTGTTTATGTGCTTCCCCTTTCTCTTAACCTTTGGAAATTTTTCAATCTGTTCTTGAAATGTGTCTTTCCCAGGTTGAACTAACATTTGAACTAGTTTTAGGGTTAATTTCGGGTAGCTGAGTAAGTTTGCTGCCAGAACTAACACACGTTCAGATATGTATATTGAGTTCTTTAAATGTCTGAAATGTGTTCTGTTTATTTTTATTTTATAGTCTTTTGACTAGCTTCTGTGTTTAAAAAACATCTCTCCTTCTAAAGCTTAGTGTCAGTATGCTAGTTTTCAGCACGATTTATTCCATGAGGTTGTTGACTCTAATTAGATTGTGGATACTTGGACACTCTTACTTAATGGCTCAATTATACTTTCTTCTTGGATCAGTTCCGAGGTATTACTTAGGACCAAATGAAAAAATAAAAATAAAATCTTGTTTTCTCATGTGCTGTAGAACTAGTTGTTCTAAAAAACACTTGTTTGTCATGTTGAGAAATCTCTTCCTAAGCCATAGACCATGTGGTTGCTGACTAACTTCCATCCTGAAACACAGAAGCAAGCTTGAAAAGGACTGTCCAGATTGATGAGTCCAGTTATTTGTTACTCCAGGCAACCTGGGTTTGGAAACCCTGCTCTGTTGCAGAAGTGATAGGGTTTATTCCCTTACTGTAGTGCTCAGCAACTGCTGAAGTCTTCCTATCATGAGCTGGGCACTAGGTGAGGGACACATAGATATGGATCATGGCCCTAAAGACACAGAGTCTGGAAATGAGATTTATCCTGATCATGAGAGCTGTGGACTCTGAAACAGCCCCTGGAGGGGTACTGGAAACAGTTTGTAATTGCTAGTTCATTGTCCTGCTGGAAAAGCCTTGTGGACAATGCAGGGGTGGAGAGGCTTGGTGCTTCCCACAGGCTATGGTCTGTCATTTTGGGTGTGAGCGCAAATCACCTTGTCTTGTTAGTCCTCATCTATAGCACTTCCCACTGGAATTATTCTTCTGTGAACAAAGGTGACCTGGGCCATACAGAGGGATCCTGCTGAGTTCTCCCTGGTAACTTATCCAATGGCACTAACAGATGCCCATCTCTGCAGGCACATTCTCAGTGGACATATCAGAATCAGTATTCTGTCATCAACTTTATGATTGTTGGTTCATAGTTTTTCCTTTTATTAACTGTTTACTTCCAGTTTTTGAGCTTTTAATTTACAGTAGGATTCTTTCTGCTAATCCCAGTGGAAGACCTTGCCTTTGTGCTGCTGCATATTATCCTGTTTCTGTTATTGCAGCTTTCAAGGTCCTCCTTTTCATCCTGTATAAGCTCTCATGCCTCCTTTTCACTGCTGTTGCTTTCTTGCTTTGTGTTATTGACAAAATTCCTCAACAAGTATTCCTTTTTAAAGCCAGCCATTAATGGAAGTATTCAGTAAAACTAGCCCCAAGAGAAATTAAATTAGTGGTTTCTCAACATTTCTCTTTTTCACTGCTTAAGCTTCCACCCCATTTGTCTGGTTCCTTACCATCTCACGGTTTTGGCTTTAATGCCCATTTTCTCCAGCTTAACTAAAAGTTTGTCAGATGGCACCGGGGCCAAAGGTTTACCAGTACCTAGGTAGATGAGGGTGACCAGATCTTCTGATCTCTTTCAGGGTGCAGCATGTCATAGTACCGAATATTCAGATGACCCTGATGGGCGGTAGATTAGGGCAAGAAATGTCCTCCTGTTTGCACAGCTTTTCAGAAATGGTTCATGATTAAGTGTCCTATACCTTAGAAACAGTTCAAGGTTGATGTTCTCAGGCTCTGAGGACCAATAGCTGCTTGTACAAGGACACGAGTAAAATGGTACCCTGTTGCCACAGAGAAGTCTGAACTTTCCCCAAACTCATAGAGCACTGTAGGAGCTAAAGAGATGACCACTGGACTGTTCTCTGTCCAAACATTTGGTGGTTCTTTAACTCCACGCATATTCTATCATTTTCATTTTACAACTGAGACTGCACATCAGACCACACTGGATCTTTTTCTGGATCAGGCAAGCCACACTCACCAGCTGTTTAATTAATGAATAATGTGATGGGTTTTCTTTCTTAACTTCCCAAACCACTAATTTCTGCAGCTGGTCATCCCTCCATTAGATATTACAATGAAATTCTTTACTGTGAGGGTGGAGAGATGCTGAAAGGTGTTGCCCAGAGAAGTTGTGAATACCCGAAGACCAGAGTCTTGTGCTGTCTGGATGAGGCTTTGAGCAACCTGAGCTAATGTAAGGTGTCCCTATCCATGGCAGGAGAGTTGGAACTATATCATCTGTAAGGTCCCTTCCAACCCAAACCATGCTATAATTGCACCTCTGCTGAGCTCAGTCCCTCAGTCTATGCCTACCCTTACTTAGGGACTGGACCTACCAGCACCTTTGCTGAGCATGCACCAGGCATGGATTTCTCCTGAGGGAGGGAGCACTGCTGCAGGTTGCTACTCTCATGGGTTCAGCATCCCAGTGTGGTGCCTGTGTGCTCTACATGCACCATGTGCTAGGTGGTGCAGACAGGATCAGAAGCCCAGTAGCCCTGTCCAACAAGTACATGTCCTAGGCTGTCCAGCACCGTTATGGGCCTGGTGTGAACTGAGAGGGTGCATCTCAGGGGTTAAGTTTGTGTAAGCCAACTCACAGGGTTTTGTCACTTCGGGGTTTTCAGAGCTACGTGGAAAAGACACCTTTGTTATGTGAATTTTCAGTCTGACATTAGCCTGCCACTAAGAGAGGGGATCAGACAGTTGTAAAAGCAGCATGAAGAGAGGGGGAGAAGGCTTCTGGCTTCCTGCTTCCTGTGGAAGAATAGGTGCCCTGGCTAGCAGCAAGGCTTGAGTTAGAGCACAGAAGGGGAGGAGAGGGTGGAAGAGGGAGGGTCTTGCAGCAAAGATTGGAGCTTGTTCTCAGATCTCTGTCCACTCATTGCTCCTGGGCACAGAGAGGTAACCTGGATGTGGCTGTGCCCCCACTAGTCCCTGGTGTCTGCTCTGGCTCTCTCCCTCTTGGCTCAGTTCCTTGAGGTTGTTGGTTTCCTGGCTGTGAGTAGAAGGTATTTCTGATGGAGAAGGTGGTACCCTTGGGGGTGGATCAAGAGTGGGAGAGGGGAGGAGTCACTGATTAATGCTAATAAATAAAAGGTCCCTTTTCTTCAGTCCAGGGTTCAGGACACCAGAAGAGCTGCACCGCCAGACAAGCCGCCAGCTGCAGGCTGGCAGGGAAGCAACACCTTAGTGAGTATGCAGGGACCGCCTTGCTTTTACTGGACAGCTGCTTGTTATTATTGCCTTGCTGGTGCTTCACAGCTGCAAAATGTTAGGAGTGGTTGCTAAGGCATGTGTATAACGTTGTGAGTCTCCAATCCAGCAGTAGACAGATCAGGGCTGCTTTTTTGATTCCCCCTTTATTTGTGGGACTGCGGAGATTTCCCTGGCATATGCAGGTGATTGTCTTAGCTCCCTTCTCTATTTCTAACCAGTGGCTGCTTCTAGAAAGCAGAGGGATTTGGCTCACTGTCTTGCATGGTATGTTACCTCTGGGGCAGCCCACTATTGCTGGGGAGGGGAGATGTGTGCTGGGGAAGTATGGAGTGCAGGGGGAGTATAAAGGAGATGTACTTTTGCAAGAGAAAGCATTCCTCGAAGGAGATTTGTTGGTATAAGGCTGTGTAGCTGGCATGTTCACCCTTGAAAAATGTATTGCCTCTGTGGTGAAAAATGAAACATTTGGGTTAAAGTGGTGTTTGTGGCTCTTCTCCTGTGGTTGATGCAGGGTATGCTCCAGGCACTCTGGGATCAGCATCCTCTGAAATGGGAACAGAGTCTTCCAGGGAGCAGAAAGCTCTGCCTTGAGTAAAGATAAATAAAGAGGGTTTGGCTGGAAAGCATGTTGGAGTTTCCCATTGTGCAGCCTCACTTTCATTCCAAAGTACTCCCAGCATCTCCCTCTCTGTGCCCCACTGTTTTCCCACCGGGGTCCCTCCTCCAATCTCTCCCTCAAATCTCCCTTTCTTAGTAGCTCCTGTACAAGACACTTGGGAAACCTATAAAATCCACATTCAACACTAAGTCCGAAACTATGAGCTCTAAGGAATGAAAACAATCACAGAGCAGATATTTTCCTTAAAGAGGCTGGAGTGGCAGGGCATGGAAGGGCAGCATAAATGTCTCTGTTCCCTTCTGACCTTTTGTGTATAGCAGACTTATGTTTTTTCCCTTAGTTTTCCTCCTCATTTTAGGCTAAGCATTGATGGCACAGGACTGAGGTGATCTCCACATGGGATGGGATAATGGGGAAGAAAAGCAATTCTATCTCTTTGATCTGTATTGAAGACCCTTCTCAATATCTCTCCCAGAAACCAGAGGCTTCAGGAAAGGGCCATGAGTTTGGCATTGAAAGGCTAAGTTGTAAATATTAATTTAGTAAGATTAAAAGAGTAATCTTTTTTCCACTGAAGTTTCACTCCTCTCTGGTGAAGGGTTAGGCTCTGGCTAGCTGACCCTGTAGTTCTTGGCTGTGTTACCTGCAGTGTGGTTTCACGGATTGGCCCCTGAATGTAACAGCAGTGACAACACCACAGTGGTTTGGGGAGAATGGCCTGAACCCAGAGGGCATTCGCTCTGTACCCTGACAGTGAGAGATCCTGATGCCTGCATGTATACAAGGAGAAAACAGGTGGTCATCACAGCTTGGATCACACTTGAGAATGGTTCCTATGCCCTAGGCCCATCCCCAGGCAGTGTGTAGGGTCCCAGCCCCACCACTGCCATTATGCAAGGGCTGGCAGGCACTGGGTACCCACTTTCCCTCCCTATCTTTCCTCTAGCAAACTACTCCTCTTTGCTCTTCACCCAGCAGGGATGGCCATCTCTGTAATTCCTTCTTTCTTCTTTTACTCTTTTCTACTTTTCCACAGAGCTACTGGAGAGTTGAACACTCAATATTTTGTCCGTCTCTGCTGTCCTTGATATTGGTCCCAGACAAACTCTTGATTTGCTTAAAAACCAAGGTAATGCTCCCAGAGACTGCTGGCCTTGGAGATTTGTCCCAGCTGAAAAGCCTTGCATTGACATCTGATGTTGGTGCCTGGTGGAGCAAGGACTGCTATTGCTAGACCAGACAGACATCAGTCCTGAGAGATATGGTTACCTCTGCCTCCACCAAGATGTCCTTTCTTGGTCTGGAAATGGAGTGTAGTGTCAGTACCACAGTGAGAGCCCTCTGAGAGAGAGTTATGGGTGTCATCTTAATGCAAAAATGATGATCCCTTCAGCAGAAGGAATTTGTTTAGGTTGCTGCTTGTTACTCCTGGAGCAATAAAGTAGGAGACAGGAACGGGCACTAGGATTATGTTCCTCCTCTGATGACTGGTGGGCTGGCATCACAGCAAGGGCCATTGGAGAGAGGGGGACTGAGGGAAGCAGGAGTGTTTGAAGCCTCAGTCTTCACATCTCCATCAGCAAAGCTGACAAAACAGTTTGGGCTGGCTCTATCCAGATGGAACATGGTGGGGGCAAAGAGGGCAGATCAGAGGAAAAATTAGAAAGGCAAACATTTGAGTTTGGGGTCAACACGCACCTCTGCCTTTGGACCTCTGGCAGTCTCTGAAATTCCTTTCCTGAAATTCCAAAAGCAGGCCAGCTTTTATGAGTGTGGAGTGCTAGTGACATGTTTATCTCTGGATTATGACCCCCAGCCCTGAACTGGGAGAGGAAGGGGGTATGCATTCCCAAAACTTGATTCAATCTGCTAATAGAGGATGTTTTGTAACAGCTCTATAGAGAGTGTACCAGCTAGCCATCGTCTTGCCCAGGCTCTTTCATAGGCCCCCTCCTAACTATGTTTTCTTAATAAACATTCCACTGCTAATTTTGCAGTCAACCCAGGATCTCCAGCTGCCCTCAGCGGGAAGAAAGCAAAACACAGCAAGAAAGACAGTGAGAGATTCCTCCCTGCACTGGCACAATGCGCACTCTCATCATCCTTACGTTTTTGGCTGTCTTGGTGATGGCTGCCACTTGCTATGGTAGGTGACTTTTATTACTGGGTAGAATGAAAACTCCAAACCTGCAGATATTTTTGGGTCTGTTCAGATGTTTGTTATGTAACTCTGTGTCTTCTTTTCTCTTAACTTAATCTCTTGCCTGGTTTGTTGCCCTTGCGTCAGATCCTCCTATTCCTGTTCCAGAGCTGTTGGCTCCAGTCACTGGGATTTGTAGTCCAGGATGCTTCAGCCCCTTCCTCTCTGTTCCAGCTCACCTCACAGACTGCTCCTCTTTCTGTCCTTTTGTTGTCTGGACTACAATAACAGTATTTATTCTTAGTTATTCCTTGTTAATAGGAAGATTTCCCTTTTTCCTTTTGTAATGTTAGCCCCGTTTTCCTGTGAGGCACACAGTTCTGTACTGGTGGAATTAACATGCTGCTTTATCCAAGAGTCAAGTGCATTTCACTATGCTAATCCATTCCCTAAGAACACTTGTAAGCTTTGAAGGTAAGCATGTATCACACCCACTGTAGCGTCAGGAACAGAAAGTGAGGAACCATTCTTGAGAATCAGACTGGATGACCAAGCACAAGTCTGGAAGTCCTGACTAAAACACCACATGGCTCCATATTAAACTCCTGAACACTCTAAACTCGAATAAATTCTAGGTCACGCCTCTGATCCCTTTCTCTTCCTTTTAAACAATACCTTAAAACCTGGCTTCTCTGATTTGTATGTGTGTTCTATTGATCTGTAGAGTGTGAAAGACCGATTCCTATCAGTACAGTGTCTTACCACATGTTTTACTCTTTTTTTCCCCAGAGTCCCATGAGAGCATGGAGTCCCACGAGCATTACTGTAAGACTGCTTTACTGTTTTCTTGGATTTGAAGTGTGCTACAGATGTGCTCAAGATCATTTCCTTGTACTTTACTGTAGGGATTAAACACTCAGCCCTAGGAAACTGAATTTACTGGGAGATGGAGTTTCAAGATAAAAAGGGAGAGATATATCAGCACATGTTCATACCACCATTTTGCATTGAATATAATGCAAATTGGAAAAGAAAATTGGCAAATAGATCTTAGGTGTCTGTTGCATGTACCAAAACCAGGTTAACTGACACTAGAAAAGGACATTGCTCAAAAAGCTCTGGGATGAGCATGGAAAGAGGTACTGCAGAAGCCAGTTACAAAATTTATTCTCTCCCAAGGACAAGGAGAGCCTTGCCTAAGCACCTTGGAAGCAGGTGGGATGTATGGATAGGGGGATCCTTCTGCTGGAAGAGAGAGTGAGTGTCACAGGAAAAGCATGAAAGGGTGGAGAGTCTCACTCTGGAACAAGCAATATCCTAGAGAGGTTAGAGCACAGATGGACCGAAACTAAAAAGAAATTTGGACATCTGGAAGAAGGGCTTCACAAAGCAGATATTTAGAAGCACAAAGGCACATGTGTGAGCCAATATCCACAGACTCCTGAACTCTGCAACAGGACTGTGATGTTTCTCAAAAGTGAAACTTTCAGTGACTGCCTAACCTTGGAGGCAGAGAGACTTACTCAGGCCCTTCCTGTTTTTACCTGTAATTTCACTATTCTTGTAATTCTGAGTGTGCTCAGACTTCCCACGGTCTGTGCAGCTTGGTGCCTACCTCTTCTTCGCCAAGCTCCACTTACTTGGAGGAGCTGTGGCAGCAAAATCACAGTAGCATTCCCCTAGGTGACTTGAGTAACAGCAGAGCAAGACCAGCATGTGCACTTCCATATAGGCTGCACCAACCGCAGTGAGAGCTGTGCACGAACCAGTGGGGGCGACAGGAGGGAATTTAAAAGGTCCTGGGTTTCACTGTGCATAGGAGGGCAGACAAGAAGGCTGTTATAAAGGTGAAAGCTAGCTTTTGTTGTAATCTGGCATTGAAAAAGTACCTCTCTATCCTGAGTAACTCCTTGCCTTCTCAGATCCCTTCATCAATAGGCGAAGGGCCAATGACTTCATACAAGCTGACACGAGACTAGGAGCCATCACTCAGGAGAGGTATGTTATGGACTAAAGACACTGAGGATGGGAATGGGGAGAGGTTCCTCCTTGCCAAGCTCAGGCTGGTACCAGAGGTGGCAGCCACAGTGACTTCTGAGAAGCCTCAGTCCCTCTCTCAATGTGAGGTATCCCTGAAGTCCCCAGTCCCGGGAGAAGCGAGAATTCAGATAACAGAGAACACGTCCTTTGGTTTGGGGACATGTCATGTTCTGGGAGGACTCCAATTAATTCTTCTAAAGGAAACACCAACAGAAGGAGAGGGAATGAATGTGGGATGATCAGAAAGCAAGCTCAGTTTGAGATCTTATTCTAGTCCTCAGATCTCAAGCAGAACTGACCTTTTCTAAATCACAGGGCCATCTGAGGGCCTCCTTGCCTCCTCTATAAAATATGGATATAGGCAATTTCATGCATCATGCAAGGCTTGTGAAAATTAAGACTGAAGCACAGAAATCATCTCTTAGTGAGGCATCAAAGCAAACCTCCTCAGTACCAGGTGGCCCCTTTGCATGATGTTTTAGGTCTTTGTTCCATATGTGGTTTTGGGGAAGAGCTGAAGGGAGTAGGCTGAGGTAGGCTGCAAAGGGAGGACCCTTCCTCAGACTGAGGCAGGAGCCATTCCCCTCTCCCTACCACCTTACTTAGCCCTGAAATAAAAGATTGCCTGGGGAGGCAAAACATTCCTGCTGTAGTCACATCGCTGCCTGGGTGTAGTAAACACAGGAGCTGGTGTACCAAGATCTTTGTAGCTGGATAATGGACTCTGGTGACGGACCCTTAATCCTGGTTGGGAGCTGTGGTGCAGGAAAGGGCAGTAGGCAGATATTTGGGATGACAGCACTTACCCCTCATCTCTCCTACTTTTACAGGATCAGGGAGCGTACTAAGGCACCCCATGAACGTCAGAGGGAGATCTGCGAGGACTACTACCCTTGTGAACTGTACGCTTATCGCCATGGCTATGCTGCTGCTTACAGGCACTATTTTGGGAAGAGGAGGACTAAGTAATGGATGACCTGCCCCTATCCTGGGGCCTGGAGTCCAGGGTATCCTCCCAAAAAATGCAATGGCTCTGAAACATATTCAGTTGCTTGTGTCCCTGTATGTTATCCAGCCTGCTGCTTCTCTCCCATGTAGCCATGGATTCCTACACTGTGTTAATTAGTGCTGAGCTGATGTAGCAGAGATCAGAATGAGTTCAGGATGTGGGTGTTTACTACACAATAAATTGCTGGTTTGATACTATCTTCTCATGAGTCAGAGTATTTTTAAAGGGGGTGTGTAATTTTCCATGAAGAAGCTGAGTTTGTTTATCAGATTCTGGGGAAAAAATTACTACCTTGCAATCATAAGAGTTTGAAAGGATCTACAGTGTTTTTGTTGAGGGGTCTACAAGTTGCTTCTTTCAGAGGTCACTGGCCAATCTCAGCTCCCAGTCTTAAGACATCTTATAATGCTATGGTGTTCAGAAGGCACTTTTTGAAAATAAAATCTGTAATATCTTTCATCAGTTGGGAAAACAAAATTTAGAAGGCATCTATCTAATCTTAAAAACAAAGTTAGAGTGAGGGCTGATGACAGAAAATGCCTGTAAGTTTCTTCTTGTTTATCCAGTTACCATCAGGTCATGAAGTAGGGTACTCCTGTAGAAAGGAGTGTGTGGTTCAGACTTAACTCATATTTCCTTTTGCAATCCCCTTTCAAAACCCTTACTTCCACTTGGAATGATTCCGGTAGCACTAGAAAGCTGCAGAAACCAAAGGTGGAGAGGGGTCTTGGTGGCAAAAAAACAAATAAAAGAAACCCAGGTTTTGGGGTCAGGCCCAATTTTGTTTGTATAGAACAGTTCAGTTTTACTGTTCACAAATCATTTGAAACCAAGGTGTGTTAACCCTGTACACTTGTTACTGAGCACCTCCTGGACCACTGAGGAGTGAGCATGACTGCAGTTGGGTTGTCACCACCACCATCGCCAGGGCACATTGCAGAGCCTGTCCCCAGACCAAACAGCACCAGTGCTGACATGCCCAAGAATTCAGTACTGTTCTGGGCTGGTCAGCAGACACGGCAGCTGGGACACTCCTTAGTGAGTGATGTGTAGGGGACATAACATCTATCTTAGCTCAGCACAGATAGTTTGAACATTTACACCTCCAGGCTCACACCGTCACCTGCAAATTACAGAAGTGGGAAAGGTTCATGACATGCTATCAAAGGCTATGAGGTATAAAGTATCAAGTTGTTGACTAATCTGTGAAATAAAGTCTAGAGCCAAATCTACCTGGCACATTATAAATATGCATCTTTTTCCAAAATGTGCCTCAGAGCTTTGCCAGCTTTGAAATTGAACCTTTGGAAAGAAATGTGATTGATTGATTTATTTATTGAAAACCCCTCTGATAGGAAACTCCATCCTGCCAGTTGCTAAAGTTTTGTCCAGGGGAAAAAGTGAGCGATAAATGCATTTAAGGAAAAAAAACTATTTGGATTAGGTATATTCACACCCACGCTTGCTCTGCATGTTCCCAAGGAAGTAAATCTTATAATCACCAACTGGAGCAAACTTGCATACCCTAAAATCAACAAGTCTGCAGTGTCTGAGTTTGACCTGACACTGTGACACTACCAAAACAGAAGACACAGGGCTCGTGCTGTCTGAGTCTGTGTCCAGAAATATCTTGCGATTCCAACCTCCAGTTAAGCAGTATAAATATTGAATAATACCAGAGATTTCTGTGGGATTTCATTAGTGTGAGCAACAACCTAACAGTTTTAAGAGACTACATGCTGGTTAGAAAGCTTGGGAAAAGCTGGGAGGACAACTAAAGCTGTTTGGATTGCTAGAATTGTATATTTATTTATTTGTATTATTTCAAGTATTCATCTGGAAGCATAACTTTCCTAGAATACCTATTATTTTTAGATATTTATTTATTTTTAAACTGTTGCTCTTTTGCTGGAATAATATATGTACAACTTTTGCTGGAAGTTGTTAGTATATATATTCATCTTTCCTGGGCTGTAGAGAAGTTAACTTTGCTTTTTTTTAATCCTGAAAATTCTGTAAGATAAAAGACAGTATTTCTAATAGTTGGCAAAATCCCTGATGGCTCTGACTGCCCTTGGGAACCTTTTAAACTGTACTTCTGTAACCCTTGGAAACATCCCCTGCACATGGTCTGAGGAGGACTGGATAGAAAGTGGAAGAAGATTATGATTTCTGTGCTGTTTGTGGGACATGGCTTTGGGAACTTGCACAGTGGGTTTGGGAGTGTGCAGTCATTGATAGATAGGCTGTACAAGAGCCCATGCAAGGCTCTTGATGTACCAAGCAACTTTAACTACTCAGATCCTGAAGAATAAAACACTTTTAGAGTCTAAACGTTTATTTGATTTTTTAGACAAGAAAAGCCAAAATAAAGCTTTGAAACTAGGAAGATTTCCAGGAAGAAAAAAAAAGACCCTCCCTCAAACTAGCTTCCAAAGTTCTCAGCAATATAAAAATCTCATCTCTCCAAAGTGATTTGGTGAAATTGTGAAACTGTCTGAGAATCTGATGTGTTTGCCCTATGCAAGCTGTTTTACAGGTTTCTTTACCTTCAGGGGAATGAGTCAAGGTGGGGAGAAGGGTCACCACCGGGTGTGCCTAGTATCTCTCCTGCCTTTCCAACACAATTGAGTGACTTTGAAGTTTATAAGAAAGATGACTTTTTTCTATCCAGTTGTTTTTCTTCAACAGTCCCATTCAAAACCTCTGATAAAATCTTCTGGAAATGTCCCGAGTACCGAGACGGATGTCAAAATGACTGCCAGGATCCAGTATCCCCTGGCCCAAAGGACGGGCTTTGTTTTGGAGTGCAGACACAGGAACACAAGCCAGACCCCTGATCTTTCCAAGCAATCACAGGATATAAACTGCTGCCCAAAAGCAAGCCACAGAGAACTTCAGTAACCTCCAGGAAAACTCTGAGGTTAGGGAGACTAGCACAGCCAAAGAAGACATGAGGAGTCTGCTGGCACTGCTGATTGTGACTCTGGCCCTGGCAGCACTCTGTTGTTGCGAGAAAGGTAAGGGGACATCTTCCCAGGAATGCTCTTTAGATCACTGCTCAACCCTGCAACTTGCCACCAGCCTCCCTTTAGTCTGGGAGAGACGGACAGCTTTGGGGGGGAGGAGATGTACCACCAGTCATTGCACAACTTCAGATCTCTGCTAGAGAGACAGAGTCAGGAATGAGAGAGGGCTTGAGAACAGAGACCCATCTTTTGCCAGACACTTTCTTCCACTGGTCAACACCCATTTGCCCCCCACCTCATTTGCTTATTGAATTGCAGCAGAGAACTTGAACATTTTAATATTTTTAAGAATTAAACAAGTTTATCATTTGGGTGAAGTGGCAAAGGTATGCTGGATGCTCACTTTTGAGTAAGACAGTTGAACTGCAGGCAGATTTGTGTCAGCCATAGGGAGAGGGATTTTGTGCCTTGCCAGTCCTGGAGTGCTGTAGGATCACAGAGATAGGCACCAAGTCAAGCTTCCTCCTGCAGGTAAATGTGGGATGCGGAGAATTGGAGGGAAATACACCTTCCTATTTCTGTTTAAAAAACAAGGAGTTGTCCCATTGAAATGAGCACATCTCATTTGAAGGTGATTTAGTGATGGTGACTGCATGATGAAAAGATAGCAATGTAGTGGCAGCTCTATAATTGATGAAGAGAGAGGGAAGAGGGGAAAGATCTGAAAAATGAGTGCTTTCCTTTTCATCAAAAAATGAAGCTGATCAGGAGAGAGATCTGTGTTTTCCTGTATTATCTCATTCAGATTTAAATTCTGTTCAGTCCTTGGCATTGATATGTCATGATTCAATTCTGGCAAATATATTTTTTTAATCAGAGTTTTTCTTCTGTCAGTCTCTTTCTTACTTTTTCACTCGAGTATATATCTACCTTTTTTTTAGTCATTATTATATTCCAGAATGCTTAATGGCCTAGAAGTAACTCCTAATTTTATTTTATTTTAAATCAGAGGAGTGCATACATTGCTTAAAAATAGAACTACATGTAACACTTTTCACACAAATTTTTTGTTTTGTTTTTGGCTTTTTTTAGCGTGTTTTTTTTTGGCTGGTTTTTTTGTGCTTTTCATTGTTTGGGTTTTTTTTTTTTTTGTCTCTAGAGTCCTCTTTCTGCCCATAAATACACTTGTGCCAAACACCTGGTAACTTGGGTGGAACTGACACTGTTGAAAAAAGATATGGTGAAATAGTGAAAGAAAAAAAATTGTGAAATAGGGCAGTGTGTGAGACCCCAGGTTAGGAGCTCTTAGAGGATGCTTTTCTTGGATGTTTGCGGGGGCATCAAGGATTAAGTTCAGGACTGAACACAGAAATATGTGTGTAAATTGCTCTTGAGAGGGTTGGTGAGCCAGGTACCTCAACCTTGTGCCAGAAAGCTGTGAGGACAGAGTTGTTGCTAATTTTTTGATCTATTTCTCTTCTCTGTCAATGGCTTGTGATTTCTCCCCAGAAGAAATGTATCCTTCCAAAGATAGAGGAGACACTAAGCTATATTCATGTTCTGTCCAAATTTGGGGTTTGTTCAAATGGTCCCCTAGTTCTAGTTGTCCCTACTCTTAGCAAGGGCGGGAAGGGTGAAGGAGGAAGGTCTTCCTCCTCCTTCCACAGTGATTATACATCTGTTGTGTCATTTAACCTGTCTCAGAGGAAGTTGAAATTAAACAAATCCAGACATAATGGATTAATTTTACCATTATGGTGGGTGTTAATAAATGGTGAGTGTTAATAAAACCCTTTTAGGAGAAATAGACCTTCTAGGTAAGTGGGGGGAGCTGGACCCAGCTAGACGGTGGTAGGATTCAGTTACAGAGTACAGCAAAGGAGGATAGTCTAAATCAGCCCAGACTCTTTTCTGTCTGTCTGTCTGTCTTCCAGATCCCAAAGAGCCTTCAGGATCTCTCAGCGCTGACAGTGAGTATATCATTGTGACTGGTGCTCAGCTCTATTCTACTGCATCTGCCTCCTTTTTCCCCTTTGACAGGTTTGAGGGCTGAACAAGAATCATGCTGAGTCTCTTTAGCTGTTCTCTTTTTGCTCCCTGAGTGCTGCAGTCCCTGAGGTGCAGCAAACAGGGGGGCTGCCTTTCACACATGAGCAGGTGACACAAGGGAGGTCAGTGTCCCTACAGGCTAGCATTGCTCTGTGTGTGCTAGTGCCATAGCCTGCATCTCCACAACCCCTGAGCAATCCCCTGGCAGCACATGAGTTCTGCAGCTTGTTAGCAGCTGGGTGCATCTACCCTCTGTGAAACTGGGTTGTGTTGTTGGAGCAGCATGGCCTGTTACCCTGCTCCGAGCTGGCTTTATAGACAGACCTCTATCCAGAGTGATTGCTGTGTCCCCAGATTGTTGAGAGAGCAGAACCTGCCCATGGCAATGGGCTGTGACATCCCTGCCAAATCCCACAACATGAGGGATTTGCAGTTCCTCTCGTCCGTCACCTGGGACATGGGGATTTGCACACCTTGAGATGTTCACAGTTTTTGCAGCAAGCTGATCCTGGCAGAAATCTGTATGGAAAATCCCTTTCATTCTCCCCTGACTCTCCTTTCTCACATTTTAAAGGATAACATTGCTGCTGAGGAGCATGAAAGCTGGTATTTTTCCAGTGAGCCAATACAAACAGAGATTGGGAAAGAGAAAAAAAGAAGTGTAGAGAGTGTTCAGGGAAAGGTGGTGGTTTCTGACAGCTCATTAACTGGCAGTTTCTGTGTAGTCGGTATTTTGATCCAGACTAAACCTCAGCTCACAAGAGAGGGCATACCTCTCACCTCCAAAGAGAAACAAAGTCAAACACTTAATGGGGACAAGGGAAGGAACAAACTTCCCCATCTCCCCACAGGCGGAGGTCTTCCCCCCAGTGACAGCAATGATTGACATTCCAGTTTCCATGCTGAAATGAGTATTGGTGTGCAGCTGCCTGTGTTGCTGCTGTGCCAGCATTTGTGCACACCTCTGCTGGTGTGGGATGATCCCATGGAGTGAGGCTGTGCTGTGATGACCCTGGATGGGGATGGGGAATGAAGTGCCTCAACCTAGTGTTTGTGGGGTGCTTCACAGCACCATAGTGTTTGCACAACCACAAATCAAGGGAGCCAACAAGCAACAAGTAATGGCGTGTTAGTGTAGAGCAGAGGCAAATGCTGCCATGGCTGAAAGGCCTCTCGTGTTCTCCAGGTCCTGAACACTGGAATCTTGTGTATTTCTCCCTGGGTGTATTTCTCCCTGTGTGATGTTTACTGTCGCTATTTTGTACTCTTTACCTTTTGTGGAACCCTGTACATGTGAGCATTGGTGTTTCTGTCTGTTGCTCATGGCTTATTGGAAGCATTTTAAGGTCTGATTGTTGGTATCCCATATTACTCTCAGTTGAATCACAACATAGAAAGAAAGCCAAGACTCTGAAGTTAAGCAGACCAGGGAGAGAGGGTGCCATTCTCTTTTCTCCTTATTCATATTTCATGCCTTCTGCACATATACTGTGGATTCAGATCATGCTGTATGATAAGGGAATGGAGTTTACGACAGAAAAAGCCCTTGCCCCATGGAGATGTGAAGGCTGCAGCAAGGAGAGAGCCCAGCTGTTGGGCTTTGAGCAGATAGTGGGGTGGGGAGAGATGAACAGGCCATTAGAATGGTTTGTAGCAGTCATCTGCTTGTGAAGAGAGCAGACTTTCCATTTTCAGAGGTTAGACTGGTCTTTGTGTTTCATAGACCATAGCCCTGCATCTCTAACCTGCAGTGTTCTCTCTTGGTAGGCATCAAGATTAAAAAAGAAGTTGCCAATGCCTTTGTGAAGAGGCAGAAGAGATCCAGCCTCTATGAACGGTAATGACTCAGGAGTCAGGCTGAGTGCTGGACTCTGTCCCTGTTCTGAAGAGGGGGCGGGAAGGCAATAGGACAGTACAAGGTATTATTTCGTAGTACATCTATGTTATTACCTCCACACTTTGGAGGAAAAAGGCTGTAGGAGACACTCAGTGATGGATAAATGGTTCTTTTTTCATTAATATCCTTTAGAGAGCTCATAGCTGGACTCCAGTATTCCTCCCAGGGAGAAAGACTGTGCTAGCTGTCTGGGCTATCCATGGGGACAGAAGGATACAAGTTAGAAGCTGCTCTAACCTACAGGGTCATCAGAACCAATTTCCAGGAAAATGAGAATCACAGAAGCTTGGTCATTGCCTCTGGCTTCCTACAAAGGAAGCACAGCTCTGTTGCAGGAATAAGGCTAGATCGGAGTGGCTGTTCTTTCTGAAGCTGTAGATCATACATCTACTTTTGCAGAAATCCCAGACATAAAGATTTGGAGAAATACTAGCTATTTGAAAAATTTGAGGTAATGCAAGGGTGTTCTTCATATATTTCCTGGAAGGGTTTGTTAAGCTACTCTCCCGTGCGGGCCTTTGGAAAAAGGATTTTTTATTCAATCCATCTTTGGACTGGAAGGGTAATGCTGTTTTTAGACAATAGAAGATTGGGAGGCCCCATCTGTAGAGGGAAGGATCACAGTATTGTAGCAGAGGAACGGGCTGATGGTGAAACCTGCAGTGATTAAATCAAGATGAAATTCAGTAACAGCAACTGTACTGTCTGTACCGACAACCCCCTTACAGGTGGGGCATTGTAAAAGTAGCTTCTGCTTTAAGCATTAATCAGGAAGGACAGAGGTAGGCAGACATCCTGGTGTGTTATTTGATAATGAGATAAGGTTGATCCAGAAATATGAATTTGACAACATGCAATGGGGTATTTCTAATACAGAAATAAAGTAAAAATTCATGAGGGAGTGGTGGGACTTCTGTGATGTTGTGTACAGTCTTCAGGAAAGATTAATCCAATCTGGAAGAGGAGCTAAGAAGGGCATCCAGAGCTGAGACTAAAAGATTTGGGCATGCTTAACTGGCAAAAAAAAATTAAAATTAGCTGCATGGGGCTAGTGTTGTTGTCTACAACAGAAGTGAGGATGATGAGAGAAAAGTGATTAAGCTAAAAGACAATAATAGCTAGTGGGAAAGTAAGTAGAAACTGAACAAAAATAAATGCAATCAGGAAATAAAAAATAAATATGTAATAAAAATAAATAATACTAACAACAAAAAATATTCCTGGGTAGTTGGGGAATGGGAATGAAGGCAAAGAAACCCCTCAAACCCTAACTGCTTCTGTGGTCTCCTTTGCTGATAAAACTTACAGAGCAATTGCTTTAAGCTGGGTTCAATCTCTTTTTTTTTTCCCCAGCATTGATTAAGTAGCCTGTTTGTATGTACGTAGATATTTAACTCAGCATGAGCAATCCCCTGTACCCTGGAGAATCACTCCTTTCATGTCAGTGTCAGGTGTGTGAACCATTTCCAATTGCATTGACTGAATCTGCAGAATGGTATCTCTGTCTTTGTCTACTCCAGGTACTTCGAGTATTATAAAAATCCAATGGAGCAGATGCATGAGCGCTGTGAAAACTATCCCCCCTGTGACTATCTCTCTGACCAAATAGGATTTTCCTTGGCCTACAACCGTTTCTTTGGGAGATACTAAGGATTGGAAGGTCTCTTCATTTGTTTGGCTTGGAACACTCTGAGCCCCACAAGAGAAAGAAGGTTGTGGGTGGAAGGAGGGAAGGGAAATATCTAAACTGGCATCTACTTCCATTGTCTCCTTAACCAGCTGGAATGCAAGGCAGTAATTATCCTACTTGTTGAGCTTACATTAGCTTTCTTCCTTTCATCAAGAAAAGTCTCTCTTTAGACATCTCCTGTGGTATTTTGAGCTTCACCAGAAGACTCTGTCTTACCTCCTTCCATCTGAATCCCCAGGACACAATAGGTGAAAAAAATGGTGATTAGTCTCAAGAAAACTATTGCATGCCTTAGAAACAAAACTAGACCTCTTGTACTTTTCTGAAAAATGCAGGGGGATTATAGAAGAATGCCACAATTATGATGTTGTTACACAATGTGCGTAAATGTGATGGATCTGATCCTGGGATGCTCACTGGGAGGAAGGAAGAACAGCTGCCTCCTGTTAGAATTACTGGAAAGTTCAGTATTTTCACATAGTATAATCACACTAAGTATGCGTCACAGTAGGATCACTTTGTAAAGACAGAAGTGTGCAAATACTAATGCATAGACAGAAATCAGGTTCTGGTACATTCTTCTGGTTATTCTGTCACAAAATTTGCCCATATAGCAACAACAAAGAAATCCCAAAAGGAGTGTTTAAGGAGTGTTTCCTCCTTTTAGATGAGCTCTTCCATTTGTACACTGAATTCGGTGACTGTCTGTAAAAAGCAACTTGGAAATATCTTGTTGTTTGTGGGTTTTTTTAACCGGTTTCTGGTGAAACTGAACGTACCCAAGCAGAACAAAAAAAACAACCTGTTTGTCTCTAATGCTATAGCATTTATGCTTGAAACTAGAAGTGTCTAAGCAGCTAAAAAAAAAAAAGGTTATGAAATAAACAAAAAGAAAATTGATTCAAGAATGGATTGAAGTTGGTCAGCATTTCATTTATTCAAGACAACTTGTATCTAAATATATATATATATATAATGTATGCGTGTATTTATATACATATTGTCTTCCCTCTGCACTACTTCATTCTGTTCTCTGGTATTAATATTATACCTTAGCACTTTCTGCACAGCTTCCTTAATATGCTCTGTCAGCTTTCCTTCCCTGAGAGGTAGATGGCAGATCACACCTCCGAGGACAAGGACTGCTGATCCTCAGGAGACTGACAGAGATCAAGTCTCTGGTTACATGTAAGCTGGTGAAACCATCCTCAGCTGCAGATTGCAATAAACACTGCCTATGTAAAGCAGGTCGGTGTGCTGCTTCTCTCTGTTCCTCTCTACAACCTTTACCTGTGGTTAAAGAGGTGCCTGGAAGGTACAGCCTGCTTTTGTGAACCCTGAGGAGCAGGAACCCGGTGCATGAGTCTTCCTCCTCCCCTCCCGTGTCCCAGTGTGAATCAGAAGTGACTATATCGGAATTCAGGTTGTACTTCCAGCACTCTGTGATGCCGAGGGAAAGGAGGGCCAGGCTTTTCCTGATTCACCATCTACCCAGTTCAGTGTTTTCCTGAAAGACCTAGGCCTGAAGTAAGGACACGGGATAAGTCCACAGAGATGGCTGCCAGAAGGAGTGTGAGCATCTTGTTTGGCAAGCTGCTATGACTTGTACCAGTTATGCTGATCTTGGCCAAGGAGAAGACATTTAATAAATATCTCTGCATGTCTTGGTCAAACACCTGTGAGCTGTGACTGGTTCCTCTATTGGCATAAACTGATGGGGCTTCACTGCTCACAGTAAAACTCTTCTCTGAACACCATCTAGTAAAAATGAACGGAGTGCTTATTGGAAGAAGTGAAATTTTTGCTTGGAAAAATACTAGAGAGAATAGTGAAATCCTAATGTCTGGTGTAATAATAAAATAAGGATTTTGTTGTTGTTGTATGGTTTTGTTAGCACAAAAAGTTTCCTGTCTATGTTCGGATCATTCTGTTAGTTTTATATTTTTTTCTCTCCCTTTCAGTAAATATTTTTTTCAAGCAAGTTGTACTGGGAGGCCTCCATTATGTCATCTACTCTGTGTCACCAGATCCCTACGTGGGCTGAAGTCATGACTTTTGGGGATCTGAGTGCACAGATCACATTACAAATTTACTGCTGAAATGGAGGAATTCGATTTTTGCTTGGTTAATGCAGCTCCAAGTCTAAGTTCTGCTACAAATCTTCTGCTGCCATCTTATGGCCATTGTATTTATTGTATTTAATAGTACACCGTTTCTTCTGAAGCATTTGAAAATGCAAATTCAGTGGCCTTTCTTCCTGATTCCCTTCACACTAAACATACACTAAGAGATCAGAAGGGAAAACCTGGGACATAATCTGCAACTGGATTATATGCAGCTGCATTGACATCTAAGCGGGACTTTTTATCATGATTGCCAAGCTCCCACGGGAACACATCTCAGTTTAGCTCTGTTTTATCTCTACATAAACAGGAGATGCCTCAGTTAATTCACAAACCCTTCTGTGAACTCACTTTTAGCCGTCAAACAACCACTTTCTGAAATAAAGCCCAAAATAACAGAGAAATTCCAAAAAGGAGAAGTAGGTAGTCTTCATCTATCACTTTGTATCATTCTTCATGCCATCATTTTATGTCCCCAGTGGTGACAGATACTGTCAGCAGCATCAGCTGCTTTGGAAGCAGCCCAGTGTGAGACCTTTATGTCACCTCTCACCCTATTTCAGCAATATTTGGCAAATGCTCTCTATCCACATAATCTAAGCATCTGCACAAACATCTCATCTCAGGAAATCACGCTATGACTGGAGGTGCACCTCTCACCCAGCCTATCACCAGCAGGCCATGGAAAACGATTTTCACTTCTCTGTGATCAGAACCAGGGCCCTGACAGCTCTTGCCTGTTTTTCCACAAAGAATAGTTATCAGAGGTCATGGGGCTTTGAAAGGGAATAACTCTCTGCTGTTATTTGGAAGGGGTCTGGAAATCAGCTGCTAGAGAGGGGTTTGACTCAGTACAGAATCTGCATTTGCACACTCATTTTGCATGTACCCAATGTAAACAGTCCAACAAGGTGCAGCTCTGCAGTGGTGTAGGGGTAGGATTGGCAACACATGATTAGAAACCAGGGGGTGATAAGGAAGAGAAGGACAGTTAGGTTATCTCTGCTTCCAGATGGGATCCCAACCTACCCTGCATTTCTGTGTTGGCTTTATGAGAGCCAACTTCTTTAAAAGGGCTTTATAAGCTCTTGACCAGGGAGTACTCATCCTGACACATCACTCCTCAGGGGACAACTGCCTTAGACATGCCATGATTTTCTTCCTTTTTGCAAGAACAAGAACACTGGATACCTTGGAATTAAAAGAGCTATTAAGGTGACGGACACTCACATCAGCTGGAGTTGGTGCAACCAGACCTTTCCTTATGGATTGTGGGCACATTTCTACCAGTAAATTGTCTGCTTGGATGATTAATGACTTCTGAATTGCTGTAAGAATCTGGTGAATGATCTTTGGTTGAAGAACTGTCACCAAAACCTGAGTGCAAATTACAAACTGCAGAATTTTCCAGTTCAGGAAAAAAGGGAAAGAAACAGATGTAAATGACCTCTTCTTGAACAAAATGTTCTTTCCAGTGCCTTGGGTGGACTCTAGGAAGCCAGCGCTGCTGGGCAGCCTCCTGTTGCTGATCTCCTCACAAATATTGGTAAAAAGGGTAAACGTTCTTTATTTGAAATGGTGAAACTGCTTACCTCACTGAAATAAGTTTTTAATTTTTTTCCCATTTGAAACAGTTTCTTTAAGGAGCTTTTAGTTAATTTTTAACTTTTCTGCTTTCAGTTCTTCTGTTCCATTTCTTACCTGTCCTAATTCTTTTAACTGCTTGGCTGGAAATTTCCTCTTGTTTAGAGCCAGATGGTTTCCTGCAGTATTTTTATGAGTAGACCTCATCATCTCCTCTCTTTTCCCACCTGTCTCAGCTGAGGCTCTGACAAAAACAGTGTGTTGTTGGATGGGACGGTAAAAATATTGTTCTGTGTATTTTGATGGCCTTTTAGCTTTCCCTCAAAACAATTATGATATTCAATGAGAAATAAATTGAATCCCTGCATAGTTTATGGACCAGTATAACTTCAGAGGCTAAGAAAGGTGTCAGTTTGGTTACATGTCTAGGATGAATATTTGAGATTAAAGTGAATATCTAGCTACTTGTAGAATTCAACTATCAACTGACTACAGCACTTGACTAGTCTACTAGGTGATCAAAAAGCAAAAGGAACAATACCATAACTCACACAATTTCTTAGATCTTATTACACAAGGTTTTTATTAATTAGAAATGCTAGATACACATAATTAGCTGGTTGTTTCATTGGCAGAATATATTAGAGGTTATTTTCCTGTTATAGGACCCAGTTGTGTGAATCCTTACTCATGGTTAATATTTATTTACATGACAAGTCCAGCTGGTCTCACTGAGACAAACTGGATGAACAAAAGTTTTGTCACACTGCTACTATATTGTCCTTTACATTATTCCCTGGAGCCAAAACATGTCCAAGAGATTTGGAAGGACAGGAGGAAGAAATTCACCTCTGAGTGTTCAGGTTACACTGCCCTAGCACATTGATTTGCTTATTCTTTCCCTCTTCAAAACCACTTAATAATCCTGGGCAGAATATTGCTATAAATGGACCATGGGTCTGTCGTACAGGCTTTATACCATCACCCTCTGAAGAGCCAGCTCTCCTGAAGTTTTTAATGTGACTGATCCACATCAAATAAGGACTCTGGTATCCTGACTGGCATCTGACTGAGGTGATGTATAGGCCTGAGGTTGCTCAGAAAGGTCTTTGCCTAAGTTGCCTACCTGCCTTGCTTGCTCTGCCAATAATGACAAAGCAGCGAGAAAAGGGTAGAGAAAAACTTGGCTAGCATTTATAGAGATACACAAGAAGTTCATACTTCTGATGCTAATCTTAATTTGGTTTTATGTTGCAGGCTATGTCCCACATCCTGATGGATATGGCTCTGAATTCTTTTGATGACCAGTATCTGGGGTGCAGAGAGGAGATGATGGAAGAACTGGAGCAAGGAGACTATTTTCAAAAGGAAATAGCTGCTAACAAGGACTATTTGAGCCTCTGGAAGAAGGCTCAGGAAGCTTTGTTAAAGAGCCCTGTAGGTCTCCTGAGGGAGATGCATGACAGCCATGGCATAGTCCTCATGGCTTACACCATGAACTCTTCCCTGCACTCTCAGCTGAACTGGGCTACATCTACAGCAGGAATCTCTCCAGAGCACTACAGACACAACTTCAGTTTCAAATATTTTCACTTTTACCTAACAACTGCTATCCAGATAATGAAGGAATGGCAGAGCAGCAAGGAAAGCATGGGGAAACGTAAGTGCTACCAGGTGCACAGGGGTGTAAAAGACTTATATATCGAGGCCACGGTAGGCAGCAGGGTGCGATTTGGCCGTTTCACTTCCACCTCCCGCCTCAGGAGTGAAGCCCAGAAGTTTGGGAATGAAACTTTGTTTACAGTGACTACTTGCCTGGGAGCAGCTATGCAAGGCTTTTCTTACTACACATCTGAGAAGGAAGTCCTCATTCCCCCTTACGAGATATTTCTTGTCAAAAACTTCATTCAGACGCAGGACGGTAACCGGCTGCATCTTCATTCTGTGGGGAACTACAGCAAGTACCACTGCCAGCTGGTGGAAGGTATTGTATACAGCCTCTCCTACGCGGTGGGGGTGCAGGACAGTCTGGTCTCCACTACCCCAAGCAGCCCTCACCGGTTGTACCTACACAGGGTCACACTCAAGGGCAAACCTGTAGCTTGCCCGCTATATTCACCTGCAAGAGCCACGTGACCCAGATTTTACCCATTTGCTGTGAAACCTGGGAGAACTCCACAGGTCACTAAAGATGAAGCCACCTGATACACATCAGGTCTCGGGGTTCTTTGCAGCCTCCATTTGTCCCAGGTGCCTTTGCAAGGATGTTGTAGGACTCATGCATTTGGGTCCCCAGTGTTCTTATTGCAAAGGCGGGTGAGATTTGCTGGCAGTTCGAACCCAGATATTTATGCTGGTGGTTTGCAAGGCTGCTACACTTCCAGCATCAGGACTACTCTAGTCCACTACCATTTTGTGAAGCTACTACTTATCTCTGTCAAGCTGAGGTTAGTGTAAACAAACTATTGGTGCTTTAGCTGTGATCTCTCTCCTGAGACAGAAGGGAGAAAAGGTATCCTTTGGCAAGGAACACACTGAGTTTCCTGGCTATAGGGATAACTCTGTGCTGGAAGACCTCATTGGGCCTGTTCCACATCTCCATCTTTCTGTAAGTCCACCACCAATACTGGACTCTTGCTTTTGTCTCTTTGGAGAGTAATGTGTCAGTGCAATCTTTGAACTTGAAACAATCATTCAGGAATAAGAGTTTGTTCCTGGAACCAAGCCAAAGTAGTAGATATAGTTGAGAAAATGGCTTTTCTGGGCAAAGGTTGTGTTAGCAAATGCAGCAAGCTTTAGGAAGTGAAAAGAGTCCTAAATACTTCTGTCTTGATTTTTTTTCAGCTTCAAGATGTAAGAACAGTGGTTCCGCTGCCCTTGCCTCTGCCATTCTTCCTGCTGTGGTTGCAGTTTCTATGTGCTTGGCCCACAGTCTTTGGTTCTCTGGCTGCATCCCATGAATAGCAGCCAAGAAGAGTTCACAGACATTCAGTCTCTGGAGTTCCTGTTGCTACAGAAGGTTTCAAACTTCCCTTTGCTTTCAGCTGCAACTCTCCAGCTAAGACTGGAACATTCAGTCTGGTTCATCAAAACAGACATTCCCTGGACCCATTCAGGTAGGAGGAAGGTTATCTATGGCCCTTCTGAAGACTAAGTCTGGGATACCCTTCACTGTAGGTAGCTTTTCCCTTAGGCATTCAGGAAAGACACACAGGGACTTTGGACCCTTTATTTAGTACCTTTATTTTTAGTGAGAAAGTGTCTGTCTACGGGTTGTGAAAGGCACCACAGTGGTAAAGTCAAGTGGGTAACTGTGCAGCCTTGCATATCTCCTTTGAGTGCAGGGTCCCAGGAGACAGTAAAATCTGTGGCACAGCAGTTTTTCCCAGCTGCATGATGCCATGCACCAATGCCACAGCTCTCATCTCAGGCTGATTGTCTGCATCTCACACACAGGGGACAGAAGCATGAAGCTGTGCTGAGACATGAACTTACCAGCAGAGAATCACAAGACTTGTCTTCATCTTGTTTGACTTTAAAATTACTTTCAAAAAAATCAGACAGGTCCTGTGTTCTCTAGTGGCCAATAAATGCTTGCTGGTCATTTCATGCTGAAATGAAGGATAGTCTGTGGAGCCTTACTGCTGTCTTCATGGGTGTTGAATATGACTGAGATTTGTTTACCTGCTTTTCTACTGTGCTGTTCTGAGTAATGTCTAATGCTGGAGGTTGAATCAACACCATAAATTGAAAATGGAACTTCTGATTTAGCTATAGACTCTTCTCACTTTTATGCATTCATTTGGCACTTCTGGAGCCTTAAACACTCAAGGCTTAGAGCTATGGAGTTCTCCTATCTTCAAAAAATAACAGTGTGGAAATGATAAGGAATATTTTTTGCCTGCAATTCCCCTTTCCAGCATGCCTCACTTCTTCACCCCTGGTCCTTCAACCCTACTGACGCTAGCCCTGGGCTGAGGCTATGGTCAGTGGGGTTATCTTACTGATCTAAGAAGACCAGTCATGGTGGTTTAACTTTGCAGTGGAGTCATCAATTGAGCTGAAACTCACTGACACATTTCACAAATAACCCGAGCTTTTGGGCACTGATGGTCTTGGCAGGAAGCTGGAGTTCAGTATTCACTTCCCTGTCTGAAACAGTAAGCAACAACTTATTGCTGTTATCCAAAACAGATCTGAATAGAACAGGACTGCAGAAGCTGCTGGTCAGCTGGTTAGTCAAAAGTAAGAACTGCCAAAAACACCTATATGAATTGCTTGACTCTTGAAGCAGCTCCATATAAGCTTGGTGCTCCCATTTCCTTGAAAATCTTGCAGCAAGGAATACAGAATTTAGGTACAAGAGAAATGTTAGCATTAGAAATGTAGACACTTAAGGAATTTGGATGTCATCAGGTTTTACCAGATTAAAGGGCAATCACTGGGATGCAGGCCTCAACCATTTTAACAAAGGCTTGGAATCCTTCACAAGGTGGCTTCAGCACCCTGAAAGCTTCCTCTGAGTAGTTAGCTGCTGTTTTCAGGCTTTTTTTTATGGATCTGTGCTCTTGAGGGATAGGCTGAAGGAAAACACAAAGTGAAGAGGAGGGTAGAGAGCCAAGTCTGAGGTGTTGCGATGTTCAGCTCGAGGAGGAGCTGCCTTCTGTGGTAAGGTAATTGTAAGGCACTTCAAGAGAAGTGCTGTAGATGAATTATGCTTGTGTTTTGGTCCTTATTGGTAAATTTGTGTGAGTCCTAGACAACAATCTACTTTACATCATCCTTAGAACTATAATCCTTCAGTTTGTATATACTGGTGGGTGTACACAGAATTAAACTCATATTCTTGGGAGGGGGGAATAAACACAGCAAAATCAAATGCATGACACTACATTCAAGAGACAAAGCAATTGAAGACTGAGTAATTCAATATTTTGTCAGGCTACAGTGCTCTGAAAAGTGACCCTTATCAGTCAGTACATACAGTGACTAGATGATGCAAACATCTCTTGATAGGTGGAAGCACAAAACATTCTCCTTGCTTGGGGTCCCATCTTGATGCCATTTAGACTGCTAAGAAAGTTATGCCCTTCTGCTTGCACCTAAAAATTCTCTCAAGGCCAACTGCAGATACAGTCCTGGGATAGCATGATGTTGGTTTTGCTTGTGCCAGACTTCTTTAAAGCCAGACTGGTTGCAGCTGACACAGATATTGCTGTGGTTAGATGTGCGGATAGATGTGTCTTAGCAGTTGCAACTTCCCATCCCACTGTATACTTTCAAAGACGTTTTTCTCAGAGCTCAGTTCAGCCCTCTGTCTTTTCCTGCATTTCTTTCCCATGGCAAAATAGTCTGATATTTTGTGAAATAACAAAATTGATTTTAGCCTCCACTGCTGTTCAGAGCTGGATGTGGGTCTCTGCACCACTTCTTCCATTCTCATGGCATCAGAGACCTGGCAAATTGCAGTAAAAAAAGGTGACAGACACTCCAAATAAAGTCTTTCGCTCAAACTTAATAGGCCTGAAACAATAGCTAATAATTTTCCCTAAAGACTCAAAGTAAAGCAGAAACAAAACTGCTTGCATATTCTTCAAATTATTTTCTGTCATGTTCCAAGTGATAGAGGCTCTGGAAGAGAAGAATTTGCATCCATTGCAAACACTGAAGACATGAAATCAGTTTCCAGCCTACAGAATCGGACACAGAGGCAGTTACCAGCCAGATCAATTCAATTCAATTCAGTCCAATATCAGAAGATATTCAGGACTACATGGTATTCTCAGTTAAAAAAATAGGAGTCACAATTAATTGATGATTCCAGAATTGTAGTGGTTAAATCATTTAATGTTCTCTCTCAGCTCATCTTCTCATGCCTACAGCTCTGACAAGAGAGTTTGGCACTCTGTATTCATCTGGGTTGAATACAGCAGCTCAGCTTTCAGATGAAATCAAGTTAGCATCACAGAGTATTCATTACATGCTTGATCTTACGCTTTCATCTGAGAACTCAACTATTCTCTAGAGGGGAAGCAGTATTCCTGACCAGACTCCTGGGGGCTGCAGGTCCACCTTTCTAAGGATCAGAACATGAAAGATGTTTTGTTTGGTTGAAGACAGAAGTACAGCCTTGTCTTGCTGGGACAGACAAAGCCTATTTTCACTGTCTGTGGTATCTATTTTTCTGTTTTTGTGGGACTGTTCAACTTTTCTTCCATAATTCACAGATATAAGAAAACAGTCATTGTAAAAACTCTTTATTTCAAGACATAGTTGCAAACATGAATGTTTATATTTCTAAACAATAGAAATTTATAAATCCCAGTGAAAAACTTAATCCTGTACCTATTTGAACAAAAAGTGCTGTCCTACACCTTTTGTGTTTTGAGAACAGAAAGTAACACCATCCCCTTTCAGCCATTTCTGTAGGTACTTGTGAGGGTACCTCTGTTAGGAGGGATTTGTGCTGTACCTATTCCCTCCAGGAACAGAAGGTCTCTGGAGGACCTAACAATTAGGAACTAGCTTTAAGTAAACTGAATTCTGTTAAAATTGGAAGGAAGGGGAAAGGAGGAAGAAAAATAGATGAATCTGGGTAAACATCACACAATAGAATTAATGACAAGCAGGCAGGCAACAGGATGGAGCTGAAGCCCAGCCTCCGGATCCCTAACTCATCACATGCTGCTGGAAAACACCAGACGAACACAGGGGAAAGAGGCTGAAGTTACTGTCCCATACACATTTCACCAGGAGCATTCAGACAAAATCAGGTAGGCACTCTAAATGTTTAATTAGAAAAGTTTCTGCAGAAAATCTCCCTGGAGCCAGAGAAATTGTCAGAAATATGTGTGGCCTGCCTAACTCTAGAAAGAAAATGTAAAAACTAGCAAAAGTGAAGACTAAGAAGTAATCTTAGCATTAAGAGACATAAAATCTAGAGCAGCTATAAGAACCTGAAATAATCATGTGTAAATAATAGAAGCTAAAAGTCTCCTCCACACCTGTCTAGAATGTAAAATGTTTGTTGAAGTGCTATTCCTTCTGAAACATTTTATCTTCTCAGTTTCTACAAATAAGTAAAGCAAATTACCTTACAATAAAACACTACTGGAGTAGAAAGGTTCTAATATCACACTGAGTCAGAGAGTAAGTCAGTGATATCCCTGAGGCAGGAGTGATATGAAATCATAGCTTGCATTGACATGGCTTTATGTTTCCTGAAAATCACAAACCTTTACAGTATATGTACTTTGCTCCCTACAGCTTGAAGAAAAAGATGTGTTAAAGAGTTTAATCTCTTGACAGAGCTACAAGGTAAGTGGCTGACAGAAATGCACAGTACTGTGCAAAATACTGTGGAAAAAAAATCTCTTCGGACTGGCTTATATGTCAATACTGAGATTAAAAGTTGGCAAGGGACTGTTGAAATCATTCTGGTTTTCAATTGTGACCTTGTGGGGGAGGGTGTGTTTAGTAAAATACAGCTGGGTCAGTGTCAGATGATTTGCAGTTAACAGATAGTGCAAGAATTACAAAGGACCAATATGGCACAAAGGCATCTTTTTAAGAAGAAAAATCTAGGTAGTCCCCTACACATCTGTAGTTCTAACTGTGATATGCAGGCACCAACAGCAAGAAGAGGTTTATCTTGGAAAAAGGCAAAACACTTGCCACAAAAGTGGCCCAGATTTGCAATAAAGGGCTGAGAACATAAAAAGTATCAACAAAGAAATTAGTCATCCTACTCATTCATAGTTGCTAAGATTTTTGCATTTAAGTCAAAACCATGCTAAAGCATTTTCACTTTGCAGCTGGTGATAGAGTCAAAGGGAAGCGGCACTGTGTTGTTTGATGAGGAGTAACTCCATGATCACTGGAAACTCAGTCTCTTTGGACTCTGTGTATTGACACGCAGGTTATGAGGAAATATATATTAAATATGCCCTTTTGTTGGCAAACCAGCAACAGCTCGGAGAAGAATGGTGACCATAAAGATTAGACACAAGGGGAGTTAAATTTTGTGCTCTGGTCTGTACAGTGATAAGGGAGGGCCAGATTCTGCTCAGTCATGTCCTAGGAGCTTGGTGAACATCTGCAGACATTGGCTCTGCATGGGACACCCTGGGAATGGAGGGAGTGAGGCTGTGCAAGCAAGGCAAGCTGCTCCAAGGCAGTCTGCCATCAGAGACAACCTGGTGTAGGTGCACCTCATGGTGCTTACACAGTGTTCTGAACATCACAGGGCTGTCTGCAGCGGTTTGATATTCAGAGAGAAAAAACAATGGGAAATCAATTACAACATTAGGGAGGTGAATAAACAATGAGGGAACAGGCTAAATATCAGGGAAGGAAATACAGTGGGAAATGTGTGTAAGGTGACATAGGTTAGGATAGGTTTATTATAGATAATTTTACTATTCTGTATGAATTCCCAAGGGTAGGTTTATTAGTAGCAGCAAAGAGTGCTTATATAGTAACATTTTCTCTTGAATGTTAGACGAAAAAAGCTACACTGGCATAAAACACTCTTATGGTGATACAGACCGTGTCCACTCCACCAGTCATGACAGTTGCTGAAAAATCAGATGCCTCTAAACTGAAAAAATAGGCTGATACAGAAGTGTGCCTAAATCAAGCCTTTAATTTCCTCAGCTTATTTTAGATTTTGCTGATTAGATGAGATTGTTCCATTTTTTAGTGAACTAGTTCAGCTTCTATCATCTTCAGTTTCCAAGGTTCCAATTTCAGTTTCAATCTTCAGTTTTCAGTGAACCATGTTCTATTTACAATTTATGCTAATTACATATTTGTTAGCTATTTTTGCTGCTCTGAGTATACCCAGTGTCTTAAAAGGTCCTTTCCAATTATTTGTCTAAAGATCCAAACCAAGAATAAAGATTTGTAAGATATGCCTTGGGATTTGACCTGCTGAGCATAAAAAGAACCAGTGAGGCAGAGACAAAGCACATTTCACTGCTACAGTTATGGGTGTTGAACAGAGTAAAAGATTTCTTTTCTCTCTTGAAGTAGGCTTTTTCTGAAGAATGGCATTGAGTGACCTTCTTTACCCAGACAATCCCAAGAGAAAGCAAGAATTGATCCATTTGCATCAGAAATTGCTTGAGTGCATGTCCACAAATTTCCGTGCAACAAATGAGCTGGTTGGAGTGCTGAATGAACACCTGGGCTGTACCATTTCCCACATTCAGATGAGAGAGAGCAGTACTGTCAAGGAAAACTGTGACATAATCATTCAAGTGATGAGTGAGATTCAGCATCAGGTACAGAAGATTGATAGTGACATGAAGGAAAAGCTCGAGCCAGTGCTGTACCAGAAGCTATATGACATCAAAGAGCCTGAACTGGAGAAAATTGCAATAGCTCAGAAAGTTTTTTCCATTATTCTTGGAGAAGCAACTTCAACAGCTGGGATGGTAGCTATCAAACTTCTTGGCTCCAATCTTTTAACTTTCACTGTGAGCAAGCTCATCGGTCTCCTTGCACAGATTGGGGCATCTGTTCTTGGGGGAATTAGCATTACCATTATTGGCCTTGGCATTGAAATGATCCTCCATGCCATCCTGGGAGCCGTGGAGAGGAATGAGCTTCTGACAGCTGTGAGAAGCTACGAGAAGCACCTGGCTGAGTTTAAAGCAGCCTCAGAAAAGTACCAGCGTGCCATACATGAAGTGACTTCTTTGGTGAGACAACAAGTTCAGTGAATGAAGTCAGAGTTCTCTCTTCTCCTGTGACAGTGGCTGCAGCAGCTATGCCTGAAGTAACCTTTTTGATTCATTATCGCAAATGAACTACTGATGGCTTTTTTTCTTATTAGTGGCAGCAGAGCAAGAGATGTGACAATTCTGGGAATTGGCAATGAAATATATTAATAGGAAACTGGCTTATAGGTGTTTCTGGATGGCAATGTTTCAAATACTTTGTACCTTTCCTTCACTATTTTCTGGAATGCATTGTAGATAACCTTGAACTGTAATTCATACCAGTGACAATAATACTCACTGCTGGAGCAGTGGTGGTGAGGAGGTCTGATTTTTCTCTATGTTTCTATATACATATATATACATTTATCATATACAACATGATGGGAGAAAACAATTTCAACAAGGCAATCCATGCCAACATCTGGAGGCTTCATCAGGACAGCTGTGGTTGCTAAACTCTTAGTGTGGATTAGTGCTAAATCTGATAGACTGGATTCCCTGTTCACTGAACTACTTATAAGGACTAGTTGAAGCATATTTAGCTGCTATTTCCTGTCCCATCCCTGCCTAAGGAGCCAGCCAGAGATCTTTAAATAAACTCTAATCCCAGTAGATTGGCAGGTAAGAGAAGCCTGGGCCTACAGGTACACACACACAACTTGGCCCCACAGCTGAGAGAAACCAGCTGACACATTCCAGGTGTGCCTGGCTGTGAATAACCTCTTATGCTTGGTAATGCTCTGCTCCTGCAAACCCACAGGTAAAAACTTCTTTGCAAAGCTGCTGTTTTGTTGATTGAAATGGAATTGTACAAATGTACAAGCGCCTGTAGGATTGCAGACCTATTAATGCACCGAAGTTATTTTCAAATGCTTTACCCAGTCCCACTAATGTGAGACTGCCAAGAGAAGGCTCAGATTCTGCATTTCACAATATGCTACCAAATGTCCTTATTTTTCAGATTTTAAAACAAAAGATGGAAGGAAGAACATGATTTGTAGTCTCTTGCTCTGATTTGCTGTGGATTGCTTTCTTTTGATTTTAGAAAAAAAAAGGTAATTTAAGACTTAATAAAAATGTACGTATTGTAAGACCTTTATTTTCTGTACTTTTTTTTTGTTCTGAAAACCCAATCTTAAACCAAATAATGAAAATATTAAAATCTTCATTATAGATGCAATTTATAAATTTTATAATTTTTTTATATCCATGATAGACTGATAGATACAATCTAGTCGGATTGTGTATAGGTTCCTTTTTTAGTACCAGCTTCCCCCAAACTAAAAGCATGTCCAAATTCATACATGTTTGTTAATATTCAATATTAGCAATAGTAATTTATTAATAACTAGATTATGCCTATGAAAATAAAGAAATGGGTAAGATTACAAAAGGGATAAAAGCCTAAATAGGCTGCACAACCCTTCCATTATGGAGTCCTTTTTTTCCCCCCTCCCCCACTGGTCTCACTTTAATCATCTGTTCTGACTCCTCTTTGCTTTTGTGCTCAAAAGCCATTAGATGGCGATGAAACTGCTAGCACTCGACAGCTCTGCCAGCTCTGCCAGTTACTGGGGAGAAAGTCCAGGCTTCAGGAACGTGGGTGGGTGCCAGGAACTGAGAAACTGAGACCAGCACAAGCCACACACTAGGCTATGTGCATCAGGAGAGGCAATTCAGAGGAGGCAAAAAGCACTACCTTGCGTGCATGAGGTATTGTGGTGGATGACATGGTGACCTGAGACATCATTTCTCCACAATGTGACGTTTTCTGTCTCCTGACACAAGTGGCACTCAGTTTAGAGGTACTTGCATAGAGGCAAGAGATTGTCAATAGGCAGAATAGCAATATTTGAGTGTTGGAGAGGTAGGAGTTCCTGGCTCCTGCTTTCTATGTGCAAATGTATGTTCTAAACTAGGAAGAAAAACCACCAGCTCTTTGTGAGATTCCCAATCACTGCTGTACAAGAATAGTGGAGTCAAATAAAAATGAATCTCTTGTATTTTTCAGGCAGTTTGTCCACATTTTCTTGAAAGCATGTACTAAGCAGTGTCAGGGGAAGTGGGATACACAATGAGGAACACAGAGATATACAATTTCTACTCAGCTCTATGCATATCCTTGTTCCTAGTGGACTTAAAGGAAAGCAGGCTTCCCCACCACAGAATTAATCCCTGATCTTTCTAACTGTCTGTCCAGCCTTAAACTTGGTGCTCCAAAGGTATCATAACCCATCTATTGATATTTCTTCTCTACACTCCTTGGAGCTGCATCTTGGTGTGACAGAAGTATCGAGTGAAAAATGTGAGAGAACTACTGTTCAAGTCAGCAGACACTTTTGGGAGAAAGCAGTCACGGCTGAGGCAGCACCTTTGTCCCCACTGAGCCCAGTGTTCCCACGACAGAAAGCCCCAAGCTTTGTAAGGTGCAACTAATCTTCAAAAATTCAGCCGTCCCCTCTCCAGTGACATGTTGCATGACAGGGATGTGCATGGCCACAGCTTTACATCACATCCCCTCGAGCATTCTCCCTTTGCTCAGGCTGCTGTTCTGGACAAAGGATTAAGAATTAAAACTATGATATGCGTGTTCCAAGTCAGAACAGCCTCAAGGAAGAAAAGAAACTAAACCAGCCCAAGCCAGTCTAAGCTGCTTTCAAACCGGTGTGGAAAAACAGTATGGTTGCAAGCAAAATCTGCCCTGCAGAAAGTTCTTTCTGGTAACAAGAATAATGTAAAGAGAACAGGCCAAAGAGACACAAGGTGAGGATGACTCTGCTCTGTGCAGAGCAAGACTCCCTAGGCACTGAGAGCTTCTGAAGCCTTGGCTCCAAGGATTCTCCTGGACTAGCTATCTGCTAACTTGGATTTTGTGCAGTGTGGGATGGATGTTGGCATTATTATGATACACAGCTTATAGTCTTTTACCCATCCTGCAATGATCCTTCATAAACTTCCAAGTTTGCCAACTGAGACTCCATTATCTGAAAAACTGCAATAACATTGTCTTGTATGGCATGTTCACCAGAAGTGTGTGGGGGGGTGGTCTACAAATCCTGCTCAGAGCTCTGACCACCTCTGCTCCCAGGTGCTGCCTGTGCAGAGAAAACTGTCCTTCCTACACCTCTCCCTGGCATGCTAATTCTTTAATCCTGCACCTATATTTTATTGCTTGCACCCTGATGTTTCATGGATCTTTATCCTGGTTCTTTGTGTGCTGTGGACTTTTGCTAGAAATTGTACTTTGGACGATGATGCAGAACAGCTCCTACACGGTGTTCCCCAGCCTCACCAGTTCACCACAAGGGGAGCTGAAGGAAGAGACAAGTAACAGAGTAGCTCCAGTGGTCCCTGATGGGACCAGACTTTCTCCTGTTCCCTTAGTACAGCCTGAGCTCCCAGATGAACGTCATCCAGTCACTTTTTCCCAGTAGTCCCGTGGAACGGCGGCTTGCCCAAGAGAGGGATGCCAGCCCCGCTCACAGGGCAGCAGCGCTGCCTCGAGGCCAAATCCTACAACAAACCCATATGACAGACCTGAGGCTGTGGGCAGCTCCCTCCTGCTCCCGCAGCACTTTGCGTTTATTCCCCATGGACAGAGACTTCTCACATGCCCTTTGGCTCTGCCTTGTTTCAGGGCGGGGGTGGTGGGCACTTTGTGGGATCTCCCCTGGAGAGTGCGGGAGAACAGCGCCCTCGACGACCACGTTCACAGGCCTTCCCTTCTGTCCCTATTCCCGCACTGGCCTATTCCAGTCTTTTTCCAGCACTTGCCTTGTCGGCGTAGGGCTCTCTCACCCGTATCCCTCCCCAACTCTGTCTTCACCTGCTCTCAGGGCTCGGCGGGGCTGGCTGGGTACAGCCTGTCTCTGTTTCTGTCCCTTTCCCTATCCCTGTCCCCGCCCCTGTCCTTCTCCCTATCCCTATCCCTGTCCATGCCAGCCCCCGCTCCAGCCCCGCCTCCTGGCCCCGCCCCAGTCCAACCACAGAGTCGGAACCTCCGAGGGGGAGCGAGGGGCGGCGGAACCATAGAGTTGGGGCGGCCCCTTCCGGAGCGCGGTTCCGCGCGCAGCCACACGGTGCCGGTGCAAGATGGCGGCGGGGCCGCGCAGGCGGGCGCGGGGCTGAGAGGCCGCGGCTGCAGCGGGACGGAGCCCGGTCCGGCCCGGCGGAGGGGTGAGAGCGGTGGGCGGTGCTGGGTTGCGAGGAGAAAAGAAGCGAGGAGAAGGCGGTGGTTTGCACTCCCGTCTTCTCTTTCTCCTTCTGTCGGGGGAGGAGAAGGGAGGGCTTTCTGCCCCGTTCCTCAGTGGCCAAAAAAGTCATAAATTTAGTGCTTGATTTTTATTTTTTTTTCCACCTTTGTATGTTAACTCGTTGCATTGAAACTCTTTGTTTTGAGTCCTAAGAAGATTTGGGATCGAGGTTTCAGAAATTTATTCTCTTTCCCTTTACCCTTTAAATGGTAGAAATGTGGGAAATACGGAGTGTAAATGTAACTGTTACCTCTGTGTGGTGAGCTTCCCACCTAAAGAAATGATAGTGTCTTGCAAAAAAACCCCAGTATTTTGTCAGGCAATTAGGAGTGGAGGTAGAGGGAGAGCAAAACTGAGAGAGAAGAAGCATCCCGGGCTGTAGTTTGAACGCTTAGATAGTCATCTGTAAGGTGAAGAAATGTCAAAAGACAGGAAATAATCTTTTCCAAAATAACCCTTTCTTTGGTCATCACAACACAGCTTGAAATAATGCTGATGGAGACAGAGCACAAGTGGGCTCTGGGGAGGTGAAGAAGACATGGATGTGTGTGGCACACCTGCTGATGGATACAGTGGCTACTGGGGAGGAACAGCAGTGGCAGCTTAGAATCTGAGGAAGGGAGGAAATTTGGGGGGAAACATTTGCAACAGAGGTGAAAACTGGAGAGCTCTTGTGAGAGTAAATGAGAAACTGAACTCTGATATGCTCTTAGAAAAATAGAATATGTGTTTCTGCCCCCCCCCGCACCCCTCCACAGTGTAAACACAAAGCTTCTTGGTTTGCATATTAGTGTGAATATTGACAATTATCAATTAGTTTAAAATTATTTCTTAGTGAAGTAGTAGTAAGTAGGTACTTAGTTAAATTAATAGTATTTAATTAGAGTAGCATGAGCTCGGAGTTAGGTGTTTGAGATATTTGAGGGTGCAACTTCAGTGCAATGAGAGAAGAGAAATAATCATAATTAAGCTATCAGTGCATAGGACCTGAAACTGTATAATCTTTTCCAGGTCTCTCCCTATTTTTTAAGTTCGTTTTTTTGAGGCAGAAGAAAAAAGATCAAAATGGGGCGGAGATCTACATCATCCACCAAGAGTGGGAAGTTTATGAATCCCACCGATCAGGCCCGTAAGTATCCATAAAAGCTAAGCAGATGGGAATGGGGGGAAGCAGATAAAAAGCTTTTTCTGAGGATAAGATCCTCACTCGTGAATCAGAACTGAGTGTCCCTAACTTGAAAAACATCTCAGTTTTGGCTGAGAAGGCTTCTTGCTTTCATGCTGTTGCTTCTCTGAGTATTTCTCTCTTGGTTCTCACTGTGGTTATCAGTTTGTATTTAGCTGTTAGTTAAACTGCAGGCTGCTTCCTGGGACAGAGTTAATCTGACTGAGTTTGGAATTTGAGGAACATGTCAACTTTTGTAGGTGCTCTGGTTAGATGAGGGAGTTGTTTTAACTGTTTTTTTTTGCTTTTGGTAACATGTCAGATGTTATCAAGGCTAAGTACATAAAGAAAATCTAGACTTACATGGTGGAAATGCTTTATTTCAGATGCATACTCAAAGCCTAGATATTTTTCAAGTGTGTTGTCTGTTGACTCTGTTTCAGCTTCTGTGCAGCAATCTTTTCATGGTTGCACGTATTACTATGACTTCTGTTGTCTGTTCTATTTTTTGGAAAAAGTTCTACTTCTGGAGACATGAAGACTGCAGTATCTCCTTTTTTTTTCTGTATAAAACATGTGAAACAGAAATCTATTTCATGCTGTATTTCTCTCTCAGTGGGAAGTTGAGTTACAGTTACAGTCTTTGAAGATGAGTGAGCTGTTGAGAAACAGCACTAGTCTTGATGAAGGAGAGATTCTTCCATTTGATTGTGTCTTTCAAGTTGTTATTTTCTTTTTCTTTCCCCCTCTAGGGAAGGAAGCTAGGAAAAGGGAACTAAAGAAGGTAAATAAAGAGATTGAGAACATTTAGTTGGCGTTTCCTGTACTGTGTATCGTGTTTGTGACTGTAATGGGCTGTGGCTGATTACTAAACTACAGATGTTTTGGTTGGTATCCTAGGATTGACTTTGGAAAATACTATCCAAACAAGTAGTTTAAGAAAACAGAAATCTTGTTTTGAGTAAACATGTCTCATCACCTGCTGGTTTTTAACTTGTAAATTTTTTTTAAATATTATTGTAAGTAGTTAGGAGTAAAATTAAAAAGAAAAAAAAACAAAGCCAGCAAACAAGCAACAAGCCCAATACAAAAAAAACCAAACAACAAATAAACCACCCAAGACTCACACACTGTTTAGTGTTTTACTCTATTTTGTCAGTTAGTTATTGTGTTGATTGTATGTGTCTTAATTGAATGAATTATAGTAGCATTTGTAATTATCAAGATAGTGGAATTAAAATTACCAGGAGTTTTAGTTACCTTTGCTTCTGATTTGTGTCATGGTGAACATTTGCAGGGCATTTTGAGGTGTGGTTTTTTCTCCAGACTGGAAATATTGAGAAAGGGTAACAGATGTTCTGTGTCTTTCTTCTGTGACACTTTTCTGATCTGCTTGATCCCTGATCTTAGAACAAAAAGCAACGAATGATGGTACGAGCAGCTGTACTGAAGATGAAAGATCCAAAGCAGATTATCCGGGACATGGAAAAATTGGATGAGATGGGTGAGTAAGAGGTACCAGGTGTTGGACTTAGGCAGTGGTTCATGTAGATGTATAACTTAGTTTTAAGGGATGACTGGGGAGACTAAATAGAATATTTCCTTTCCTGTTAGAAGGGAGATTAATGCTGTTAAAGCTGGAGATTAATTACAGTTTAAGGTGATGTGGTGCCATCAAAAAGGACTTTTTTCAAAAAGATGTCTGATAAAAAGCATGAGTAGTGTGTGTGATATAACTTAGAGTTGAAGGAGAGTGTTGTCATAAGGCTGAAGACTTCCTGAAAATAGGGTTTGAAGATGTTTTTGCTTTGAGTTGATTTCATTCATCACAGTTGTGCAGTAGAGTAATTTATGAATTTTTTTTGTCATTTATTTACTGTCTTGGATCAGAGTTTAACCCAGTACAGCAGCCACAACTTAATGAAAAAGTGCTGAAGGATAAACGCAAAAAACTCCGTGAGACTTTTGAACGTATCTTGCGGCTCTACGAGAAAGAGAATCCTGACATCTATAAAGAACTGCGCAAGTTGGAAGTAGAGTACGAGCAGAAGAGATCACAACTCAGCCAGTATTTTGATGCTGTCAAGGTAATGCTTAATATATTTCAGTCTTGTAGCTGTCGTAGTGTTATTCTCTTTGTCTGCTCATTAGGTGGGACAGTTACAAAGGAAGGAGCTTTATTAGAGACCAGTGCCATGTAGCCCATGTGAAATACTTACAATAATTTGCACAGTACCTCCAATTAGAGCATTTCAGTGAGGACAGTGTGGCTGTTGTCAAGCCACTGTTTGTCTCTGATATACTGATCTCATTCAACATGAAAGGAGGAAAGGGAAATTTATGTTGCAAATCAACAATATCAGCATTTTGTTTTCTGTATTAAAGAAAGAGCAAGCCTGTGAGTGTGCAGTTGATATATCTGTGAATTTCTGCTAAATCTCTTGCTGGAAATAATGAGAAGCCTTTGGCATTCTTTTAAAGATCTTTCTCTAACATTCTTCCTTGCTGTATTCTAGAACATAGTGATGTGCAAGTACAAGGACTAAGACTTCTTGGTTTTTTTCCTTTGGAATATGCATCAGTGTGGGATTTGTGCTTGCTGAGTACTCAAAAAATACAGCCACACTTGTCTGCAGTCTCTTAGTTTTGGAGACTGAAGGTCTGAAGGGAAATAGAAACATGAATACTGAAGCCTTTCATAAGTGCATTGCATGTGCTTTGTTTTGCATTGAAAGCTTTTACTGCTGACACTTTCCCAAATTTCTTTCATAGGCTGCTGCAAGATAACATGCCCTAAGAACAGACACCTTTGACAAATGATAGCAGGTCCCATGTGTTCTGTACTCTCTGAGGTAATGAGGTTGTGCAGTAGCTTCTATGGGAGTAACCTGTTCTTTCTCTTTTTTTTTTTTTTTTTTTACCCCTCCTTTACAGAATGCTCAGCATGTTGAAGTGGAAAGTATCCCCTTACCAGATATGCCTCATGCTCCCTCCAACATCCTCATACAGGACATTCCCCTTCCAGGGGCCCAACCGCCTTCTATCCTCAAGAAGACGTCAGCCTATGGGTAAGTGGAAAAAGAAACTGAGGGGAAGTGAAGAGGAAGCACCTCTGTTACTGGGAAGGAGCTAGGGGCAAAAGCAGAGGTAATATTGACTTGCAGAAGTCATGAATTCGGAACCAAAGTCCTTTTTAATCTTTCCCTACTCTTACAGGTTTTTGTTTAAATTCCTTTAAGTTAAATACTATGCCTTCTAGTTTTGGGCTTTTTGCATATTGGTAAAACCTAAAACCCTGCCACTTTGAACATAAATGCCCCTTAAATTGCCATGTGTGTTCTTTTGTCCTGCTAGCATATTCAGTTTATATGAATAGTTCGTATAAACTCCCAGTTTGCTTGTTTATTAATTTTTTTCATTCTAGTACTAGTTTTTTCTGTTCCCTTCTGAATAGCCTTCTGTTTTCACCATCTCTGTGATTACTTCATTCCTCTTCTGTGGTAGGATTCAATCTTTGCTTTTTTTCATTGTTCTCTTCAGTTGCTTTCTGAGAAGCTTTTGTCTGATCTTCAGCAGTCATGTCTTTGTATGAGGTTGTAAAGTCCTTGTGTCAGATCTATACTTTGTAAATGTTCACGTTTCTTTTTAGAAGGCTGCTGTGCAAGCAATGATGAGAGAAGGCTAAATAATTCTATTAAGGGCATGTTTACTTTTGTTTGCGTTCCTACATTTCTCATTTCCTTTCTTATTTCCAGACCACCGGTTCGGTCCATTTCTGTACTTCCTCCTCCTGGGCTTGGTGTTCCACGTTTACCTCCAGGCAGGAAGCCCCCTGGACCTCCACCAGGGCCACCCCCACCTCAGGTCCTGCAGATGTATGGCCGTAAAGTGGGTTTCACCTTGGAAATGGCTCCTCGAAGGCGAGAGGAGGAGATTTCTTACAGTTCTGAAGCAGGTAAGAACTTTCCTGTTACTGTCTGGAGTTTTCCTTGACCTGTTTTGCTATGTAGTGTGCCCTAGACAAGATATTCTCTTGGCAGTATGGGTGTTAGTACTACTTGAAGGACTTTTCTTAAATGAGTGCGCCTCTGAGGTGATTCTGATATATTCATAATATCTGCAGTTTTGTTTACTAGGTATGTTGAAACTTCTGATTACATTTTTCATTTTTTTTTTTCTGTTAGGTTGCACAGATTGGATATATTCCCATGTGGTCTTAACAGTGCTGAAAGATTGTACATATTATCCCTTCAAAAAACCCAGCTATTGTCAGAGAATTCTTCCTTTTAAAAAACCCACCAAATAAACAAAAATCCCAGACCAACCCACCTCAAACCAAAACCACAACAACAAAATCCCCAGCCAACCCTGAGTGTGCATTTGCTAGGAGAACCTAGGTCTTCCTTTTCACACAGTTGCTGTATCATCCTTAGAAACTTTTGCGAATGGATGGATTAGCTTTGTTTCATGCCAGAAAGCATCAAAGTATTTCAGTGGTGGGCAATTGCTGAATAGAAGTTAATGAGTTGCAGTAGCAGTTGCCAATTAACCAGCATGCTAATAGGAAGTCTTATAAATACATTCTCCAAAATATTCTTTCAGAATATGTGCTAAGCAGTAAAGGGATGACAGTTTGTCCGTGCTGTTGCTAGGGGGAATTTTCTTACTGTAGACGTACAAAATGTTCTTTCACAGCAGCGTATTTGGATTTTATGCATTTCCTAATACTTTGCTTTCTGCAGGACAGCGAGGGCATGATGATGATATGTCCAGCACTAGTGAAGATGAAGGTTATCCTGAGGATATGGATCAAGACAAACACGATGAGAGCAGCGATGATAGTGACAGCGATAGGTCAGATGCAGACAGTGAAGGCGACGACTTCCTGCATCGTGACAATGACAAGGAGAGGGAAGGTGGTGAAGAAAAGAAATCAGGTATGGGGGGAACTTAGAGATTCGGGTTTGATTTTTCAAAAGGAAAACACTACTTGGTAGAGTTTATCTGCTCTCCTGACTGATGATGTATGTGTCATTTATTTAGTCAGCTGCTCTGTTCTAACTCACCTAAATTCCAGCTGAAGGATTTTTATTAATAGATGAGTCAGAAGGAAGCACTTCTAGAATGGTCTAGAAGTGGAGCAACTTTCAGATAAACCTGTTTTCTTAAAAGTTGAGTTAGCTTATAGCTCATAAGCCATTTTTCACCTGAAGCATTGCATTGGCAGGGTACCCTACAAAATTAAGCCTCAGTATAAAATATGCTCACTTGCTTGGGGGAGACCAATTGATAGAGTACTAGGCTAGCAAAACTTCAAATAGTCAGGAACACCAATGTTAACTCTTATGTAAGGAGCATCATTATGTTAGAATGATATGTTATCCATAACAGGTGTAGACATAACTCTATCTGATTTTTATTATTTTCTTCCTACGTCCTGCCACCCTTGTCCGTATTTTGGTTTCCCCAGGTCATAGTGTCCGGTTTGCAGACATGCCTGGGAAGTCACGAAAAAAGAAAAAGAACATGAAAGAACTGACTCCACTCCAGGCCATGATGTTACGAATGGCAGGTGAGTAAGATGGATATAGTATGAGGTGATATGCCATTACAGAGTAAACATTTTACTGTCTGACCTGCTTAGAGTATCAGCTGTGGTTAGGTATTTGGTTTTGTTGTTTGTTTGGGGGGTTTTTAATTTATTTTTGGTTAAGTAGTGTATGCACTGTGCATAGCAGAGTTGAAGTTGAGAGTAGCAATTTACTGAGTTTTTTCTTCTCAACCTTTTCTTGCTTAACTTTTAAACAATTGCTCAAATGAAATATGAACCTGTTGGTGAAAGAGAAAGAGTAACATTGTGTGCTCAGCCTGTAACCTATAAGGGTTTGTACTCCTTAAAAATACCCTTTTACTGAAATAAGTTAACCAATAAAGATTATTTTTTGTTTGTTTTAGAAAGAAACTCCAATATCTTTCAAAGGTGTGGGAGTTTCTTTTACATGGGGACTGTGTTTGTTTTGAGATTGTGTCTCCAACCCACTGTCCCTGTTGCCTTACCTCCACACAAACTCCCATAAACCATAGATCAAATAGCTACAGTTTGGGTTGGTAGTAGAAGCTTCAGATCTCACAGGAACAGATAGCTCTTGTTCTCAGAGCTCTATCTAGAACAGTGATTATTCTTCTATTATTATTTTTTGTTTATTTTCATTTTCTGTTTAACAATAAAATGTGGTCAGATGTCTGCCCTTTGAAGCAAAGTGTATCTTTCTTTTTCTTCTTTTATTTTGTGTGCTCAAGTTTCTTTGATGTTCACAAAGATGTTACGCGTAGACAGATTTTATAACTATATGCCCATATCCAGGTCAGGAAATTCCAGAAGAAGGGAGAGAAGTGGAGGAATATTCAGAAGAGGAGGAGGAGGAGGAAGAGGAATCAGAGTCTGAAGAGACATCACAACAACAGCAGCAGCAGCAACAGCTCAGTGAGGAAGCTCTGGCAGAGACCGGGTCATCTACTGCAGCTTCCCAGACACAACAGCAGCAACAGGCTGCGCAGACTGTTCCTCCAACTCAGATACAGGCACCTCCTATGCCTGGGCCTCCTCCGCTAGGACCACCTCCAGCCCCTCCACTGAGGCCCCCAGGCCCACCCACCGGCCTTCCTCCTGGCCCTCCACCAGGTGAATACTTGATTTACTCTGGTTTGAAGGATGCAGGCTCTCAGTACTACAGGCAGTGGTATCAGTTTGGGAGCTTTGAAGCTGCAGAACATGTTGCAGATGGAGTACACGTGCCCAGTGTGGTAATTACTGAGACTGTATGGTCTGTCAGCAGTCTCTTGATGCTGTACCTTGCTTTTGAGGCATCAAGCTCCTGTAGCTGAGTCTACCTGATGGGTTCTGTCTTTGTCAGAGGCAACACAGGCTGCAGCAGAGCCAGTGTATGAAGTGGAGTAAAATGGCAAAAGTACTTATTTTTAGGTCGGAAGAACAATCAAATGCCACAGAGGAAAGTTTTCTAGCTGTTTAAATTCTGACAAACTCAGCTCAGTAGCTGTTTTCAGTTACTACTTCATTATGTGGGGAGGAGTCTTTTTTCCAAGTAGGAGAAGATACTATTTGACTATTATGAAGAACCTTTAACTCTATAACTGCTGCCTCTTTTAGAGATTTTTAAAAATTCTATTTAATCTGGCAGCTGGCTAATACAGCTTTCAAGTTGCTGTTGAAGATCTTTACAATTAGCTGATGACACAGTTGCTGGGGTATTTTTTTAACTATGAATTAAATTTCTCTTTCGTTGTATGCATGCTTTCAGGAGCTCCTCCATTCCTGAGACCTCCCGGCTTACCAGGATTGCGTGGGCCTTTGCCTCGACTGCTGCCACCAGGCCCCCCACCTGGGCGACCACCTGGTCCTCCCCCAGGCCCCCCACCAGGTCTGCCCCCAGGTCCTCCTCCACGTGGTCCTCCTCCTCGTCTGCCCCCTCCTGCTCCACCAGGTAAAGTGTTCTATTTGTTTCTGCGCCAAGTCTCTTCTTGCTTTATTTTCCCAGTTTGTGCTGTGGTGATCAAACCAGTGAGTATAATTGGTGGCCAGTTAGCCTTTGTTCCTGTCTGTGTGGCTGCGTTGTGCTTTATGCTGTTACACTTTTCTGTGTAATAACAACAAGTAAGTGCTCTGTATAGTTTGGTGGCAAGAAATCTGTCCTGAAAAAGGGAATTTCAGATTTTAAACTTTTGCTCTGCTGGACTCTTTCTGAATAAGCTCTGCATGCTATAATGGTTTTCCAATAAATGAGTTGAAGATTGGGATATTTATTTTTTCTACCTGGGTCAGACATTTCTGATGACTCTGAAATTGCAGTGGGATGGATCATCAAGAAACTATTATTTTCAGATTATAACTTTGAAATTTGAAATGGAGCAATGAACAAGCTCCTGTTGCTTTCAGAGTCTGAAGAGCAGCATTTTCAACCCAGCACTTGGTGCAGGGTTGAAAACATTTTTATTTTTTTTTTACATTTTGTTTTTAAGCCAGTGCTACTGCATCTCGTTGAGGGTTGTTTTGTTTTGGTTTTCTTTTTGTTTTTTTTTCTTGGCATTCTGAACCTGTGCACTTTTTTTATGAAATAATTTAAAATTCCCAGGTGTGGAGACAGCTCATGGTTTCTTTTCTCCTTACAGGTATCCCTCCTCCTCGCCCAGGCATGTTACGGCCACCTCTGGTGCCCCCACTAGGACCTGCCCCACCTGGGCTCTTTCCACCAGCTCCCATTCCAAATCCTGGGGTACTGAGCGCCCCTCCCAGCTTGATTCAGCGCCCCAAGGCGGATGACACCAGTGCAGCCACCATCGAGAAGAAAGCCACGGCCACGATCAGTGCCAAGCCGCAGATCACCAATCCCAAGGCAGAGATCACTCGCTTTGTGCCCACTGCCTTGCGAGTGCGCCGGGAGAATAAAGGGGCTTCAGCTGCCTCCCAGAGAAAACAAGATGATGAGCCTGCCCTCCCGTTAACCAAAGCTGTCCCCAAGGCTGGATCGTCTGCCCCTATCTCTGTACAGACAAAGGATGATGTGTATGAAGCCTTCATGAAAGAAATGGAAGGTCTCCTGTGACCTGTCATTGTCCTAGTCAGCTTTCCTGCCCCTCTGGACACGGATCAGATCACTGTGGAGGGAGGAGAAGGGAAAGTCCTCCTGCAAGCAATGAAAGGGCTCACGTGACAGGGAATAGTTCCCTACCCCCAGGTTAACTTGCCAGTGTGCTGTGAATAGAGACCGCTACAGATGGGGTGTGGCTGGGGACCTCCTCTCAGAGCTAGAGCATTTCCACTTGGTGAAAGGAAATCACAGTAAAGAAGGCAATGCCGCTCCCCTCAAGTCCTCCTCCTTCCTTGGAGGGAGATAATGATATTCTGGGGAGGGGAGCGTGGGATAGAGGGGTGACTATGCTCTGCCTGAATCCTTGCACACCCCAAGTGCTCTGGTGAGGGTAGTGGAACAGGTTTTTAAGGAGCCAGAAAAGTGTTAGCAGCATTTCATACACAAATGGTTGTCCAGTTTTTGTTTTCTGTACTGGTTGTTTTTTCTGTAAATATTTTATAATCATATTTTTTAGTTGCAGTGAGGTTGATGAATCATCTTTCTTCCAGGGTGGTCAGGGAGGTAATTTGTTGCGTATACTGTACACTGGAATTTTGCACCCTATCCCCTTTATGGTCATCTTGATGGATTGTCATGGGCTGGGGAAACTTCATGTTGTCTTATGAAAGACAATAAACGTTCAGTGTATCAAAATACTGGTTTCCTTGTGATTTGTGTAAAACTAGCAGGCAGGTGGAAAGGAGGGAGAGTTCTTGGCTGGCCTTGAGAGACGATAGAAGCATTCTGAACCTCAGGAAAGAAAAACTAACTACATTGTAAATTATACATACTTTTTTTTTCCACTGAACTTCTACTATATTCTTGTTTTTTAGTTCCTAAACATCCCTTTCAACCTTTAGCTAGTAGCTAAGTAGTTTCTAGTAGCTGATAGCATGTAAAAACTGAAGTCCTGTAGTACTACTAATAATTACAAAATGATTTCTTCTATATACTCTTATTAAAAGGTTTGCTTCATATCAAGGCTCAGATAACCACTGGATGCATCATGGACAGGCTACCATAAGTAAAAATTGGTTAACAATTTTAATGTTGAGATTAACAGATAATTTTACTTGTGGATAATATTAGTATTAAGATACCAGACTAGCATCTACCATATTCTCTATGTAGATGAACCCTTCTCTGGTGGGGTAGAGTGAACACTTGCTTGTTGCTGTACCCATCCTCTTCTGGCTGAGGTGAAAGGCTTTGAATTTTTGCTACATGTTAAATGCGCTCAAAGAGGGGGTTAAAGAAGGTAGGTAATTACCCTCGACTGATAGACCTCTAAGATGGCTTTGGGGTGTGTGTGGAAAGGGGAGGTGAGATGGGAGTATGTACTTATGATGGCACTGGTCACGGACACAATCATGTAATGCCATTTTTACTGCTTCAGAACAGATGTTCTCAGCTCAGGACTACTGGTAACATAAGCCCAGGCCACCTCTCCTTTTTTTTTTTATTGTGGTCATGTAGGGTTTGAGGTTCTTCTCTGTAATACAACCTCCATCTTGTGCTCACATTTTTCATCTGTAGCTCTGAGTAGTGTTCACAGAATAAGAAATGATAATGGGGAGGAAATGGGCTGGGAAGGGGCTGAGACACCGAGAAGCGATGTGACTTGCCCAACTAACCAAGGTTAGTGACCGCATAAAGATGGGAATAGAAAACAACGCCTAAGATGAATCAATTCATTATAATCCATTGAATCATATCATTATGCAGAGATTCATCCAAAATGTTATTAAACCCTCAGAAGGGGGACCTGGATTTAGTTACCCAGAAGTAAACAAATAGTGACAGTACTTTGCATGTGCTATGAACAACTTCTTATTTTGCTTTGTTTGTAATCCTGCTGCAGCTGGCATGCCCTGTACAACTTAGATCAGAATTCCTGTTATTGTACCCTTCTGGAAAGAAGGATGTGCTTCTGTCTTGATCTCTGAGTTGCAAAGTTTAAATGCAATCTTTTGGGGGTTTAGTGTTTTTGTTTGTTTTTATTGTTGTGGGGTTTTGTTGGAGTTTTGGGTTTTGGTTGTTTGGTTTTGGTGGTTTGTTTTTTTTTTTGGTTTTTTTTTTTTTTTTTTTTTTTTGGTTTTTTTTTTTTTTTTTAAATTGTATCATGGATAGCCTGGTGGGAGTCATGTCTTGATCCTTGCCTGAATCTATTACAATGGTAGCACCCAGGGTAAGTAGCACAGTCTTGAATGCACGCTACCCCACTGTAATTTTATGATACCCATATCATCTGTTGTGCATTAAAAAGAAAAACCATTTAGAATTAGATTTAGAATGCAAAAACATCAAGGAATGAAGATGGGAACAACATAAAAAACCCCAAACAACCAAGTAGCCAGAATTTACGGAAATAAGAAAGTAGAATCCCATGCTATGGGGAAAATGGAGGAAGAGCCTGTTGTACAACACTGGTGTGACAGAAGGACGTGACTAAGTCCATTGTCTGCCCTTGCTCACAGTGTATGGAAGAAGAGAAAAATATGCCAGGAAATAAAGAGAAAGCACGGGCAATTCCTAAATGAACACAAATCTCTTTTGTAAGACAGGGCTAGGTCATACCAGATAAACATCCTAAATGTTCAGGAAATCACTTCAGCTTACAGGTGCAGTGAGCTATTCTCCACTTTCAGTAGCAGTGTGACAGCCTGACTTCTAATGCTCTTCAGAAAAGCCTCCAATTATTGTGGCCGATTTTAGAGCCTAAACTAAACAGAGTCTAGTTTAGAAAGCAGACATCGATTATTCTATGCAGGGTACAAGGTGGAGATTTCCACAAATCAAGCACACCAAGCAGTAAAAAGTTACATCTTTCATACATTAAAATTTACATGAACCCGCCTATCTAATAAATATTCTCCGCCCACCTAATACATATTTATGTCTGATGTAATCTTACGCAATGCTTGAAACACAAAGTGCTTTTCTTTATTAAGCAACTTGTATTGTAGAAGTTATCTGACGACATCCGTTACGTTTACAAAGGGTGAGAAGACTCAGCCTGGAAACATAATTCAGCTTGAAATCATCAATACTAGTTTGATTACAGCAATATTGGAGTAATTCCTCTCTAATATCAGAGAAACCTCCTGTATTACGTGTTCCTACCTAGTGTCTACACATATCGGCAGTGCTGGGTTGCAGATGTTCCTACCGAAACGAAAGTTTCTCCTTTATAGTAATAATAACAAATTTTTAAGGTAGCCCTGTAGCAGCACTTCTGAGGTTTAAAACACAGGACTGTTTCTAAAACGACAGCGATGGCTTTAGCAGAGTTCCCCCCGTTTCCGGGAGGAGGCTGCGCGCCTCTGCTCTCCTGGGGCAGGCGCGGACACGTTTCCCTGGGAGGCGGGCTCACGGGGCGCTCGGTGCCAGCGCTGCCGGTGCCGGGGCGGTCGCGGGGCGCGGGCGGAGGTTCGGCCCGGCCCGGGGGCGGCTCGGCCGCCGGCGACTCCCATTGGGTGGATTTGGATCCGCGGCGCCATTGGTCGGAGCGGGAGAGAGCGCGGCGCAGCCAATCGACGAGCAGAGCGGGGCGCGCGGGGAAGCTATAAGAGGGGCCGCGGGTGGGGTGCGGTGACACGTGATCACGTCACTTGGAGCGGCGTCGGCAGCAGCGTCGGGAGCGATGTCCGGGCGCGGGAAGCAGGGCGGGAAGGCGCGGGCCAAGGCCAAGTCGCGCTCGTCGCGGGCCGGGCTGCAGTTCCCCGTGGGCCGCGTGCACCGGCTGCTGCGCAAGGGCAACTACGCCGAGCGGGTGGGCGCCGGCGCGCCCGTCTACCTGGCGGCCGTGCTCGAGTACCTGACGGCCGAGATCCTGGAGCTGGCGGGCAACGCGGCCCGCGACAACAAGAAGACGCGCATCATCCCCCGCCACCTGCAGCTCGCCATCCGCAACGACGAGGAGCTCAACAAGCTGCTGGGCAAGGTGACGATCGCGCAGGGCGGCGTGCTGCCCAACATCCAGGCCGTGCTGCTGCCCAAGAAGACCGACAGCCACAAGGCCAAAAGCAAGTGAAACAAACCTGAGGAGCGTTCCCACCTCAAAAGTAACCCAAAGGCTCTTTTCAGAGCCACCCACTTTCTCATTAAAGGAGCTGTACATCCTAGCAAAAACTATAGCAAAAAAAAATCTCCAAGTAGCCCCCTTAAAAAGCCTAACGTAATAACAAGTCCAAACCAAAAAAAACCCTGCCCCAAGCCCTTTATTTTAACTCTTCAAAACGAAATTAAATTTTAAAAATTACAATGTAACATATCAGTTGCTGCTACATACATGCCAAAACCCGAGATTTATTTCATGTGAAAGGAATCACTTTTCTCGGGGAGGGGGTGAAAAAGATGAAGTTTACTAATACCGTATGAAAGAACCCACAACCCCATCAGGCCTCTTTTTTTCCACTCATCCCTATGTGAAGCTCAGGTAACTCACTGATGTCTTGAAAAACAACCCTGCCCCTCTAAACAGTCTTCAGGCTTACAGACTTTTTGGTTTCGTTTTCTGGTGTTTTGGGTTTGGTTGTGGTTTTTTTTTTTTTTCCTTTTAATCAATGGGCATTCTGAATTATCAATTTTTAATTATATTTTTATTTTTAAAAAGTCTTTGTCTGATCTGTGAGACCATTTTCTGCCTCAAATCTGAAAGTTTGAGAATAATTGGTAATCACACTGGACAGGCAGTTTGAGGTGAAAAGGACTGTTACCAGTTTTGATTCTACCTTATACATGGTGCTGAACATTGCCATAATTAAGTTGAAACAGAAACAGGAAATTTCTCTTATTGGTCAAAACCCATATTTTAATAATTATCCATTTGAAAATATAAATTACTGGAATCATAAATTCTAGTATCACCAACAGTTACAATAGCAAGAGGCAACAAGGAGTTCATAGGCCTTTCGCAAAACAAAGGGTTGTACTCACATATTAACACACCAGAGAATACTTCTTTTAATTCTCTGTACTCTGAAAAATAATGTGCATTTATTTTTAATTGAAGTGTGCTCTTGGCAAAATGCAGCTGAAGAGACGGTCCCCCTCTTGCTAGCACAGCCAGGTGTTTCAGTAAAGCAGATACATCAGCTGGATAGGCTGTTTTTAATATTACTTCCAATGCAGGGATCAGTCACTGAACAGTAAGAAAACGGAATATTTAGGAATCTGCTGTGAAAGAGGAGTCCTAATGGATCACTTGAGCATGTTTTATTGTGTAGAAGTATGGGAAAATTCAGCTGCAGCAGTGTCTCCTTAGGTAACCATGACTCAGATTTTCACCAATCAAGCTGTATCAAAATAAAAACACTGACGAATTACCAAGTGTTAGGCCACTGATTATGATTATTAACAAAAAGTGGCCGTGTTGAGTTCTTATGTTACCTAATTTAATAAGAAATTAAGTATTTCTGTAGCAGAGCATGAGGGAACCATGTCTGCATTGTGTACACTGAGCAACACAGTACAAGCTGCTATGCTGTAAAAAGTCATCTCCTTCTGGGGCACAAACAGCCCTTCACAGGACTTTAATCTGCTTCTTGCCTTGCTGCATAATGCACTAGTTCAATTTATTTTAATTATTTTGAAAGAGGTGAAGTATTTTGGACAAAGGAGCTAATTTCTAATCCATATTCAGTGCTCAAGATGAGCCTGTGTTACTTCCTCCTCTTTGAAATCAATTTGTGACTAAAATATTGATTCAAATTCCTGTTTTTCAGTTTAGATTAAGAGAAGACCCTTTAAAGAATATTAAATAACTACTTTGGAAATTTAGTTCCCCACGTCGCGGATTTTATTTAGAAGGAAAAACAAAAGTTTCTGTCTCCCGAGGTCTGTCCAGGTCCAGGACTCAGGGTTTATCGCCTCTTTTTTAGCTCACCCGTTGCCTCTTCGAAAGGAAACTTTGCCGAGGAGGACAAGAGTCTTTCTTTTCCACGCCTCTGCGAACTGGAGGGGGGTCGGTGGCAGAAATTCTGATAAAAACAGGCTTTTTTGGCTCCTAAGAAACACAAAATGAGCGGGGAGAAGGGACCTTTCTGCCGTGCAGCGGGGCGGGCTCTGCAACGCACCAATCACCGCTCGGCTCCGCTCTATAAATACGAGGCCGCCGAGTAGCTCCAGGCCCAGTGGTTTCCCGTGGATCGTGGACGAGCCTGACGCGATGTCGGAGACCGCGCCTGTTGCCGCTCCCGCGGTCTCTGCTCCCGGCGCCAAGGCCGCCGCCAAGAAGCCGAAAAAAGCAGCGGCCGGCTCCAAAGCCCGCAAGCCCGCGGGGCCCAGCGTCACCGAGCTCATCACCAAGGCCGTGTCCGCCTCCAAGGAGCGCAAGGGGCTCTCCCTCGCCGCGCTCAAGAAGGCGCTGGCTGCCGGCGGCTACGATGTGGAGAAGAACAACAGCCGCATCAAGCTGGGGCTCAAGAGCCTCGTCAGCAAAGGCACCCTGGTGCAGACCAAGGGCACCGGCGCCTCCGGGTCATTCAAGCTGAATAAGAAACCGGGTGAGACAAAAGAAAAGGCAACCAAGAAAAAGCCGGCAGCCAAGCCCAAGAAGCCGGCAGCCAAGAAGCCAGCCAGCGCCGCCAAGAAGCCCAAGAAAGCAGCGGCAGTGAAGAAGAGCCCTAAGAAGGCTAAAAAGCCGGCGGCTGCGGCGGCCAAGAAAGCGGCCAAGAGCCCCAAGAAAGCCGCAAAGCCAGGCCGCCCCAAGAAGGCAGCGAAGAGCCCGGCCAAGGCAAAAACGGTGAAGCCCAAAGCAGCCAAGCCTAAGGCAGCCAAGCCCAAAGCGGCCAAGGCGAAGAAGGCGGCGCCTAAAAAGAAGTAAGGTGACAGAAGAAATTAGGAGTCCACTCATTGAAATAAACCCAAAGGCTCTTTTAAGAGCCACCCACTCACTCTCAAAAAGAGCTGGAACACTACGGTAAATCACGGCAGCTGAATCTCCTAAAGGTTTAGCAGGAATAAAGATTTAAGATTTTTGGTACGTGCACGTTCGGTGCAGCCTCCGTGGGAGACCCGGACTTCCCTAAACAGGAAGTTGTGTCCCTACACTTCGGGGGCCCTGCGATAACAGCGGCGGTCGCTCCGCCCCCTCTTTGTTGCCCGGCGCAGCCCAGATTCGCGGGAGGCGGCGGCCCAGCGAGCGCCCTTCGCTCCGGTGCCCGGGGGGTTTGAAAGTGGCGCGTTGGGCCGTGATTGGCCCCGCACCGCCCAGCCGGCCCCGCACCGCCTCCCCGGCAGACCCCGCCTCCGGGGCGGTGACCTCCCGCTCCACCGCCGCTGTTGTCGGTGCCGGCCCCACGCCGGGAGCGAGTGCCGGTCGCTGGGTGACGCGCGGCACTGCATCAGCCCCCGCTCGTATCACGGGTTCCAGGGCCGGGGAGGGCTGGGGGAGGTGGGGAGGGCAATGGACCAGGGATGGGGAAATGTGTTTTCGACGGCAGTTTGTGCAAAGCGCAGCTCACAGCGCTGCGGCGGGGCTGCAAGAGTTGCGGACCCACACTACCATCCTCCCAGTACCTTGCACATCACTGATAGCCCCTATTTTTGTTTTCTTTTCCGGTTTTGTTTTCCGGGTTTTTTAAAGAACCAAGCCCTGCATAACTTTGGACGTTGGTGTTTTAAACGGGAAACCCCTTCGTCAAGAAAATCCTTCCCTGTTGCCTAATCGAGTACGGAGATCCTTGAATAATAAAACTGCCAGCACTGGCGGGGGCGAAGGGAGTCAAAGGGTACATAAGAGAAAAAACAAAGAAAAAGCTATTAACACGCCCGAAAAATTAGCCACCGAGACAGAATCAATATTTTAATTTACTGATATAGCGGAAACGCTTATTAGCTGATAGGATTTTTAAGTAAAAGGAATTGAAAAACCCTTAGAAAATTTAAGACCTTTACCTACCCTTCCCCGCGGGACTCGCACTTGGAAATATTGCTGCTTTTTAGTCCCATTCAAGTCCAATATGAATTACGTTTACTAAGCTTTAAACAAGCAAGTCCACTCTATATGAAGAGAATAGGCCGCTTTAACCGAGCCCCCCCTTCCCTTGAAAAATTAGTAGGTACGTTTAAACGTGAAGAAACGAGTACCTGATGTACCACTTGCGTGCAAAAGAAAAACCTATTACATACCTTCCAGTAATACTAGTGATTCAGCCCTTTTATTTGAAAAAATTGGTGGCTCTTAAAAGAGCCTTTGGGTTGAAAGTGACGGTCCGAGGCGCCCTACTTGGAGCTGGTGTACTTGGTGACAGCCTTGGTGCCCTCGGAGACGGCGTGCTTGGCCAGCTCGCCAGGCAGCAGGAGGCGCACGGCCGTCTGGATCTCCCGCGACGTGATGGTGGAGCGCTTGTTGTAGTGCGCCAGGCGCGAGGCCTCGCCGGCGATGCGCTCGAAGATGTCGTTGACGAAGGAGTTCATGATGCCCATGGCCTTGGAGGAGATGCCCGTGTCGGGGTGCACCTGCTTCAGCACCTTGTACACGTAGATGGAGTAGCTCTCCTTGCGGCTCTTCTTGCGCTTCTTGTCGCCCTTCTTCTGCGTCTTGGTGACGGCCTTCTTGGAGCCCTTCTTGGGCGCGGGCGCGGACTTGGCCGGCTCGGGCATGACAGCAAACACTTCCTGGCTGCTCTGTCGCACCGGAGTGCCCGAGACCGCGATTGCTCCCTTATTTATAGGGGCCTTATGCAAATCCCCGGTATCAGAAATCAGCGCTTCCATTGGACAGAGCGTCAGTGACGTCACCACACACAAGAAGTGCTTCGCTATTGGTCCTTTTTAAAAACCTCGCTACTATTGGACAATGATTCAAATCTCACCAGCCAGTAAGAACGAGCCCTTTCGATCCCACCGTCCGGCGACGAAGCTCGGCCTGTGCCGCTCCCGGGGTTACCCGGAGCGCTCGGACCGTGTGTCCCCCGCGGCTGCCAGGGCGCGGGTTCGTACCGACCAAATGTGCTTATCGGCAATTTCTCCAGGCGAAAAAAAAACCTCAAAACTATAGAAAATTGTAAAGAGGTTTGCTGCTGTTGTGTGCTTTTTTTTTTTTTTTAACTTCAAGCAGCAGCGTACCTTCTCATAAAAATCTGCATTTCTAACAGCCACGAGATAGATATTAAAGGGAAAAAAACGAAACCAGAAAAGATAGGAGGACTCTGGAACACAAACACATAATGGTATTTCAAATTAATTCTTTTGGCCCACAGACCATGGTTTCTTTTTCTTTGAATGAGATAGAAGTTCTGATTTAATTTGTCATGTGAAATAATGTGGATTTCTTTTGAGATGTAATAAATACTGGATGGTAGTATTTAAATTAAAACCAAGAAATTAAATGTGCTCTCTATTCTGCAGTTTGAATGTATAATGAACCAGAAATTCCAGCTGTTTTATTGTTAATATGACTTCATTGTGTAAGGAGAAAGCACTGTTTAGACAGAATATATGGGGAATTAATCTAGACAGTCGTATTTCTCTCAACAGTCTAAAAAAACATGTTCACAAAGTGGAATAGTTGGTACTTGTTAACACCATGTCACCCATCTCACTTCAGTAAGAACTGAGTTTCCAGTGATTGACCAAAGCTTTGGACCATCCAAAAGAAATAATCATGCAGAATCAGGAAACCTAAGTGTGAAGGGAGGGAACAGAGAAAAGATTTCATCAGCAGCTCTAGAATAACTAAAAGATGTCAGGGCTTGATAGAGTCGCCAGCTTATCTCGTGTTATGAAACAGTATGAATTGTGGGACTCTGTCTCGTTCCCCTGGATGGTTTATCTCCTCCACGTGAACATGTGCTACAGGCTGACAGTTTTCTCCTGTAACTGTTCCAGCTGGAAGTGTCTAGGAGGCAATAGCATGTCATAAAGGCAAAGCTACTGTTAGTGTTTTGCCAGTGCAGCTCCTGGGTGAGCCCTACACAGATTTTTCTGGAAAATTCTCTTTCTTATTCTGAAATGTCATGTCAGAAAGACAATTCTTTTCTCTCTGTGATTATTACCTAAATAGGCTCCATCCAAAAACCAGAATTTTTGAGTAGTATCTTGACATTAATATCCCACCTCCTGAAGTCTCTCCAGTCAGAAATGCTGAAGGACAAATCATCTGATGAAGAAGAAAAGCCAGAAAGTTATGTATTTTCTCGGGCTTACAGAGTGCACCTGTGAAAAGCAGAGTACACCCAAAAAACAGACCAAGAGAGAATATTAACCAAAATAAACAAGCAAAGATAAAAATGTAGACTTTTAAGCATAGTAGGATAAGCGATGGGAATTTAGATTGATTTCTGAACATAATTTCATTTTAATCTGGTGTTTTCCTCTGTGTGGAATACAGAGAAAAGGACCAAGATGAACTCTCAGGAAAAGTTATAGAATGGCTAGATCATCAGCAGGAGACACTTAGCACATAGCATTAGGGATAATTACAAATATATTGACGATAAGGCACAGCTGTCTAGCAGTTGTGATTATTTGGGAAGATTTCTGAAGTCCTTGATGAACCTTAGAATCACATTTGAGAAGCTGAGTTGCAAGGCTGCAGGTTGCTACTGTAGATCTTTTAGTTATTGAGATTAAAATATTAAGCCTAATTGCCTTCATGCTCCATACCTTGCTATTTATAGCTGCAAGTTTTCTAGTTTTCTAAATTGTTGAGTGTTGCTATCATCTGAAAACCTTATAACTCCTGGCAGGAACATATAATATGTGGGTCATATTTCTACAGCATAAACTAACTGTACTGAAAAAAAGACAAGATGCAAGAAAAAAATAAAGTAGGGGAGGAAGTAAACATGCATTTTCAAAAACCAAAAAGTAACATCGGGACACTTGAAACTACTAAAGATGATTAAGATGATGCAACTCATTAAAACGTTGTGTCCTTCTTTCCTTGTGAACGCAGCTGTAGAACTATGATAAATAATAAATACCACTTTGCGTTCAAAAAGTAGCATTATGTGAAGGAAAAAACCCAGCAAAAGAAATAGTTTAATACATATCGATAAAGAGTTAGACCATGAAAATGACCAAACACCTGCCACATCTTTAAAAGCACTTGAAGCAATACAGGTTTTCTGTGAGTACATCAGACAAGGGACACAAATCAATTCTTTCATCAGGACGTCAGTCTCATAAACACAAGGCCACGTGATAATTCAGAGACGTGGGACACACAAAAGACTTTCCTCCCTGCAAAAATAAGTGAAAGTGTCGCCCTCAAGGAAAACAAACAAACAAACAAACAAAAAACCCCCATCTTACTACTTTTTCTCAGCTCTCGGTAGTAAAGGGGGGATTTCCAGTAGTACCGGGCCCAGCGGGCCCGTCCCTCTCGGCTGCCCGGCCGGGCCCTTTGTTGGGGCTCAGCGCCGGCAGAGCGCGGGCGGGACGCGGCACTCGCGGCCCCGCCGCCACAATTGGTCGGATACTGCAGCAGCCCTGTGGCCGGCGAGACCCCGCTCCCCCTCGGCCCCGAGAGCGCCGACGGCGGGGCCGAGAAGCCGGGCCTTGTGTCGCGGGCAGGGAATGAGCCCGCCCGGATCCGCTCCCGCGGCCCCTCCCGAGCCGCGGCCGCCCCGGCCCTCTATGGGAGCGATGGCGCGAACGTCCCGCCCCGGCCCTGCCCCGCCGCAGTCCTCAACCAGGTCGGACCGACCGCAATATACACGCGCTGGGGCCCCTTTTCCCGTTACAACCATCGCAGCTGAGCGAGGGACACCATGTCTGGCAGAGGCAAAGGCGGGAAGGGGCTCGGCAAGGGCGGCGCCAAGCGCCACCGCAAGGTGCTGCGCGACAACATCCAGGGCATCACCACGCCGGCCATCCGCCGCCTGGCTCGGCGCGGCGGCGTCAAGCGCATCTCGGGGCTCATCTACGAGGAGACGCGCGGCGTGCTGAAGGTCTTCCTGGAGAACGTCATCCGCGACGCCGTCACCTACACCGAGCACGCCAAGAGGAAGACGGTCACGGCCATGGACGTGGTCTACGCCCTCAAGCGCCAGGGACGCACCCTCTACGGCTTCGGCGGCTAAACTCCAGTCACTAAAATTACATCAATAAAACCCCCAAGGCTCTTTTCAGAGCCACCCACAAATTTTACAAAGAGAGCTGTTTATTACTGATTTTTGAGCTAAGGTTGCGATAGATTTACTGTGAAAATGTTCTGGTTGTGTAATCCAAGAATCAGTCATGTAATAAAAAAAAAATTTCTAAAGGTCCAGAAAAATCAGCTATATCAAAATGTCCGGTGTGCTAAGTTTAGAGGCGTTACGTAATTTCACTAATAAATGTAAACTCAGTGCAGCAATTATTGCGTACTTACATAATTTTGCTATTTAAAGCAGTACTGCCTTCACGATAACCGCAAAGCACAACAACGGTACAAATGCAGCGCCTGAGCTGTGAGAGTCACAGAAAGGAAGTGCCTGTAATTACGTTGGTATTTTTTACTCCAATAGGAATGGAACGATTACAATCCTCTAATTTGCATAACGCCGTTATAAATAGGGGGGGGCAGGCGCCATTTTCGATGTTGTTGAGCTACAGCGAAGAGGTTGGAAAGAAAACATTAGGGATGCCTGAGCCGGCGAAGTCTGCTCCAGCGCCTAAAAAGGGCTCCAAGAAGGCGGTCACCAAGACGCAGAAGAAGGGCGACAAGAAACGGAAGAGAGCAAGGAAGGAGAGCTACTCCATCTACGTGTACAAGGTGCTGAAGCAGGTGCACCCCGACACGGGCATCTCCTCCAAGGCCATGAGTATCATGAACTCCTTCGTCAACGACATCTTCGAGCGCATCGCCGGCGAGGCCTCGCGCCTGGCGCACTACAACAAGCGCTCCACCATCACGTCGCGGGAGATCCAGACGGCCGTGCGCCTGCTGCTGCCTGGCGAGCTGGCCAAGCACGCCGTCTCCGAGGGCACCAAGGCTGTCACCAAGTACACCAGCTCCAAGTAGAAGAATTTTAAATTAACCCAACGGCTCTTTTAAGAGCCACCACACTTTCCTAAACGGAGCTGTAATTGCTAATACACTATGGGATTTTCTCTTATAAATTATGCAATGTATGCAAATAAGAGTAAATAACGTTTTATTAGAACGCAATATCGCAAAACTGCTGAGGCAGCAGCTTTCCATTTGCATCTACCATCTCTGCAGTAACAAACAGCTCTCTTTGTAAAATTTGTGGGTGGCTCTGAAAAGAGCCTTGGGGGTTTTAACAATGACTTTAGCGACTTTTTTGAGTTTAGCCGCCGAAGCCGTAGAGGGTGCGTCCCTGGCGCTTGAGGGCGTAGACCACGTCCATGGCCGTGACCGTCTTCCTCTTGGCGTGCTCGGTGTAGGTGACGGCGTCGCGGATGACGTTCTCCAGGAAGACCTTCAGCACGCCGCGCGTCTCCTCGTAGATGAGCCCCGAGATGCGCTTGACGCCGCCGCGCCGAGCCAGGCGGCGGATGGCCGGCTTGGTAATGCCCTGGATGTTGTCGCGCAGCACCTTGCGGTGGCGCTTGGCGCCGCCCTTGCCGAGCCCCTTCCCGCCCTTGCCTCTGCCAGACATAGCAAACTCTCCCGTACTGAGTCTCTAATCACTTGGGCTCCCTGGAGCCGCATTTTATTTCCCCGGAGCCGACCTGGTTGAGGACTGCTGCCGGAGGCGGGGTCTCAGTCGCAGTCCCCGCCCCCCTCCCGCGCTTCCCGCCGTTCGGTGACCGAGGCTCTTTCCCGGCTCTGGCTCGCTGGCGCGCGCGGCGGTTCCGCCTCTCCCGGGCTGGGCCGGGCCCCGCTCCGCCCTTCCCGCGGCGGGGTCGCGCTGCGCTGTCTCTGCCCGCTGTCAGCCCGCGCGTCCCTTTGCTGCTTTCCCGTGCCGTCCCGGCCGTGTCCCCTGCGCGGGTGACAGTTCCGCGGCGGAACAGCTCATACCAGGGGCGGGGGCGGTGGCGCTCCCCTACCCGTCCCTCCCCGCGGGTCTGCGGCAAAATCCGACCAATGCGGGACCGCGCTCGGTGCTCCCGCCCCGCCTCTGCTCTCTGCCCGCCATCCCGGCGTATGCCTGTGTATTGGACGCTTTAAGTGTTGCTTTTAAATTTTTCTTTTATTAATATTTCCTTCCTAGAAACCTTCCTCGGGTATATTTATAAAATCTCTCGCAGCCTTGTCCTCCTCAACCCACAGCTTCTTTCTGTTACTAAGTGCTTCTACTCAGTTACTGCTACTAAGTTAAGTTAAGTAACTAAGTTAAGTAAGTCTGTTACTAAGTCCTTCTTGAAAGGGGAGGGGGAGAAACCCTCAAGCCGCGTGGTAAGAGCAGGGAGGGTTTGGTTTTTTTTTTTTTGTTCTTGTTTGTTTGTGTGTTTAATGTCATGTAGAATTTTCTTCCTGTGGATTTAAAGGTGAAAAGTTCAGTGGTTTTGCCTTGTTTGTTTCCTTGGGGTTTTTTTGGTTGTTTTTTTTTTCTTTTCTTTTTTTTTTTTCTCTTGCAACACATGCACACACATGCAAACACGTACATATTTAGCTGTCATACCCTTTACCCATCAAGCATATTTTTGGCCATTTCGAGGATAGCTGAGAGCCTAAAGAATTCTCCTAAGAGGACAGATAGGTAAGGAAGGCACCACAGGTTACAACATCATTTTCTGGGAATGCTTCCTGCTGGGAAAGTATGAGGCTCTGTACCTTAATGGAAATTAAAGCCTATTACGATTCTCTATTACACTAATATTTGGGTTATCCCCTTGCTAAACACGTGCCATTTAAAATAGGAATGCTACTCATATTTTTAACTGTCAACTCTAAAATATAGATCATTGTTCTAATGTTATTAATTTTCCTGGATTAAGGTATGCTTGCTCAAAGTAATAAATTTTACTTCCTGACACAGATACTATTAAACTAATTTATACTGAGAGTAAACAAAATTTCAAAATAAAAAAAAAAAAATTGGGCCATTTCCCCTTTCTTCTTTTTAACAGCACAATTTCCCACAAATTTTTATTGGTTTTTTTTTTTTTTTTATCTAAAGATAATTTATTATTATCTTTTTATTTAATAGAGCAATATTGAAATAATCATAAGTAAGTCTTCAAAAAGTGTGAAAATGAGAATTTTCCAAAGAACTTTTTAGGGACTTTGTTTTGATGTGATTTCTGTTTTAATTTGCATTTAGTCTTCATATTGTGAGAACTCAAAACATTATGAAATATAAGCATTATAAAACATTTTCACTGGCATAATTTTGTGTGAGATCTTTGAAAAAAGACAAGAAAAAACAAGGAAGTGCTTCAGTAACAACAACCCCATCTCCCTGCATCCTTCTTTTTTATTAATCATAATGGCTCACACATTTTAGGGTAAGAAATTTACCTAGTTCTTTCCATGTACCTTCCTTTCCTTATCCCCTCAAAAGTGTAGTAGATACATGTGCAAAAAGGAATTTGCTATCTTTTTAGAAGATAGATTTATCTAAATTACTTTTTCCAAATGCAGAAACATAAGACAACAGGTTTGATTTTGGTTAGTTTTGTTAGGATTTGTTTTGTTTGTTTGTTTGCAAGCTGTTGTTATCTTTTAGCTTTTTTTCCATTTCCCTCTTCACCAAATAACTTTGTTCAAAACTCTCCAGCCTTCTTTTATGAAACTGTGTAAATCTACTGATAGAATCCATTTTATAACTTAGGCAACTGCCTGTTTTGGAACTTTGACTACAAGCATTTAGGGATGTGTCATGGTGCATCTGATTTTTATTTTTCCCTAATCTGAGGCCCTCTGTGCTTTTCTGCTTAGTCACATTCTTATAAACTCCATTAGTCAGTCTTCTATTTGATTCCTGCATCTAGAGTCTCCTACAATAGTGATTGATCCATTAGCATGTGTGTATCGTCTTCCAGTCAGATAAGCCTCTTACATTTAGAAAGAAAAAGCAATTTTCAACTCCAAAACAGAAACCAGAATGTTAAGTAAAGGCATCATTAGGACTGATGGATAAACAAAAGAGTTACAGAAAGGTATGTAAGAGGAGAAGGAATACAATACCGTCCTTTTTGCAACAGCAAACACCGGGTGGAGCCTCATGGAGGGTTTCAGGAAGGGTCTGAGAGCTGTGTGGTTTCAGATGCCATTCAATGTGCTGAGATCTGAACAGGGGGATATGGGTGAGAGTGCCTGTCCTATATGGTGTAGTAGTTGAGTTCTGCATCTATAATGGAACAGCTGGGTGAATTAGTGGGGACTTTTAACTGTACTTTTGGTTAAATGGCTAATAAAAAGTAACTCTTAAACATTATTTATAATGTGCTCCCCCCAAAAAAAAAAAATAAAAATCCCCACCTCCAAAACTCTTGAGGATAAAAAGTATTAGTATTTGAAAGTGTTCTTAAAATACATCGTATAGAAGACCTTGTAAAATACTGGGTATTTTGAAATACTTCTAATGGAGTCTTACAGCCATTCATTTCAGGACCATTAAGCTAGATGAATCTTATGAGGATATGTTAAGAACTCCCTATTCTTCCTATTTAAAGATCCCAAAGTTACAGATCTCTGAAAACATATAATATCTGCATATACACGTGCACACACACACAATTCAGTCTTCACAGCATGTAATCAGTATTGACTACTTCATGTTAGTCTGGCTGTTCATTTTATTTCTGTGTAGACTGTACTTGTGCAGCTGCAAGGTAAACTCAAACTCTGCACGTACCTTCCTAAACAACCAGCAAACCAGCAAAAACTGGCAATGTTGCTGACTGTTAAAATTTTCAGGCATTGGATGCAGAGGTGAGGTGACACATCTGGTCTAGTGAAATTTCTGTATTATATTGGCCAAAGCAGCCCTGAAGTGACAAATGCTGGCAATCCCCTGCATTTTCTTTGGTGTATGTATAGTTACCACTCTTAGACTTTTAAAATTACCTCTTCTGGAAGTGGACTAGCCTGAACCCATGTAAATGATCTTCACTTTTTTCCCAAACATGTTCGTTTCTCCTAAAAACATAAACAATAATCTGTTAGATGACTCTACCTGGGAGAACTGATGGGAAGATCAAAATTGGCCCAAATAAGGAAAATAACATTCATTTTCAACAACCAGCACCATACTTCATTTAGGAGGGGTGGATGGTAGAAAGCTCCCATAATATTTTATTTCACAATATAACTAACTTGAATTGCAACTAGAATTGTTTATTGCTTAGAACTCCTTTAATCTCAGCGTGACAATGATTTGGACAATGAGCTCTTTGACTGCAGTAAAGCATACAGAAATTCTCAAATGCTACTTATCATTACACTTGTGCACTGGAGATCTTACCTGCTTTTCATGGACTATCAAGTAGTTTAAATTAATCTGGGAAATGTTCAAACCTCAGCACACTGAATTGACATCTGAAACACACAAAGATTTACATCTGACTGTCAGCTGTTTCTGAAAGGCTGTGTCCCAGAAACAGTTTTTGGGGTGTGTGTGTGTGTGTGTGTGTTTCTGTCGTGCTTCTTACATCGTGCATTTAGATCTACATCCTCATGTTCATTACAACATTGACATACTGCATGGGATCATATGGAACACTTATGAAAAAGTGTATCATGAGCCTTCTGGATCAATTACTAACCTATTGATAGCATCACAGGTTGAAGCTCTTACAGGCCAGAATTTTGTAAAGCTTTACAGGCAGTGCCATGCTCCCCTTGTCATGCCTTTTGCAGCATCAGTGTCCCTGGAGCTCTAGGCTTTGTGGCTCTTTGAACCTGAAGCCAAACCTAAAAGCAGCTTTAGACTGAGGTGCACCGTGGGTGGCACAGGTGAGAATAGTGTGGAAGTAGCAATGTTGGGATATGTCTTTTGCAGCCCCAGTGTCCCTGGAGCTGTAGGATTTGTTTCACTGAACTCTATCCATCATTGCAACTTCGGGCTGAGACCTCCAACCGGTTGGGTTTACATTTTTTATGTACAAATGGTTTTAATTCAAACTTGTTTTGCATTGTTTTTATATATTATGTTCCTCTAATTTGTTGGGGTTTTTTATTACTAGTCCCTTTTATTGCTCTATCAGCTTACTGAGAACAGAGCTTTCCATTTTCTGTTGCTTCATGGTCTTACAGAGGAAATTTTATTAACTGTGTTCTTCTTTCTCCATAGTCTCATGAAGTACTAGTGGCTTAGCACAAATAGCTGAAGTGGTTGTTGCATTAGGCCACAAGAGCTGACAAAAAGAAAAGTTTTTGTTGAGAAACTAATGTTGCTAATATACAACTAGCCAAAAGCAGAATGAAAAAGGTAAGGAAGGACTAAAGAAACAATTCCAAGGACTGAGAAAATGTCAGACAAAAGACACCTACACAGCAGTTAAAAGCAATTAAAAAAAAATAAAAATCAAGACACAACTGACCAGGAACAAGTGATGGACTTAAGTGGAGTGCTGGGTGGTACATGTGTGATTGAGGGATAATTTCTGGTGTAGTGGTCACTCTCCAGATCCACCCAGCTCAAGTTGTAAGCTGAGAACTAATAAAAGACAAATTGGAAACCTTCACTTAGAAGAGTACATTAATTAGCAGGATCCTAGGATCAGACCCAGTTGTTGTGGCCAGTACAACTAAATCCATGGCAACAGTATCTGACAAAGTACTTTCTGATACATAATACGAAATGTTAACAAGTGTTCATACTGTTTCGACAATGTTGTTTGCACATCTGCAATCTGAAACCTGCTTATATCTAGCTTGAAGATACAACATGAATCAAAAGTGGGAAAGAAGAGAAAGGCAATGATGCAGCAGGGCAGTACTGGCCAGGCTTGTAGGAGAGCTGAGGCTGGCTAAGCTCAGACTTCACTGCTTGTGATTACTGAAGACCGTAACCAATAGGGATTCCACAAGAGGGATTTGCAAATGAAAACGTGTTAAGGAACTATCTTTGCATACTGGCTTGAATGGAAACCACCTCCATATCACCTTTACAAAATATGTACATTACAATAGGTAATTGAAACTAAAATCTCATCTCTTTTTCATATGGATATATCTATTCAGATTTTTTCAGAAACTGATAGGTGCCAGGCAGGACTGATTCAAATATTTTAGTTCTAGAAAGATACTTTCATCAGACCTTCTCTTATGTATTTCTGATGAAATGAAGTATTTCACCAGGACCTCAGTATCTATGCTGTATCTTACCCATTAGACTATCAGGAAGTACATTTTTCCATGCAGTGATTTGAATTTGATTCATTCATCCATAGAGGATGGCTAAAGAGCCCAGAACAGTCTTAGCCAAGTACGTTGCTGAGCATCCAAGATCACCTGTAAAAGCATCTTACCTGAGTACCAACAGCAATTTACAAGTCAATGCCCAGCTGGTCAGCACACAGGTCTTGCTCACATCCAGCTTCTACTTGGCAGCATCCATTTATCTCAGGTTCTCCTGCAAAAAGCACAGAAATGCAGCTAAACCTTGCTGGCATGAGAGGAACCTCCACTTTTATTCTCACTTTGAGTTATGAAGTCTTGCACTAAGTCACCTATGTGTAAATTACACCCTTTTATAATACACCCCAAAACTACTTCAGACTTAGACATTATAATTTATGGTTTATATGGGCTCTCCCTTCCTGAAAAAAAGATCACTGCACATCTGTTTTCTTCCTCGGCTGATGGGAGTATTAAGTGTTTTTTACAATTCAAGCATGCAACTCTCTGAATGAGTCCCAATAATACTTTATTTATTAACAGTTTGAGATCTTGAAAAGACTAGATGAAAAATGAGAGAGATTAAGGAAAATAAAACCTGTTTCCCCATCTCACTCCTCAAAAATAATTTATATCTTGCACATGGAAAAAAAAAGTGCATAATTTTTGACTCAAATGTTTTGACCACTGGCTTACTTTTAATTGATTTATTGCATTTTTGATTATAAGCATATATAAACAGGTTCAGATTAATAAACAGATCTTTGTCTATGACAGACAGTAATAGGAAATGAGTTTGTTTTCACTAAAATTCATTGCTGTAATCCCATTGGTATTCTACTCAAAGAAAACAAAAATCTGTTCTGAAAAATACAAGTCCTATGTCAACGAACAAATGTGGTGGGATGAATAAATCAGAGCAGAGACTTCTTAATCCTCAAAGCACTATTCCCTATACCTTCCCCCCTCCCTTTTATCCCTCCGAGGTTAAGTATCAGAAAATGGCTGAAAGTGAGAAAACAGGAAGAAAGAAAATGGTGTGTCGAGGCACTTGATTGGTCAGATTTTGCTGCAGAGTCCAAGTTCCTGACACAGAGAAAGGAAAATTAATAAGATGAAGCGTATCAACAGTTAAGAGAGAACTAAGAGTCTTGCAGGTTTTACGCTTTTCAGAAGAAATATTTCCTCTAAGCAATTCTCGGGGACTCTTTGTTTCCGAGTTAAAATGAGGGCTGTGTTCAACTCAATCCAACCGCTTCTTAAAGGCACAGGTACTGTTTTGTAGCAGAGAAAAGGGCATTACTTCCAATAATTCAATGAAACAGGAAGCTCCCTAAATTTTACAAAGCGACCTGCAGCATTAAAACAGACAAAATAACCAAACCAGCAAACAAAAAACATCAAACAAACAAACAAACAAAAAAAAACCAACAAGAAACCAGAACAACAACAAAAAAATCCAAACAAACAAAAAGGCGAAGTAAAGTCAGAAATTTTTTTTGAAATGTAAATTTTTCAGTCACCAACTGTAGATCTATCAAGCAGGAGAGCAAGGGGATGTGCAACTGAATTTACAGTCAGGGAAAAATCTGTTTTCCAGGTAGGATCACTGAATATCACTGAATATCACTGAATATCACTGAATATCACTGAATATCACTGAATATCACTGAATATCACTGAATATCACTGAATATCACTGAATATCACTGAATATCACTGAATATCACTGAATATCACTGAATATCACTGAATATCACTGACTACAACAGATAAGGAAGAGTCTCCATTTAAAAATAATTCTAGACTTGATAAGTTTTTAGTCACAGATATTCCTTGGAAAACACTTCCTCTGTGGTAACTTCAGAAAATCTTTTCGGGAGCCTCAACAGTGATGGAGAAAATTGATCTAAACTGACATCTCTAATAATTCATACAGGATATTCAGAAACATTAAGGATGCCACGAGTGTGTCCTAGAGAAGACACCAGGAAAAAGCACAACTCATAAAACGCGACTCGCAGAAAAAACCCTTGCCTTTGCCCTGCCCCAACTCTTTGGAAATACATTTATCTCGGAATAAATGTGGGTGCTTGAGAAGGGCTAAAAATGCCCGCGAGACGTCGCTCACGACAGGAATACTCACACTAGGAGTGATAAAACACTGGAAAAACTACTGACCAAGCGCCCTTCCAGGAAAGGCGGGAAAGGACTTCTTGCAGCTTCCGAAAAAAAACAAGGCCCCAGAGTCCTCCAGAAATAACAATAATAAAAAAATGTTTGGAAAGGAAAACTAGCTGTAACGTTACCATGAGAACATAAAGTATACGCAGCACAGCAGAAAGCATTTACAACAAACTTAAATTCTCTAGTCGTGACCGCAGAATTCAGTAAAGGTCCACCCCTTTATGAATTCAGGCAGTTTGTACAAAAGCCTTACGGACACGCAGCTGAACGGATAAAAAAAATACATATTCCAGCTGAGTATCTTCCCCTTCAGAAAAGGAAAGCCAATGATTACAACATTTTCTTTAACAGCCAAAATATAAGTATCTGGAAAAACGTGTAGAAAGCAATTTCCACCCTGAACGAAGATTTGTCCTAGCACGCTATACCGCTTAATCACCTCAGCACGCTATACCGCTTAATGCTACAGTCACGATTTAACTCCTTTAACACGTAATTTATGCTGTTTACTACTTACCTGAGATGTCAAATCTCGCTTAACGTAAAGCCACCCGAAACACAGGTAAACACACTACTTCCTATGCATGACTACGAGTTTACAGCTCTTTTTAGTGGCCATGTGGTGGCTCTTAAAAGAGCCTTTGGGTTTTCGATGGTCTGAAAGATCCGTTTGATGAAGTTTAAGCGCGCTCTCCGCGGATGCGGCGGGCGAGCTGGATGTCCTTGGGCATGATGGTGACGCGCTTGGCGTGGATGGCGCACAGGTTGGTGTCCTCGAAGAGCCCCACCAGGTAAGCCTCGCTGGCCTCCTGCAGCGCCATGACGGCCGAGCTCTGGAAGCGCAGGTCGGTCTTGAAGTCCTGCGCGATCTCGCGCACCAGGCGCTGGAAGGGCAGCTTGCGGATCAGCAGCTCCGTGGACTTCTGGTAGCGGCGGATCTCGCGCAGCGCCACCGTGCCGGGCCGGTAGCGGTGCGGCTTCTTGACGCCGCCCGTGGCCGGCGCGCTCTTGCGGGCCGCCTTGGTGGCCAGCTGCTTGCGGGGCGCCTTGCCGCCCGTCGACTTCCGCGCCGTCTGCTTCGTGCGCGCCATGTTCCGCGGAGCAGCCCCTGCAGAGTCGAAAAAGCAATCCCTGTGCAGGAGGCGGCCGCGGGGGACTCTATTTATAGCCATCCCCGCTCTGTGATTGGCCAGCGCGAAGGCAGACCTGGCTGCCATTGGACAGGGGGAAGGATTCGAAAAGCCCGCGCGGTGGGAAGGGGGATGGGCGGGAGCAGCTGCCGGTCCCCGCTCCGCAATTCCTTCCCTCCCTCCCTCCCACCCTTCCTCCCTCCCTCCCTCCCTCCCGGGAAGCGACCGCGCTCCCTCTTCTCATCTCTTGCAGCTCCGCCCGGCGGAGCGGGGCCGGAGGCAGCCGGACGTGGTGCCACAGCTGTAACCGGGCAGCCGTGTTTTCACCCCGCAGCAAACGCTTTTATCGCGGCCTCTGTTCGGGACAACCAGGATTCAAGTTCCCTCGTAAAAGGCATTTTCTTAAAAACAGCCTTCCCTGTGCAACCCGAGCAACTTCAAGTGCGATAAAGCGCTCACCTTTGGTAATTTTTTTTGTTTGGTTTAGTTTGTTTTTTTGGTTTTGTTTTTTTTTCTAAGTGTCCCTTATTTTAACTTGTAATTTCCTATTATGTTGTCACTTAGAAAACCCTTAATTCTGCCGCGCTTATGCGCCACGGGATACAATATAACGTACGCCACTCCCTTATGAAACCTGAGGAGCTAGTGAATTATACTGCTCTCTATACCGTTTTTACTTCTGCTGTGCTTGGAGGCATAGATTTCATTAAACATTCCCTTGCAAATATCACAGACTAATCCCTAAAGACTGTCCTGCGTAAACAAGCTGCTTTGGCTTGCAGCCAAGTCACTTGAGGATGACATCTAATATTTAAAGGGGACAACGATATTTTATTAGGAAAAAAAGTATAAGCTGCACTGAGACAAGACTGACGTTGTAAATAATTAAAAGATATACTCTTAAAAGGAGGAAGGAGAACAAATAGATTTAAAACTCGATTAGGCGCTTAGCATTCCTTTTATAGACCTGGCAAACAGCCTGTCAGGATAGGACACTCGCAAGACGACCCAAATCTTTCCCGGTAAACAGGATAAACATTTTTCCCTACTCTTTTAACAGCATGTCCTAACCTGGGAACTAAACCAGGACCAATTACAAGCACCACTCACCGAAAGTAATTAGTGTGACAGACTCTTTTACTGAATATATGGGTGGCTCTTAAAAGAGCCTTTGGGTTGAAAGTGACGGTCCGAGGCGCCCTACTTGGAGCTGGTGTACTTGGTGACAGCCTTGGTGCCCTCGGAGACGGCGTGCTTGGCCAGCTCGCCAGGCAGCAGCAGGCGCACGGCCGTCTGGATCTCCCGCGACGTGATGGTGGAGCGCGTGTTGTAGTGCGCCAGGCGCGAGGCCTCGCCGGCGATGCGCTCGAAGATGTCGTTGACGAAGGAGTTCATGATGCCCATGGCCTTGGAGGAGATGCCCGTGTCGGGGTGCACCTGCTTCAGCACCTTGTACACGTAGATGGAGTAGCTCTCTTTCCTAGTCTTTCTACGCTTCTTGTCACCTTTCTTTTGGGTCTTGGTGACGGCTTTCTTGGAGCCCTTCTTCGGAGCGGGAGCGGATTTAGCTGGTTCCGGCATTTTACGGGTCTGTCACTACCTGTCCACTGCAGGAACGACGTAAATACAAAGGCGGCGACGCCCGTATTTATAGGGGCGGTATGCAAATGATATGACTCGACGGTGCTCTTGCCTATTGGACAATCTGGGGCCGTGATGTCAAACCATCGAGCATCTTCGATTGGTCGCTCTTTCATCTGCATTCCCATTGGTAAATTCCACAATCCCTGCCTCCGCCAATCAGGAGTCCCACTGAACCCCGGAAGGAAGGGATAAAAACGCAGAGTGGGACCTTTTGCCGTATTTACTCCTTTTGCACGGCTTTCCGAGGTATTCTGTGGGGTATTATTTTTATTTCCTTTCTGTTTTGTGCTCTCTTTTTGCTGAGGCATGTCCGGGCGCGGGAAGCAGGGCGGGAAGGCGCGGGCCAAGGCCAAGTCGCGCTCGTCGCGGGCCGGGCTGCAGTTCCCCGTGGGCCGCGTGCACCGGCTGCTGCGCAAGGGCAACTACGCCGAGCGGGTGGGCGCCGGCGCGCCCGTCTACCTGGCGGCCGTGCTCGAGTACCTGACGGCCGAGATCCTGGAGCTGGCGGGCAACGCGGCCCGCGACAACAAGAAGACGCGCATCATCCCCCGCCACCTGCAGCTCGCCATCCGCAACGACGAGGAGCTCAACAAGCTGCTGGGCAAGGTGACGATCGCGCAGGGCGGCGTGCTGCCCAACATCCAGGCCGTGCTGCTGCCCAAGAAGACCGACAGCCACAAGGCCAAAGCCAAGTAAAGTTCTCCAGATCAAATAACCCAAAGGCTCTTTTCAGAGCCACCTACATCTTCCTAGAAAGAGCAGGAACGCTTGACCCTACAAATACATGCTATTTGACATATCTGAAAATTTTAAATGTCAAAAGAAGCTTTCTGAAGTATAAACTTTCTGTGTATTTTTAACTTGCTGATCAGTGTAGTTCCCTGCAGTTTTCTTTCTCTAAGATATCCATGTTCTTCTGTAAATGTGACTCCGTTTCCCTTTTTTGGGAAGAAAAAAAAAATAAAATGTATCTATTGCGATTGAAATCGGTCACCGCAGCATGGTTTGAGAGATGTGAACTAGGCAAGGGTGTACTTTCTGCTTGCCTCCCCATGGATTCTGTGGGTGGGAAGCACCATTAAGCTCGGTGGTGGTAGTATGGGGCGGGGACGGCGCCGTCCTTGCCAATCCGATTGGAATGCGCGGTTTTCAAACCAGAGAGGGATTGGGCCCCCTCCTCTCCCAGTGAGCCGCTGCTGTCCCTGCGTTGGGGTGGAAAGGTGTCCGGGTGCCTTATGCGTAGTGGTTGCTGTAATTTTCTGCCTTCTGAGGTTGTTTTTTTTTTTCTTGTTTGCAATTTGGGGCTATCAGGGGATAGTAAGAAAATGGTAAGTACTTCACTGTGATGCTGTCCAGGACAGTTTCCAAAGGGCAGTGCCAGGTATTCTATTTAAGTGATAAATAATGATGGTGACTATCATAATGGAGTTAAAGCAAAATAGGCTGGAGTGTGAGTTCAGATAGAAGCACTATGGAAACTCACACATACCCAGGAAAGGGGGTCATCATGTACCAGTCTAGATTTGAACTGTTTCAGTTCTTTCTCTTTCATCCTGGTGGTGTTCAAAAGTGCTCTTGGCGTTTTTCTGCAAAAGTTTCCTTTACTTATACGGTACAGACTCTGGGTACTGTCGCTTTCGGCTTGGCCGAGCTCCTCGGTACCACCTTTTTGGATTTCGTAGCCTTAGTTGCCTTTTTGGGGCCCTTGGCTGGTACGACTGCCTTGGCCTGCTCGACTGCGGAAGCCTCTTGTGCTCCAAAGAGGGGGGACACGGCCTTGATGACGCGGGAGTCGCGGGCTCTGAAGTCGCCGCATCTGGCTTGAGGATCCCGAGGTGTTGGGGGCACATAAATCAAGATACTACGCGAGAGATCGGTATTTGCAGGGAGGAGCCTGTCCGCCATTGGTGCCTCGGGGAGTCCGCCCTGCTGGGGCACAGCGACAGCTCTTGTCCCCTCTGTTTCCTCTGAACACGTTAATTTTATTTCTTTTTTTTTTTTTTTCTTTTCTTCTACTGTAAAGAACACCGCTTCTCACCTTTGTTAGGCAGATGTAGGTAAAAGAGGCTTTTACTTCTTTTTTATTCAGTAATGTTTATTCCGGAAGAAAAAACCTGCCCGAAGGGGAAGCAGGAATGCAACGCGGGGAGCTGGGAGACTCAGAATGAGGCTTTCTCAGAGCTGGGAAGGATGTTTTCTTTGTTCTTTAAAACCGTCCTCGAGAACTAAAAAAGGAAAACTCAGCAGTTGTTTGTTTCTGCTGTTGTTTGGTTGGTTGGGGTTTTTTTCAGGATTCTGTCTCAGGAGGCAGAGAAATGAGCCACTGTGCCATTGCGTTAATGGAAAATGTTTTTCAAGCAGAGAGAGAGAACGGAGGAGTGCCTAGCTGAAGTCTTGTTTGGAAACAAGATGAGAAAGGCGAGACTGCTATCAAACGGTACAAGATTTTTGCACAATTTTCAGGTTGGTTTGGGATTTTTTTTGATTGGTTGTTGTTTTTGTGTGTGTGTGTGTGTGTTTGGTTTTTTGATTGTTATTTTATCTTTTTATTTCCCGAAATAGATAGAGGATTTTTTTCTTTTTTAATCATCTCTGTCTTACTGAAAGAAATTGCATTAGGTATTAATCACCTACTATTCAGAGCTGGACTTTGAAACAACATTAACTGCGGGACTTTATTAGTAACTATGCTGAAATTTGAGGCTAGAATTAGGTTTAAAACACTTAAGGATTTTTTTGTTTGTTTGTTTAATAATCTCAAATTTTCTGTATTTAGTATATTTGGCAAAATAGCCTTCTATTGGTGTATATTTAGTATGGGAGGAAGAGATTACGTGAGTCTAAAGCAGGGAATTGATTTGTACAAGGTTCTGATTGGGCCATTTGAAAATCCTGAAACAGAGGCCTCCCGAGTTTCATTTTTGCCTTTGAAGACACAGTGTGAGGAGGGAGCATTTCTTTTCAAGAACAATGCTCATACTTTCTTCTTAGACACTTCAGTATATCTGTTCCGCTTCTCTTGGAAATTGGAAAAGAGGTGGCTGGATTTGTTTTGTTTTGTTGTTTGTTTTTTTCCCTCTGATTTTTGAAAAATCATTTGAAAACACAAATATTCTAAGAGTTTTCAAATAAGATATAAGCAGATTGGAATCTAGTCTAAAGTGTTTGTATTGTTTTTCTACTATGTTCCTCATTAAAAACTAGTTAAGCTCAGTATTGTAATTCATGAAGTTCACCATTTCCTTCTCAGAACTTTCCAGCCATGCTTCCCCCTTGAGATGGTAACCAGCATCTAGCTATAACTAGATGCATATAACTAGCTCGGTTTCCTTATACAGAAATTTATAAACAATGTTCTCTCTATCCCACCAATAGGATTTTCATGACGGGTTTAAGTATGTTTCTATTAGTAGAGGAAAACTGTTAAGTTCTGTATACTAAATCCTTTTTCCTCAGCTAAATTACACCTGGAATGTTTTCCTATGATTACTGCGTATACCTGTTTCTCCTGACCAGTCATTCATATTTAATGTAGAAAGGCAACTTGTTCTTCTACTTCAGGTGACTGCGCTTGTTATAAATGAACACGTTCTGTCTGCATACTATAGTTAAAGAACAGGGTTGTATATACTGAAATAGAAGAGAGAAATGTACTATATCACCTGTTTGCTTATGTGACAGATGAGAGTTAAAAGTGTTTTCTTGAAAACCACAATATTTTATTTCATTGCAGATGCAAAATTTCCCTTACCAAATTTCATTTCAACTATTAAGCCGACCTAAATTCTCAAAAAGGGAAAAGACTTTAGATTTAAGAACAGTGCACCACAGATGCTGGTGGTCACAAAATAAGTGTTTAATAACATACATGACACTAATTTACTTTTGAATTTTAAGTCCACACAAAATATATCCTTGCTTTAAAGTACTAACTGTAGCATAGGTAGTGCAATCTGTCAGATGACTTGCTCCCATGAATATTATTCACCCTGTAGTTACTAAAAAACAGCTCTATTTTTTAAAGGACTAAAACATAATATGCAAGACAATATTAAAAAAAAAAAAAAAAAGAAAAATAAACTACACTCAGTTGCAGAAACATTCCCAATTATGCTGAGAAACAAATTTTAAAAAAGTAAAGTAATAGAAGAACATTCACTTTTAGGCTTTTTCATAGTCACAATACAGTGTGAGAAAAAGTCCTTAGATATTCTTTTCCTTCAAAAAGTCTTATTCACGTTGTTTTGGTTTGGTTTTTGCTGTTTTTGTTTTGTTTGTTTGTTTGTATTTGAAAAAGACTGTCTATGCTTAATTTTTCTCTAGTGACCTGATTGAGGACAGAACTGAAATATTGTTCAAGCTCCTTTGGTAGTAAAAGTCTTAGAGAAAACTGTGATTTTATTTTTTTTTCTCATGAGAATTTGCTTTAGGCTAGCAAATTTATCAACAATATAGACAAGCTAAAGTATTTACATAGGTCAACAAACATGAATGGAATTAATTGCTTGGTACCAATGCTATCCCCATGATTCTGTAGGCTCCTCCTTGTAAAACTTATTTGAACATTTACATCACATACACTATGCAAAGGTTCAACTTTTGAAGGTCTTTTATTAAATTACTCCCAAATTCCTTCACTCAAATTTTTAGTTTCTTTAGTACCTTTTGCAAACCTATATAGCACACCAAAATACAATAAAGTAGGAATATCCTACAAATCTGGTATAATGTTATAGAAACTGTTTGAATAATACCACGAGTAGTTTATTTTTCATGAACACTGAAAACAGACCTGCTTAGAGACCAAATGAACTTTTTAAAGAAAAGGTTACTGTGTGTTTCTCTCAAATATATAGTGCAGGATCGATTTAGATTTTGGTAAACATGAAAGAAATCCACTAGTCTCCATTCACACTATTTTGGAGGTATTCCTGATGCTCAGGAAGTTTGTTGGAAAGTCTGGAAACCAATTGCACTACAGCTATGGAAATGCAGCAGAAAACTGCGTTTTTCTGCAGGTCACAGTAAATACTCTGCGTGTATCTAATAATAACAGAAAAACAGATCGCAGTAAACCCTAGCTAAGTCCTCCTGTGTCTTTGTCTTTGCATCTTCTGAGATCCTTATCGTTACCATGGCAAGCTGAGTCAAGGGGGGGCTGATCTCTTTGAGGCATTCCGGTTCAGCTCTGGTGCCCAGCAGGGAAGTGGGGGGGGGTGGGGGGTGCCCAGTCACGACCCGCCTGGGCTGCAGCAATTTCTGACCAATCCTGCCCTGGAAGCAGCTTACCTCCCTCTTCAGCCTCCTCCTTCTTCCTTTCCTTTCTATCTCCCTCTGGTTACCTTCTCTGCCACCGCTTCCTGCCCCCTTCGCCTGTCCCTTTCCGAGTCATTTTCATTTTGTTAATCTGCGGACAAGGAAGATGAATCTGCTAGATGACACCACAATGGGGTGATAAACCCCTCGCCCTGGCTGTTGTTAAAACCAGCCTGCGTTTTGAATTCTTCTGGTTTCTTCTATCAACTGCTAGTTTGTATTTTTTGACTGCCATTTATTTATACTGTGGCTGCTGCCCAGGCTAAGGGGAAAAAAACCCAACCAACCAAACAAAAGCCAAAAAACCCCACCACAAAACCAAAACAAGGAACAGTTGGGATGTTCCAGCTTGCTCTGACAGAAAATGTTATTTTGATTCTACAGGCTTCACAACTGAGAGATGGATCATCCTATATGATAAAATACTTCTGTAAGGAGCCCATGGTCATTAAATCCTTCCCCTCCCCTTGTCCTTTCTGTTCTAGAAAACTTGATGTATGGGTGCATGGTACAGAAACAACCCTGCCATACTAACGAGGCTGATGCAAACAAACCTTTTTTCCTCTCCAGATGTCATGTCTATATACCACATCTTTGAGAGTTTCATTGTTTCAGGTCTCTGCACTCTGCATACAAATGATACTGCTCTTCACTTGTAGGGAGGGATTTCAAACAGAAACCAAATCCTCTTCCTAAAGACGTTGCAGCTTTTTCCTGTCATGGAATTCCTCTGTTGCCTTCCCAACTATTTTCTAAGAGAACCGTGAAAATACCAGCCCAAACCGGGATGCTAGCAATTTAGAAGTCCTGAAAAAAAAAATAGTTAAGCACTTGAATAGGATCTTTTTTTTTTTTAGGGGAAGTTGTTTTGCTGTTATTTGGTTGGGTTGGGTTTTTTGGAGGGGGGGAGGAGAGGAAGAGTCAGATTTTTGTTTGGAGTTGGTGCTTTTATGGGGGGGATTTCTTTGCTTGGTTTTTTTATGTTATAGAAAAAGACCAAAATCAATCCTCAGGACATGCATGTAATTAAATGGACCAGTTTGTGAACTATTTACCACAGGCATTAGCAAGTGCTTTGCTTGTGCAAGCAGCTGTGTAGTCTGGAATTGATTTCTATAAAGGAGAGGGATGGCACCAATCTCGTCTTTCCACACATCATCTTCATCTTTTGTCTTTGATTTGGAAAATGCCTATAGAGAAAAGGAGTCCATTTACTTAAGGAAACTGCCTATGAAATTTAGCATTTCTGGTTTCAGTAACCTTTTGGTTTATAACTAATTTTATAATTAGATTAGACCTCACTAAATGTGATAGATTTAACCACTGACCTTACAGATAGTAAAAATAAGCAAGAACATCTTCAACCAGTAGTGGTCTCTGTTCTGAAAGTGTCCTAATATTCTTAGTAAAGAAGCCATTTTAGACCTTAAATCATCTTTATCACTTTTCTCAGAAGTTTCTTTACCACTTGCATTTATTTGTTTATTTATGGGCCAGAAATGTGTACACTACTCAGGGTGCAACTATTTCGCTCAATGCTACAATGGTACTAAGATACAATATCCTGTTTTACTGTTCCTTCCTCTTCTAGTGATTCTTGACATTCAAGTTATTTTCACTGAAGTACTTCTGAGCATTGAACATGTTTGTTTTAGTTATTTATTTGTTGTTTTCAGATGTGGGAAGAATTTTTTATTAGGATCAAACTGGAGGGTGCAGTAAAAGTGGAAGATTGTGGTGAGACAGCTTTGAAGACTGAGTTAAGGATCAGGCACGGGGGAAGGACAAGCAGTAAAATTGAAAACTGTGGTTAAATCAAAGTGAATAAATGAGAAGACTGAAATTTATTGTTATTTAATGACATCCAAAACACCTAAAGATGGAGCGCTTGAGATGCTTATGCTGTAGAGGTCATGGCAAGTTCACTGTTGCATATCAGGAAAATAAAGATTTTTTTTGTTCCTCACCAAAAGGATGGTTGGATTTGCCATCATCCATTATGATCCAGAAGTCCAAGTCTGTATGTCTTTATGGGTGGTGAGGTTCTAATTAGTTGCTAATCTTGTGTGTGTGCAGACTGCTAACTGCTGAAGGACCTTGTAGCCACAAGAAGTTCATACAGAATAGCAGCAGCACTGGATAGTACTAGCAAGATCAGTAATTACTATACATGCAGAAATTATAAAGGTGAAAAAAATATTGCCTTGTAAATAACTTTCTAACTTTCTTTCTCCTATGTGTTATTGTTTTGGTTTTGGGTTTGTTTTTTTTTGTTTGTTTGGTTTGGGGTTTATTTCAGACCAAATTGTCCCTTGTCCATTTCTGTGAATTTGGGGATAACCAGCAAGAGTTATTGAGGGTTTCTGCATAAACACATCAATGCATGAAAAGATAACATTTCAAAGCATCAGTAGTTAAAAAGTATATGTATGATTTTGATGTGGTTTTTGAAGCCCTGTCAGAGATGGACACACTGTGACTGGATGGGAGCTACCACGATCCATGCTGATTTCCGGCTTCCACCTAGAGAAGTACTAGCTCTGGCCTTCAGCACACAGTTGTAAGTAGAGCCTGGAAGCAGATGCACACCCCAGAAGAAATCCTGCTGTTCCCTGAGGCAATCAGACCCATGGGGAGCAGCCACTCCAGGTGCCAGGTGCATCAGATTAGTCCAGGTGAATCAGAATGAAAACTAGGACTGAGCTGACCAAGCCTCAGTCTGGCAGAAATTTAGGGGCACGCTGGGGTGTGAAATGTGTGATTCTCCTTTATATTGTGGGTCTAACAACCAGTCCTACTGATGGGCCTGTCTTCAGTATCCTGGAAGGTGGCCTGTGCAGAGACTGACAGCTCGGAGTCTCCCTGTAAGTAGGGTGCACCAAGCTTTAATTTTACTTACGTTGTAATTAACGTATTTGTCATGCAACTTTCAAAAATATTTGTTTTCCTCCATGAAATTAGACAAATTCTAACAATATTTAGTCATGTTGATTGTCACTCTAGGCAAAAATCCATCTCTATTTTTAGTTGAACTTGTGCATTTCATGTGATAATGCTCTGGGAACACTTCTATTTCCCTAGGAAGATGATGCAAAAAAAGATGATTGCTTTCTCTCACAAGTGTCTCACCTAAATGAAGTAGCACATTTATTACAAGCTTTTGCTTTAGGAGGTGAAGCAAATCTGTATCTCCAATTTTCAATATATCTATCGTGATACTTTTAGCTAATTTAAAAAACGTACCACAGAGGCTTAAATTTTGAAACTCACACTATTTCAACAGCCTATTCAAAGGGATGGTTGTCTTTTGGGAAGGATGAGAGTGTTAGAAGGAATGTCAGGATGAGAGATTGAAAGCTGATGCAGAGGGGAATAGGAGTGCTAAAATCTCCTGACACTCCTAGAGTGGGCAAAGGAGTAGAGTCATTCTCTCACTCATTCCTGCCATCACTCAACCTGTTCCTTCACTCAAAATGTGCCATGACTGCCTTCCCACATCATGGGAGACAGCTCTGGGCTCTTCCAATTCATGCTGCCTGATCAGGAAAACATTTTGCTCTTCTCATACTGTTTTGATTAATAAGGAGAGCTCATTGTAAAAATAAAAAAAAAATAAAAATTATTATTAATTTGTAGTCCGTATACTCACTTCTTGCTTTTGAGTAACAAAACAATCCATGCAGATGAACCACCAGGAGTAAAGGATGAACCCTGGCCATAAAATATGAAACTGGCAATAAAATAAAATATGTCATATTGGGAAATGAAGTGTTACTCCAGAATTGAGTGAATTTGAATTGCTTAGAACTCCTCCTTTCTTTTCCATAACCTTGAAAGGTTCAAGTTCCTGTAAACAGGTTTTTTGCTTTTCCTTTAGGTTTAATTTTGTTTCTTTTTCAGAAATGTCCTAATACTTCAATAACACACACACTGTTACTTTGCCAGTGAAAAGCTTAGAAAGATACTAGACACACACACTATGCTAAAATAGAACCAAGAAACTTAAACTGCCTGGTGTGGAAAAGATAAATTTGGGTAAGCATTACTTGACTTGAACAATCATGAAATATAGAATATTTCCTCAAATAACACAAACACACTGTAATGCACCAATCTAATCTACGTACCTGTACATTGTTGTCATATCTACAAGGATTCTGTGTAATACTGGTCATAATAAAAATTCATTCATTAAATAATCTGTGGGGTTTTTTTCTTTGAAATTAAACTATTGCTTAGGTTAAGAACAAATTACATTAATATCTGTTTTGGTTCTTCCTCTGAATTGTCACTCTTAAAATGTAATGGACCCTGGATAAGGATAAAAAATTGATTACTTAAAGAAGTCTAATATAGAGATGATCAAGAAAATATGATGCAGAAGTAAGCAAAGGTTAAATTTAATAGGAAAAAAATATTAACTGCCACACAAAGAGATATAGGGAAATAAAAAACATCAAGAAATGAATGATAAAAAAGATTGCAACTTTTTTTTTTTGGCAAAGTGTCAATCAACAGTGGGCATGGGAGGTGAACAGGGGAGCTTGCAAGGCTCCCTGATCCCACTGATGAGGGAGTGAGCGAGCGACTGCATGGTGCTTGGTTGCTGGCAGGGGTTAAACCACAACATTACCATAAACGGGGTGGGGGGGCTTTATCTGTCCTAATAGCATCATTAAGGTTGATATCAGAAGATAAATATGTCCTTGTTATAGCTGTAGAACTAAATCATGTGATATTAATAGATATAAATTGAGATAAACACTACAAAGATGGCCATCTACATATGGAAATACTTATCAAAATGGTGGCTAAGCATAACCTGAATTAAATAACATACATACCAAAAGGCCTACAAAGAGAGAAAAATAAATCCTAAAGTCTCTGTCTTGTAACATCCATTCCTCTCACACCTCCTGAGAAAGAGAACTTTCAAGGAAAAATGATGAAAAATTACAAACAAGAACAACAAAAAAAGCGATGGCTAAAATGGAAAAGTATGTGAAATTATCAAGCTAAACCTTTTCACGTTTAAGAAGCATTAGACAGTAATGAGCATCCATTTGAAACAGGGAAAAGATGGGAACGATGAAACAAAATAAGAAATAGCTGACCAATTTTAGTGGGTTGACCTTGGCTGGATGCCAGGTACCCACTAAAGCCGCTCTGTCATTCTCCCTCTGTAACTGGACAGAGGAGAAAAAAACCCAAACAGCTAAGGATTAATGAGTTAGGAGCTGGGAGAGGTCAGTGACTGATTACCTCCATGGGCAAAACAAGACTCAAAGTGGGGATGGTACTTATATTTATCACTAGCAGGATAAGAGCCAAAGAGTGAGAAATAAAAGTCTTAAAAACACCTTCCCCCCACCCCTCCTTCCTTCTGTGTTCTCCCTCTTCCACCCCAGTGTTGCAGGGGGATGAGGAATGGAGGTTATGGTCAGTTGTTGTTTCTGCCACTTCTCAGAGAGAGGAGTCCTTCCCCTGCTCCCATGGGGTCCCTCCCACGGGAGATGGTCCTTGATGGACCTCTCCAGCGTGAGTCCATCCCTCAGGGAGCAGTTCTTCCAAACTGCTGTCCCGTGGGTCACTCCTCCATGGGGTGCAGTCCTTCACAAATGAGCTGGACCGACATGGGTCCACAAGTCCTAACTGGGAAAAACCTGCTCCAGCGTGGGCTTCCCTCTCCATGGACTGCAGGTCCCTGGCAGGACCCCGCTCCATCTTGGGCCTCTCACAAGGTCACAGCCTCCTCTGGATATCTACTGCTCCAGCATGGGCTCCTCCATGGGCTGCAGGTGGGTCTCTGAATCCCGATGGTCCTTCATGGGCTGCAGGGGCACAGCTGCTCCACCATGGTCTGCACCACGGGCTGCAGGGGTCACAGCTCCAGTGCCTGGAGCACCTCCCGCCCCTCCTTCTGCACTGACCTTGGTGTCTACATTGTTCTTCCCATGTTCTTACTCTGCTCTTCCCTGGCTGAAATTTTTTCCATCTTCTGTTCTTAAATATGTTATCACACAGGTGTTACTATCACTCCTAATTGGCTCGGCCTTGGCCAGCGGCAGGAAGTCCGTCCTGGAGCCAGCTGGCATTGGCTCCGTGGGACAGGGAAATCTTCTAGCAGCTTCTAAAAGAAGCCACCCCTGTAGCTCCCCCCCTGCTACCAAAACCCAGCCACAGAAACCCACTACACTGATGAAAAAAACACAAAAAATGTGCATTGTACACAGGTATAACTTACCAGGGAAAAACTCCTGCCAAGAAAGATATGGTAAGTAGCAACTGTATGGAATAGCATTTATTTGATGATCCTTCAAGAACAAGGTAAAAATACCTCAAACATACATTCATGGTAAATTTAAATAATAATTCAGACAGAAAAAGTAGAACTGTGTGTGCACATGTAAGGTTTGGAAGCTTTCAGGACTCACTGCACCTGAACGGACTTGTAGAGCCAATAGGCACCCCAGCACAAATCAACAGCTCCAGAACACATATCGTTCAAAAAGTAGTATCATGTGAAGAAACAGCAAAAGTTTTTTATTATGTTTCAACAAAGTAAGACCATGAGAATAATCAAACACATGCCACATCTTTAAAAACACATGGAGCAATGTAGATTTTCATCGGTCCATCAGCAAGAGACACAAGTTAACTCCTTCATCAGACCTGACTCTCGCAGACAAAACAACGTCGTGTTATCACTAAGTCGGAGACACAGTGCACCCACAAGACTTTCCTTCCTGCAAAAAGAAGTGAATGTGTCGCCCTCACGGGGAAAAAAAAAAAAAAAAGGCACCTTACTACCTTTTCTGAGCTCGCGGTAAAAAAGGGTGGATTTCCTGTGGTACCGGACCCACCGCGCCGGCCCCTCTCGGCTGCCCGGCCGGGCCCTTTGTTGGGGCTCAGCGCCGGCGGAGCGCGGAGGGAACGCGGCAGGGGCGGGTTGGGCCCCCGGAGGCGGGGCCTAACCTGCAGCGCGCGCGGCCCCTCTGCCCGCTATGGGAGCGATGGCGCGAACGTCCCGCCCCGGCCCTGCCCCTCCGAAGTCCTCAACCAGGTCGGACCGACCGCAATATACACGCGCTGGGGTCTCATTTCCCGTTACAACCATCGCAGCTGAGCGAGGGACACCATGTCTGGCAGAGGCAAGGGCGGGAAGGGGCTCGGCAAGGGCGGCGCCAAGCGCCACCGCAAGGTGCTGCGCGACAACATCCAGGGCATCACCAAGCCGGCCATCCGCCGCCTGGCTCGGCGCGGCGGCGTCAAGCGCATCTCGGGGCTCATCTACGAGGAGACGCGCGGCGTGCTGAAGGTCTTCCTGGAGAACGTCATCCGCGACGCCGTCACCTACACCGAGCACGCCAAGAGGAAGACGGTCACGGCCATGGACGTGGTCTACGCCCTCAAGCGCCAGGGACGCACCCTCTACGGCTTCGGCGGCTAAACTCGATTCCTGGCCTAGCTTACGCTTTTAAAACACAAAGGCTCTTTTCAGAGCCACCCACAAGTTTCAGGAAAAAGAGCTTTAAATCGTTGCATGTGTACGTAGTTGTTGTACTTGCGGTTAAATTTGTAGGCGGAAATAAGGGAAGGGACTTCGCTTTTCTTGACCGGGGGCTCCCTGGGCTCAATAAAAAAGGAGCTATGGCAGTTACATCCTGTATACCGGCACTTTGCTTCCCGCGCTCTCCCTCACACACAGAGCACAGCTCCTCTTTGGGAAGGGCAATGGAAACTACAGACAAAGGGGAGAAAAAGCGGGACGTCGGGAGCAAGCGCTGGTTTCCAACAGCCGCTCTCCCGGCACCACCGTTGTAGTCTGATGAGGCGGGAAGGAAGCTCGTGAAATGGCGGCGCTCTCCTCTCTGCCAGTCGGGGGGCGGGACAGAGCGGGAAGGCGGGGGGAGAAGAAAAGCTAAGAACACCCGATAGCGTCCTGGGCACTGCGGAGCAAAGAGGCTGCGAGCCCTCTGCTGAACAGCCTTCCCGTATTCCCCCCCTCTCCTTGTAAGGATGCCTTTTTCTGCTCCAGGCACCGCTCTCGGCTGCACACATCACCCCAACCCCTCTCCCCTCCTCCCGCGCCGGCAGCTTGAAGCGTGTACCTCAGAACCACTGACACACACCGGGCGGCAAGGAAGGGCGGGACTGGGCGCTACCGGAGAACCACACACCTCCCCCACACCTCCCCCCCGTTATCCCAGAACCGGCACGTACAAGCGCTTGCTACAGACTGCCCGCCCGTGCCTGCTCCATAAGAGACACAGCTCTCTCCAGTGGTCATGTGGTGGCTCTTAAAAGAGCCTTTCGGTCTGGTAGTGGTGGGAAGGTAGAAAACTCAGGCGCGCTCTCCGCGGATGCGGCGGGCGAGCTGAATGTCCTTGGGCATGATGGTGACGCGCTTGGCGTGGATGGCGCACAGGTTGGTGTCCTCGAAGAGCCCCACCAGGTAAGCCTCGCTGGCCTCCTGCAGCGCCATGACGGCCGAGCTCTGGAAGCGCAGGTCGGTCTTGAAGTCCTGCGCGATCTCGCGCACCAGGCGCTGGAAGGGCAGCTTGCGGATCAGCAGCTCCGTGGACTTCTGGTAGCGGCGGATCTCGCGCAGCGCCACCGTGCCGGGCCGGTAGCGGTGCGGCTTCTTGACGCCGCCCGTGGCCGGCGCGCTCTTGCGGGCCGCCTTGGTGGCCAGCTGCTTGCGGGGCGCCTTGCCGCCCGTCGACTTCCGCGCCGTCTGCTTCGTGCGCGCCATAACACCAGAGCTGCCGCCCGGACCACAGCGAACGACGAAGAAGGGAAAGCTGGTAGGCGGAATCGGTACCAGGTCGCTTTTATATCCGAGCCCTGCCCGTTGATTGGCTGATGGGAACGGCCGAGCTCATTGGGCCAATTTGAAAACCCCGCGTTACGCCGCTCTTGGCTCCTACATAATTAACTCACCACAGGCTCCTTCAGTCCTTTTCCTAGGAGGCCACATTTTGATCTTTAAAACTTGGCTTAAATAACTGTACCTTTCATCGAGATAATTCTTCTCATGCAATTCCCAAGAGGAGACTGCTAGTGAAGCTGGTTGCAAATAAAACATATTTCTCTAGGTGGGTATTCACCGAGATTTTCGTGTCTATAAAGCAGGTCGCTAATATTTTGTCATTCTATATTTTTTATGGAAATATTTCCAGAGAAAGTGAGTGCTTTTTGTGCAATCCGAAACAAACTCCCCTACGACTTCGTTTTTTTGTTCTTTTCTTTTAGCAGTTAAGGTAATACAAGTGATTACATTGTTTACTTAAAAGACACAGTCGGCAGGTGCTATTCGGATTCTGAAACAACTTGGGAGGTAAAAAAGGATTAGAGGAAAACACAATACAAGGTAAACATTAAAAGATGCCGAAGTTTATTTTTAGAAAAGAAAGACGATTAAGTCCCTGTGCACAGGGTTGATGTTCGGGGCACCTCCAGCTACCGCTGTTACCCAATTGTATTCTCCTCTACTTTGACCAATCACAGGCGGGAAGGCGGGGCCGCCACACAATATAAGGGGGCTCGCAATTGTTGTGGTGTCCGCTTGAGGGGGAAGGAACAGTAAACTGGAATGGCGCGCACGAAGCAGACGGCGCGGAAGTCGACGGGCGGCAAGGCGCCCCGCAAGCAGCTGGCCACCAAGGCGGCCCGCAAGAGCGCGCCGGCCACGGGCGGCGTCAAGAAGCCGCACCGCTACCGGCCCGGCACGGTGGCGCTGCGCGAGATCCGCCGCTACCAGAAGTCCACGGAGCTGCTGATCCGCAAGCTGCCCTTCCAGCGCCTGGTGCGCGAGATCGCGCAGGACTTCAAGACCGACCTGCGCTTCCAGAGCTCGGCCGTCATGGCGCTGCAGGAGGCCAGCGAGGCTTACCTGGTGGGGCTCTTCGAGGACACCAACCTGTGCGCCATCCACGCCAAGCGCGTCACCATCATGCCCAAGGACATTCAGCTCGCCCGCCGCATCCGCGGAGAGCGCGCCTGAGTTTTCTACCTTCCCACCACTACCAGACCGAAAGGCTCTTTTAAGAGCCACCACATGACCACTGGAGAGAGCTGTGTCTCTTATGGAGCAGGCACGGGCGGGCAGTCTGTAGCAAGCGCTTGTACGTGCCGGTTCTGGGATAACGGGGGGGAGGTGTGGGGGAGGTGTGTGGTTCTCCGGTAGCGCCCAGTCCCGCCCTTCCTTGCCGCCCGGTGTGTGTCAGTGGTTCTGAGGTACACGCTTCAAGCTGCCGGCGCGGGAGGAGGGGAGAGGGGTTGGGGTGATGTGTGCAGCCGAGAGCGGTGCCTGGAGCAGAAAAAGGCATCCTTACAAGGAGAGGGGGGGAATACGGGAAGGCTGCTCAGCAGAGGGCTCGCAGCCTCTTTGCTCCGCAGTGCCCAGGACGCTATCGGGTGTTCTTAGCTTTTCTTCTCCCCCCGCCTTCCCGCTCTGTCCCGCCCCCCGACTGGCAGAGAGGAGAGCGCCGCCATTTCACGAGCTTCCTTCCCGCCTCATCAGACTACAACGGTGGTGCCGGGAGAGCGGCTGTTGGAAACCAGCGCTTGCTCCCGACGTCCCGCTTTTTCTCCCCTTTGTCTGTAGTTTCCATTGCCCTTCCCAAAGAGGAGCTGTGCTCTGTGTGTGAGGGAGAGCGCGGGAAGCAAAGTGCCGGTATACAGGATGTAACTGCCATAGCTCCTTTTTTATTGAGCCCAGGGAGCCCCCGGTCAAGAAAAGCGAAGTCCCTTCCCTTATTTCCGCCTACAAATTTAACCGCAAGTACAACAACTACGTACACATGCAACGATTTAAAGCTCTTTTTCCTGAAACTTGTGGGTGGCTCTGAAAAGAGCCTTTGTGTTTTAAAAGCGTAAGCTAGGCCAGGAATCGAGTTTAGCCGCCGAAGCCGTAGAGGGTGCGTCCCTGGCGCTTGAGGGCGTAGACCACGTCCATGGCCGTGACCGTCTTCCTCTTGGCGTGCTCGGTGTAGGTGACGGCGTCGCGGATGACGTTCTCCAGGAAAACCTTCAGCACGCCGCGCGTCTCCTCGTAGATGAGCCCCGAGATGCGCTTGACGCCGCCGCGCCGAGCCAGGCGGCGGATGGCCGGCTTGGTGATGCCCTGGATGTTGTCGCGCAGCACCTTGCGGTGGCGCTTGGCGCCGCCCTTGCCGAGCCCCTTCCCGCCCTTGCCTCTGCCAGACATGGTGTGCCTCGCTCAGCTGCGATGGTTGTAACGGGAAATGAGACCCCAGCGCGTGTATATTGCGGTCGGTCCGACCTGGTTGAGGACTGCTGCCGGAGGCGGGGTCTCAGTCGGAGTCCCCGCCCCCCTCCCCGGCTTCCCGCCGTTCGGTGGCCGAGGCTCTTTCCCGGCTCTGGCTCGCTGGCGCGCGCGGCGGTACCGCCTCTCCCGGGCTGGGCCGGGCCCCGCACCGCCCTTCCCGCGGAGGGGTCGCGCTGCGCTGTCTCTGCCCGCTGTCAGCCCGCGCGTCCCTTTGCTGCTTTCCTGTGCCGTTCCGGCCGTGTCCCCTGCGCGGGTGACAGTTCCGCGGCAGCGCTGCGTCTCCTCCGGTACCAGGAGCAGGGGCGGTGGCGCTCCCTTCCCCGTCCCTCCCCGCGGGTCTGCGGCAAAATCCGACCAATGCGGGACCGCGCTCGGTGCTCCCGCCCCGCCGCTGCTCTCCGCCTCCACTCGCGGGTAGCTGGCGGAGGCGCCTTTCCCGGGCAGCGCTCCCTTTGTTTTCTTCGGCCATGGCGGCTTCGCGTTTTCTTTGTCTACCCGGACACTCCCACAGCTGTCCTCTCCTCCGTGCGGTCTGGGGGGCTGGGCACCGAGCGTTTCGCGCTTTTATATCTGCACAGAGCGACCTGCAGGTCTGTGCGAAGGGAAGCAGGGAGCGAGGTCCTAAACGGCAGAGAATATCATCAGTGAGGGAGTTCGGTGGGGAACATTTAGGTCTGAAACTCCTTGAAGGCAACATTGAGGGGCTGTTTGGGGATGCGGAAGGGACCGTCCGCCCATCCTTTCAGCCCTCCCCAGCCCCGCGGTACGGTTTCGGGGGCAGCGCTGGCCGCGGGGCGCTAGGCTCGCTCCCGGCAGTTGCCAGGCCCCGAAAGAAGTGTTCGCTGGCATACATCGGGATCCAAAAAGCGAGAGAAAACATTACGGATATCATACAGCAGATATCTGTATGACATTTGAAAAATGAATACTAACGAAAAATTTTTTGTTCAAACGAAGAATCCAGAAATTTTGCCGTTTGTTTCACACTGTTGTGAACAAACATCTCTACATGCTGCTTACAGTATGTTGGACTGTATTTATGAAGTGAATGAATAAATACTGACTGAGTTATAAGACTGCATTTCTAAATTAAATCTGTTAAGATTGTAAATAGTACTTATACTCAGAATAGAAGTAATATGGCTATGGTACTGGCCAATTTTTATGTTAGTAGTATTTTGCACTCTTCAAACTTGTCTACTGTTTAAATTTTTTTATATCCTTAGAAATTTGTGCAGTTGTTTATTTAAAGTTATTCAGGAGTATAATTTACAGAACCTTGGCAGCGTTTCCAGAATATTTCTTGGCAGAAAGTGTTCCCTAAATTCAGGGAGAAATGCGATTGAGATAGTTGTGCATTTGGTTACAGGTGTCAAAATGTACAAATCTTGTTATGATTATAATCATCCCTGCGAATTCCTTCTCCATTCAAATTGTTATTTTAAACAATTTAAAGAATTGCCACTCATATATACAATAGGAGCAGCAAACATAGCTTTAATTTAGATTATGTTTGCTTTTTAACTGAATGAACAAACACTAACTGGAAGATTTCACACTGGTGGACCTGTTAGGCTGGTGCCTAACCTTACCATTTGGCTCCACAAAGTCTGCTTTGTTCTTTATACCTGAAGATCTGTGTCTAGCTATGTTTCCTGAGGCAGTTATAAACAACATTCTGAATGCTAAAGAAAGCCTAAAGGAATTACACAAAATCTTTCAGTATGTCAAATAATAATGTCTTTGTAAGTCTTTCTAAATGCAGAGTGAGGATCATAGTATAACTTTTCCTTCTAGCATTATAACAACTGAAAGACTAGGAAAATCTTCTTCCATTTCTGGCAGAAATGGGTGATGAAGAGGCTGAGACTAGTAGCTTACAGTAATTAAAATAGTTGCAACTCCTTTTCCTCAGTGTCTGGAGCACATTAGATGTAATTTAATGTCACACTTTCTAGAAGGCTGCCTTGTCTGTTTGTTGGTACAAGTGCACACAGATGTTTCCCGAGTGTTTCTGTTAGTGACATTAGTCAGTTCTCTCATGGATCAGAGGATTTTCTTAGGCAAAAATAACTAAAGTGGAAAGAAACTTTTCCTGCTGAATATAATCCCTAATGAAGTTGCTACTACTGTTGATTGGAGACAATAATTTTTATTTGGATTGAAGTTTAGGATCTAATCCTCAGATTGTAGGTACTACATTTTCCTCATCAGTTTGGACAAACAGCATTGGGGGTTAAACGAGAACAGAAACCTTTGCAAAACTCAGCTCCATTAAAGAAATAAAATAAAAATCTGTAGCTTTTCAAGTGCGCATTAATTAGGGCAATTGCCCTAGTTCCTCATTAAACTGCAATGAGGAAATTACATTTGTTCATTGCAATAAAGCAATATCTTACCATGACTTACCATTGCATCAGTGTGTTATAACCAACTGCAAAGCTGCTCTTAATTTTCTTGAGAGATTATATGGCAATTTAAATCCCTGTCTGTGTCTGCTACAAGTGTCATAATAATTATAACAATATGCGAACTAAAGTAATGCAAGATCTTTTCAATAGAGTACATTATTCCTAACATTATAAGCAATATAGATGAAAAAGAGCAGAAAAAGCCCTTCATATTTTTAACTATGCAATTCTCAGTCTTTTGATATAAAGACTGATATTACTGAGTTATCCCTAAGCATGACTGTGATCTATAACATTTGAGGGAGCTCGGTTGGAAGGTTTTTTAATTTCATCACAAGTTCTTTAGCAGGTGGAGGTGCATTGGAATCCAGTGACACAGCTAAGCCACCATATCGTATGGATTTCCTCTTTCCTACTGTTCATTTTATATGCGAATGAAACTCATTTATTTAAACTTCCTTCGCTGCATTCCTTCATCCAGTGTAATTTGCCTGAAAGCTGTGAGTCTTTAATACCAGTAGATTTTCCAGCACTCTTTCGTGTTGTGTAATCCATCTGATTTACAGGACTTTGAGGCCTCACCAGTGTGCTGGCAGCACAGGGTTCACAATTGGTGAAACCACTGGTGCTTAAGAACAGAACTAGGGAGTGCTAAGGAGTGAATCTAAGTATCAGAGAGGATGAAACTACAGTTACTGGGGCGAGCAGACTAGTGAGTGAATTAAGAGGTGTTTGGAATGAAATTCTGAAGCAAATAATGGATTTCTGGTTAGATGACATAAAGAATTTGGAGAAATGTGCTGGACTGAGATCCACACTCAGAGGACAGGGCCCTCCCCTGTGACACCAACTCTGATTTTCACATAAGGGAGTTTGTTTGCAGAGAAATCTAGCTCCTGGATACAGATTCCCCCCCCCCCCCCCATGGCCTTTCTCTGGAATTCCAGTTCTTTGATTTAGAGGTGAATGCTTGTGGTCCAGAAAGCCAGTCATAACCTGGGCTATATCAAAAGCAGCGTGGCTAGCAGGTCGAGGGAAGTGATTCTCTCCTTCTACTCTGCTCTCATGAGAATCCGTCTGGAGTTCTGCATCCAGCTCTGGGGTCTTCTGGTACAAGCAAGACATGAATCTATTAGAGCAGGTCCGCAGAAGGGTCACAAAAACAAGCAGAGGGCTGGAATACTTTTCCCGTGAAGAAAGGCTGAGAGAGTTAGGCTTATTCAGCTGGGGGAAGAGCAGGTTCTGGGGAGACCTTGGGACTGCCTTTCAATACAGAAAGACAGAGATTTTTTTTCAGGCCTCTAGGGACAGAAGAAAGGATAATGGCTTTAAACTAAAAGAGGATACATTTAGATTGGACGTAAGTAAGGATTTGTTTTTCATCGAGGGTTGTGGGACAGTGGACCAGGTTGTCCAGAGAAAATGTGGGATGCTCCATTCCTAGAGGACGTTCAAAGTCAGGCTGGATGGGGCTTTGAGCAACCTGGGCTAGTGGAAGACGTCCTATCCACAGCAGGGATGTTGGACTAAATCTGTAGTGGTCCCTTCCCACCCAAACCATTCTATGATTGCAATCTTCTGACACACATACATTTGGAATCTGTTCTGGAAACTAAAGATAGAAGATTTGTGCATGTTAAAGTAGTTTTGATTACCACTGCAGTTATTCAAAAAGAGAAGTGTAAGGGCCAGGACATGTAGGTGCAGGAAATGAGGACCAATAAAACAACATAATGAAAACATTACAACCCTAAATGTGTACACTTACAAACAAGACCCTTGGGCACAGATACCATCACTGTATCAGATAAGGCTGGTTCTCCAGCATCTCTCTGTTTTTCTCCACAAATTATCGCTGGTGTCTCACTTTAGCCATGGCACAATCCTGTCAAAAAAGCCTCTCTGCTACAGCTTGGGAGTAGCAAGGAGAGGCAGAGTGGGAGTGTTGCCCTCCTCCAAGCCCAGAGCATTCCTCCTCCCCAGGGGATGGAGAGCAGAGGTGCTGCACAGATGGGACCTATGGCCTTAATAGTGTAGTACAGATCGTCAGATGCAGCTTCTGGGAATATCCTAACAAGAGGAATCAGATAGACAGTCTTTCTAATAATTTATGACAGTGAATATAAAGAGATTAAAGGTGGTGCTTTTCGGTGATACTTGTGCCAGCAACATAGAAAATTTAAGTAATGTTGCCCACTGCAAACTGATGTAACAAGAGGAATAGCAATGCACAGTGAGGGAATTTTAAGGGTAGAAAGAATGGAACGGTGCTACACTATTGCTTTACAGTGCAGGTCTTAGTTAAAAGATCTAGATCAAAAAGAGACATTTTCCCTAAGGCATTGCTCATGTTATTTCTAAATAAAATTAAATCATAAGGAAGCTTTAGATCTTTTGAAGAACAGAGGCCTACAAAGGAAATGAAGAAATAGTTTCATTATTAGTTATACGAGTTTGGGATGGTCTCCAATCTATTTTCATGCTACATAGCTTTTTCCACACCCTCCCTATTCTTTTAGCCACCCTCCCATACTTTTACAAGCCTATGAAATCATGAAAGTTGAGCAGAATCAATATGAAGATATAAGTGCTTTACTGTTACAAGAAAAAAAAACCCCAAATAATTTCAAACTGATAGGATTTTCAGCAAAAAAGGGAGAATTAGAAAGCAAATGTATGACCCCTCTTCTGTAGAAACAAAAGTTTAAAATAATGCAACACAAGTTCGTTTTAGTTAAACAAAGTTGCATTTAAAGATAGCACGAGAGCACCTTTGTAAAGAAAGCAACACAACTCTTTTCTGACTCTGTGGGTGGCTCTGAAAAGAGCCTTTGGTTTAAAATCTCGTGCTAAGTCTGAGTAGCTTTGCTCGCCGAACTTATTTACTTTTAGCTTTATGGCTCTCAGTCTTCTTGGGCAGCAGCACGGCCTGGATGTTGGGCAGCACGCCGCCCTGCGCGATCGTCACCTTGCCCAGCAGCTTGTTGAGCTCCTCGTCGTTGCGGATGGCGAGCTGCAGGTGGCGGGGGATGATGCGCGTCTTCTTGTTGTCGCGGGCCGCGTTGCCCGCCAGCTCCAGGATCTCGGCCGTCAGGTACTCGAGCACGGCCGCCATATACACAGGAGCTCCAGCCCCCACCCGCTCCGCGTAGTTACCTTTCCGGAGCAACCGGTGGACACGACCGACGGGGAACTGCAGCCCGGCCCGCGACGAGCGCGACTTGGCCTTGGCTCGGACCTTGCCTCCCTGCTTCCCGCGGCCGGACATGTTTTAAGCGTCTGCTACAAAGCTCGATCTCACCCTGAATAGCTAAACCGACACTATTCTACTGACGCAAAGGAGCTTCCCCTTTTTATCCCTTCCCTGGGCGGGATTGGCCGCTGGCGATTGGTTGGAACCGGTCGCTGCTTAAAGAACCAATTAAAATGCGGATCGTATATTGACCAATCGGAGGCGAAATCGCGCCCCTTGCGGTAAGGTCCAATCGCATTGCACGGTTGGAGGGCCGAAATTTGCATAACCGCTCTATAAATAGCGCGGGCTGCGGCCATTTTGGTGTTGAGTTTTCTCAGAGAGAGGAAAAGCGCTGTCAAAATGCCCGAGCCGGCCAAGTCCGCGCCCGCGCCGAAGAAGGGCTCCAAGAAGGCCGTCACCAAGACGCAGAAGAAGGGCGACAAGAAGCGCAAGAAGAGCCGCAAGGAGAGCTACTCCATCTACGTGTACAAGGTGCTGAAGCAGGTGCACCCCGACACGGGCATCTCCTCCAAGGCCATGGGCATCATGAACTCCTTCGTCAACGACATCTTCGAGCGCATCGCCGGCGAGGCCTCGCGCCTGGCGCACTACAACAAGCGCTCCACCATCACGTCGCGGGAGATCCAGACGGCCGTGCGCCTGCTGCTGCCTGGCGAGCTGGCCAAGCACGCCGTCTCCGAGGGCACCAAGGCTGTCACCAAGTACACCAGCTCCAAGTAGGGCGCCTCGGACCGTCACTTTCAACCCAAAGGCTCTTTTAAGAGCCACCCACATACTCTCTAAAAGGGCTTTACACTGTAGTGCCTTAGTCTTTAATACGAAAATTTTATTAAGGAACGTAAGACAATTATAAAACTAATGTTCAAGCAGTCATTGTAGCTTGCAGTGATAATTAATCCATCTCTGAAAGCCTTGAGTTACAACTTAAATTAATTCTATTGTTTTAATTAATAAAAAACGTTCAATTTTTTCCCCCGATAACATATTAAGCTCTTTCTACAGTAAAGATGTGACCGTACATTATACTTCATGTTCCATCAAAATTAGGTATTTTACATAGCTTCCAATCATAGCTAAATTAAAGGAAAATAAAAAAGGAAAATAATCGACCCTGATCACTTTTTACACTTATGTCCTGGAATAGTATAAGCTTAAACATTTGCCCTTCTGTATGAGAAGACAGGATCGTAAGGCAAGGACAAAAAAGCCTGTGAGAAGCGAGAACAACTCAGAGAGGGTAGATGCTATGGGAGGACGAGCTGTCCCGGAGCGCGGGGACCCGGAAGCACCGGCAGGCGCGGAGCCAGCACGGGGAGAGTTCCGTGCGCCCCCCCCTTCCTTCCCCTCCCTTTCCCTGCCTTGTAGCGCGCGCTTTTCCAAATTTCCTAATCGCCCAATGAGCGGCTGCGGCTTCTCCCATCAGCCAATCACAGGCGGCCCCAGGGCTGCGCTCCCCGAGCCCCCGAGTTGGGGGAGCTCCGCGTCCGCTCCGCCCCTGCGCTGCCCCGGGGCTGAGCCCCCCCCGCGCTCCGGGACAGCTGCCCGGCCGAGCTCTCGTCGCTTCGGCTGCGCCGCCTCGAGCTCGGCAGGGTGCGGAACAGGAACGCTGGTGCCTCCCCCCACTCCCTCCCCGGCGATCTCCTTCTCGAAAAAGCAGGTCGGTCAAGTCACGCAGAAATCAGGACCTGCCCCACGGCAGCGCTGGCAAGCGGAAAGGTCATTACCAAGAAAGCGGAGGAGTCGTGCTGACAGTTCCCTGCTACAGTCACTAAGAGGTGTGGCAGTCGCATCCATGCTATTAGAAATCACGCTGATAAGAGCAATGAAAGAAACCTCCACGCCCCAGAAAGGTACCCGCCTTTAACCAGTCCCTTTAACACATACACCCACTTGCGGTGCTCAAAAAAAAAAAAAAAAAAAGGCAGCCTTCAGAAAGCGTTTTCGCAGGGAATGTAGACTTTATTTTTCCAAGTCTTAGCGTAACCACGGCTGGAAGTTTAGCGTCCCATCCACTCCCCAGACAAATGTCCCACACGGATAGTGGCGTGTGGACAGCTCTGCTGCAGGCACGGAGCTCAGTGACGGAGTGTATCAGCCCTTTTGGGGACAATAGTAGGTGGCTCTTAAAAGAGCCGTTGGGTTTAAGTATTTCCACTTCAACACTTCATTTCTTGGGTGCTGCCTTCTTTGCCTTGGCTGTTTTCGGCTTGGCTGCCTTCGGCTTTGCTGCCTTTGGCTTCACCGCTTTTGCCTTAGCAGGGCTCTTCGCTGCTGCCGCCGCTTTTTTGGGCTTGGCAGCCTTCGTCGCCTTTTTGGGGCTCTTAGCTGCTTTCTTGGCCGCGCTGGCCGCCGGCTTCTTGGCTTTCTTGGGGCTCTTCTTCACCGCCGCCGCCTTCTTGGGCTTCTTGGCGGCGCTGGCGGGCTTCTTAGCCGCCGGCTTCTTGGGCTTGGCTGCGGCTGTTTTCTTCTTGGGAGCTTTTTCCTTCACTTCTCCAGGTTTCTTGCTGAGGCGAAAGGAGCCGGAGGCGCCGGTGCCTTTGGTCTGCACCAGGGTGCCTTTGCTGACGAGGCTCTTGAGCCCCAGCTTGATGCGGCTGTTGTTCTTCTCCACATCGTAGCCGCCGGCAGCCAGCGCCTTCTTGAGCGCGGCGAGGGAGAGCCCCTTGCGCTCCTTGGAGGCGGACACGGCCTTGGTGATGAGCTCGGTGACGCTGGGCCCCGCGGGCTTGCGGGCTTTGGAGCCGCCCGCCGCTTTTTTCGGCTTCTTGGCGGCGGCCTTGGCGGCGGGGGCCGCGACAGCGGGAGCGGCGGCGGGAGCGGTCTCCGACATCGCTGCAGAGACTTCTTCCTAATCAAAAGAAAGTAATTGGGCTACAGTAACCCCGATGCCTGAATTTATAGCGAAGCGGTGATCTGTGATTGGTGCTTTGCAGAGCCCGCCTAACTGTTAGCCAGGAAGAGCTTTTCCTCCTCCGAGTCTGTGTTTCTTCGGAGTTATAAATTCATATTTTTTGTAAAACGAGTGCTGCAAAATCACCCCTGTTTCTTCGGAGAGTGAAGGGAAGACAGTGGACTTTCATTCGGGAGAGTTTCTTGCTGTTTGGATAACAGATGAAAGAGAAAAGCTGTTTTTAACCCCGCGTTGTGAAGCCAGAAAGACCCCGGGAACGGCAAACTTTTGTTTTTCCTTCTAAATTAAAATAAAACGCGTAGATAAAAAGTCTCCCCAGTAATACAGGCTTATTCTTTGGGGGGTTTTCTCCAGGTTAGGATAGAAACCGAGTGTGCAGCTTGAGTATTTTTGTCGTAAATTGATTTCAAAGAGAAGGAAGTAACACAATTTCATGGCTGAGCTTTGAATATGGATAAAGATTCGGCTCTCTTAACCATATCTTTAACTATTAAGGATACAGTATTTCAACAGAATTTCTTGTTTTGAGAACGTAAGAAACCTTCAGAGGTATATATATACTGTTGAAAATTGTTTGGAACTTGCCAGGGCTCTGCTTTTTTTTGTGTGTGTTGTTCTGTAAGTGGATAGAATGATTTTGATATTTTTACAAATTGTCTGTTTGCAAAATGAAGCTCTTAATGCCTAGTTAATACATATGAATTCCAAATAAACTACTAATTTAACGCTTTCTCAGGTACAATAGTATATACTATTCTTTAAGATTTACAAACTTCAGAAGCAGGTTTGTAGGGGAAAAATGTCTCACAGGTATAGATACACTAATATGTATCATATGCTACTTAAACATTAATAGAGCCTACTGAAGCCCCGGTTCTCACCAAACAAATTAAATACTGTGGAAAGATGGCCTTTGTGAATAGAATGCTTCGCCCTCAATATTACCTATAAATATTTGGACACTGAGTGTTGGGGTTTTGGTGTTGATTTGTTCTGTTGTTGTTGTTGTTTTCCATAGGTTTCATATTCCTCCCATTCTTTTCTTTCAAGGAAAGGGAAAACACTTGTCAATTTAGGGCTTCACCCAAATCTTCAGAGTACTGAAATAATTTTAAGACATCCTCATAAATCATAATCAGTTTTAATTATCATAATCCCACTAAAATATTAAGTCTCATAAAGTGACAATAGAAATTGATTAAAATTTTTAAGGACTGCTATGGATTGTTTGGGTTAATTTTTTATTAAATTAGAACACAAAAGCCCTGATTGGTTTCTAATTAAAAAGAAGCCAGATTTTTTTCCCTTGGTTGCAAAAAACAAGTAAAGATCAAACTTAACATTTTACCCCACTGTACTTTGTAAAAAATTTGTCATGCTGTTTCAGCAAAGGAGCATGGATGAATTTGAGGTTCAAGATGACATCAAATATGTTTTAAAAGGCCCTGGTGTGTATTTTGATATATTGAATGCTAAAGATACAATATATTTGATAGCAAGCAGTTTTAGTTGAAAGGAGGTAGATTAAAATGGTAATTATACATGAGATACATTAGAATTACAAGTAAAAACAGTGAAACTTCACTTTTTCATATTCTCTTTTATTTCTATTTTCATTTTGTTGTGTTTGCATGCAGGCCAGACAATAAATACTTTGAAGGAGAGGAAGGGAAAAGTGGAGATTGGGAAAAATTAAGCTTGCCAGTACTTCACAGTAAAAAACAGACTGAAAAGCATACTGAAGTGGGCTGTGAAATCTGCCACACTTCTTTTGAACATGACATCGTTCCCACATAAACAACTAGACCAAATCCACGGTAGCCATAGATTTTGAAAGCTCAGGGTGGCAACCCAGATTAACAGTATGAATATGTTCGAGAGATATAAAAGTAGTTGGCTGTGGTAGGATGAGGGCATTATGCTTACTTTCCAGTTTGGATGAACAAAGACGGCCATAAAGCAAAATCTGACTGTAAGTGATACAAAAGAGAGAGCCTGGAAGTGCTGTCATCCATCCAGGTCTCTTAAACGTGATGTACGTTATTCCGAGGATAAGGACAGCATGAAGGTTAATGTGCCTTAATCTCTGTAGCTTTGATAGTTTAGTGTTAGAGCTCTGTAGCTCTGGTTTGTTACACTTGAAAATGATCAGGAAGCTGGGAGCAACTGGGAGTGGACAATAACTACTGGTGCAAGAATGCAGCTGTAGCCTCAGGGGTGCATCCTCTTTACACATCCCTCACATTCACACATTTGGGCAAGTTTCCCTTCAAGCTTGCTTTTAGTAAACCTGTTCTCAGTTCATCAAGAGAGGAGAGGTTTCCTCTCCTTCCCCCATAAACAGGATGCAGGTTAGAAAGACGGGAGGTAGGATGGGAGAAGAGATCTCAGATCTTGCTCCCTAAGTAGCTCAATCACTAGAACTCCACCTGCAGCACACAAGGATTGCTGTCCCTACTCTGGCAAGTTTTAAAAGGTCAAGGACGTCTCTGAATGGTTTTGGGGGGTTTGTTTACCTTGTTTTGTTTTGGTTTGTTTTTGTAAGGAAAGCATATGAAAAAGGTTGTGAAGGTCATTATCTGAGAATTTCAAGGGTTGGAATTTAGGGCTTCTCTCACTTTTAGTTCTGGGTTCATTCCTGCAAGTTTTCACGTCTCCTGCTCCCTATTTTGAGCTACACTTCTGAAGTCCTTTGCTTTTCCCTAGTAGACTGAGACATTGGAAGTCTTGGCAGCTGGCCTCTGGCATTTTGTGTCAGCATCCTTTATTGTATCTTTCCCTTAACCATCACACTGACTCTCTTCTGTACAAAGAATTATCCCTGGCCTACTTCTGAGCAGAGAAAATGTTCTTGATTTTACCGTCCATTTCTGCAGAAGGCGATCTTTTTATTTTTAAAGAGAGGGGCTTTAGGGATATGAGGTGCTGTGAAAAGTGGAGGCTTTTTTAGGGTTATTCCCACACTCCAGGCCAAGCAATGACATTTTCTAGTTAATATGTTAAAACAAAGTTATCAAGAGCTTTGAATAATTTTCAAGTTTGCACTGCTGGAAATAGCTGTTAAATGCAACACTGGACCACAGTGACAGTTCTCCTATTTTAGAGACTGATCATTGCAGATAGAAATGATATTGCCGTGGGTGTTTTACAGATAAAAGAAAAAGACAAAGCAAAACAAGCATTTGAGCGCATAATTTATCAAATCAGTGGTAGATTGTGGAACAGTTTTTCCACCAGACAGAGAAATTTTCTTCCTGTCAAACAAAATTACTTAAAAATTAAAAAAAAGTTTGGAGAGTGGGCTGGTAATAAAAATTGTTTGTAGTTTTCTTGTGAAGGGATAAATATTTAAATGTGACTCATTTAATAATTAATTTCAATTAAACAGCAAACATTTTTCAATATTCTCTCTGATTTCCTTTCCAAGCACCCTGTACAAATGTAGGTTCTGTTTGCCTCTTACTTAGGAACTCAAACAAATTTTTTATCACCTCTTTAAAAGTGCACCCAGAACATAGCATCATTTCCATGCATCATCACACAACATACCCTGGCTTCCTTGCCTGGCTGTGTAGGTGCTAGTGCAGATTACAGAAGAGCCTAGAAAATGACAGAGTATTTTCCAATGCAAGGATCTTCAAAAATAGTTCACATATAATACCAGAAGTAATTCCTAAACCTGTATAGTAAAGAAAATACTTAACTTTTTTCTTTTCAAGACAGGAGCTTCACATGGAGGAAAAACAGATTGGACATTAGAAAATAAAGGCAAAGAATACATTCGGACAGCAGGAAAAGAGCAATCCAGATAAGCTGATTAGCCAAATTTAGCTGAAAGTCTTCACTCAACTATAATTACTATAGTTAGGACAGTGAAGATACAGAGAAATTGCCAACTTTTAACTATAGCATGCTCTCCTCTTCACAAATAATAATTTTGCAGACATTCAAGTAATCACTCAGTATTAATAATAAAAATACCATAACAAGATCAAAAGACATTAGTCAGGTCTAGCATGATAAAACTGTATTGATGATACTGATTCAGCAATTGCAAAGTTTTTGAAGTAGGGAAGATTCAAGGTGTCAAAGAGTTGTCAGTAGTAAAGAAGCCTGTATTTTTTAGTTGTACTTCAACTAAGCTAACAAAAATATACTTACCTTTATTGCAGTATAAGGGCAATCACATCTGCTAAAAAAATACCTTGTCTTCTAATCTAACCCCTAATGCAATAGGTTCTATCGCTGTGATCAAAGAAGGATCATCTAGAAGAGGGAGACAGTAAAACATCTCTGGGGAGCAGGTTCTAAAAAATTATTTCTTATGTTTAAGTAAAATTTCCTGTGTTTCAGTTTGTACCAACTGCCTCTTGTCCTGGGCAGTACTGAGAAGGCTGGATCTGTCTCCTCTATTCCCCCCATAAGGTATCTAAACACACTGATAAGACATTCCTCATGTGAGAGATAGTCCAGTCCCTTCATCATCTTTGTGCCCCTTCACTGGTCTCACTCCTGTTATGTTCATGTTTCTGTTGTACTGTGAAGGCCAGAACTGGATGCAACATTCCAGATGCCTCCAAGTGGAGGGATAGAATTATTTCCCTCAGTACTGTTCTGCACACAGTACTTCTCCAGGTTAATTTGTGAAGCCTATTAGATTAACCCTGAATGGCACTCCCATGACTTTTTCAATTTTGGTAGCTAAATAAAGACAGCTTCAAAAAATACTGTAACCCTTCACACAGTCCTTAGTTTCAAGGCTTGTCAAGACCAGTCTGAGCTACACCAATTTGGTTCAGTGATTGTGCAATATATGACTGAAAGATACGTTAAGGCTAGTTGGAGTCTCAGTAAAACTTACATCTCTACACTCTGGAGAGATCAAAAGGTGACTCTGATCAAAGAGGTGACTCTCCTGCCTGCCATAACTGCTAAATATGTGATAATGGGCAAAAAAGGATGGTGCATTTTAATGAATCATCCCCCAAATTTCCTTGTCTGCCCATAACATAACAGCCTAAATCATCAAAACATTTCTTCCAGCTTCTGAAAGCCTTTGGATCAGAGATCCTCTTGTAACCAAATTTTACTTCTCTTTACCCATCCCTTTGACTGAGAATTATCATTATTACAAGTAGTGTTACTGAACTTAGAAATCTTGATTATGAGTAGGATTCTCTGTTACTTTGTTCTGTAGATCAATTACCTTTGTATTATTTTCAGTTGAAGATAAAGGGGAGAAAGATAAGTGCAGAAAAACGAAGAAACATAGGGATCTACGTGCAAAAGTGTGGAAATGTAACCCTAGCTGTGACTTCTACAGAGTGCCTGGAAAAAACTGAAATGTTGTTTCTGAAACTATGCTACATGCTGTCTGTTCTCCCAGATGCACAGCATCGTCAAACCATAATTCTTTTTTTTTGTGATGTAGTTTGCAAATGCTGATTTGGTCAGAAATGTAAATTGACACTAGGCCATCGATACAAAAAAACTATGTTCTACCCCTTCAGTGACACAGTCCACGTTATCAGATGTCATTTCCTAAGCTTTCATAGGTAATTCTAGCCTTTCATGCTGAGTGAAGGGAAATAGGATGCTGAAAGCTTTCCTGGGATGGTACGCCATAGACACATCTACATACTCATCCTGTGCAGCCTTTCTTACTCTTTAGGTATCTAAAGAATATGTCCAAGAAATAAGCACATAATTAGGCATTTTGGATTATAGATTAATGCATTTCTCAGGTTTACAGACTCAGCACACCCTGGGATAGGAATAACTCATGTTGAGTTTTACTAATTACAAGCTTAAACAAATTCAAGGAAGATATGAATAAAATCAAGAATTTACAGTACTCACACATAAGGGAGGAAATGAAAACCGTTTTTAATAGGCTTTCTCCAAAACTGACTTTAGAAAGAGTCTCAGTAGAGGATGCAATGTTTTCCTTGTGCTGGCTGATATATTACAGATTTTCTCTCTGTTTCATTTTGTTTCATTTTATTTCATTTCAGAAAAGTATTTGAAATGAAAGTATTAATCATGAAAACTTGGTGTATCAGAAACACCATCTCTTTCAGGGTAGAAACTTGTATTTAAATGTTTGTGATTGTCAACTATGAAATTAAAATGCAGTGTCAAACTGCAGAGTTCTGCAGGCATCAGTCCTAGGCCTGGTATAATTTTATTTATAATTTGGATTTTAGTCTACATAGCTTGTATATAAGTACTGTGAGTACCAACAAACAAACAAATGCTAAAACAATTGAGGACATTTTATGTATTGAAAAATGCCTGATAAGAGACACTATCTCCAAAAATAAGTTAGACACTTTACCCAGAAAGAACTATCAGTTTTGTAAATATTAAAAATATTTCAGAACTGCTACTGTCAGTAGCAGCTGACGAGCACCTGTGTGGATCTGGAATGGTGTGGTCCCACTTTGAGTTTCAGGCCTAGTTTTTAGTACCAAACTTCAAGTAATGAGAAGCGAACAATAAGTCAATACGCAGAAGAGAGCAAGAGTAATTGTAAGATGTCTAAAAACTATTTCATAATGAAAAGGCATGTTCAAGTCCTCTGACTGAAAAAGAAGGTTGAAAAACTGAAGTTTCTTAAACACTTAAAACATGATGAGAAAAGAAGTAATTTTTCCTCATTATACATTGTAGAAAATACAGAAACTGATGGTCTTTGAAGCAAGTTAGCAGTAAGGAAATAACTTCTAATACGGAGTAGAAAATGTTGTATGGAATGATAGCAGAGTCCCCAAGAATCAGTGTGACTGAGTAACTCTCAGAAATAAAATGGGTTCTGTTGACTTGATAGTGGATGGAGGCCGACAAAAATTGCTCATGTCTAAGTACGGGTAATTATCACAGAACTATTGATTAGAAAGTATCTGTGTGGACAATGGAGGAGTGCCGTGTGCAATACACTTGACATTTAATGATATATTTGGAACCATCTCCATAGCATTCTCATTTGGAAACAGAGGGACTATGGGCAGGATCCACAGGATGTTAGATATTTGAAAATTATCTGTAGCACAGGGTCACAGGGCTATATTTAACAGCTTAGTGTCTGCAGGCAACCAGTAATTAAAATAATGCCCTAGGGCTGATATTACTTGGTGTTTTCTGGAACAACCTGGGAGATGAGAGAGAATGTACATTTAGCTTGTGAGGATAACACCAAGTGAGAAAGGGTAGACGAGTCAGAAGTAGTTCAGTCAATTAAAAAGGACTTTAATAAATCTGAGGTATGGGCCAACATAAATCTCGTGCAGTGTGGCAAAGAGAAGTGCCAAGTTCTGCACATGAAGAACAACAACCCTTGCATCAGGGTTATGACTGGTCTGACCTTGGAGAGGACCTGGACATTGTGGTGACTTTCTCAACTGCTGTATCCTTGAAGACAAGCCTGCTTCTTTATCCAGAGCATAACCACAAATAAATCCCTGTAAGCACCTGGGAGTTCCAACTGTCATTTTTGGTTTTCCAACTAAGTACTACCGTAACAAAAACAAAGCATAACAGTAGTGTCTGGAGACACCAACACAATGCACATCACCATTTTTCAGACTTGGCTTTCTCCAGAAACACACAGCCCAAGACAAAATTCAATAAATTCCTACAGGGATGCCCACATTAGATTCACTACTTGGAAAACTACGCCCCAGAGAGACCATTTGGACAAGGCAGTACTTCAGCTGCTATTAAGTATTTAGAACTCTATAAGAGTTGGCAGAGTTCAGCTGCAAAACTTACTGCCCAGAGCAGCTCTGTGTGAGTGGAGCTGCTCAGTCTCAGCTGTACAAAAAAATATGTTGCTTACAATGCTTTCTTGATAACTTTTTTCTAGCTTAATCAATGGTCAGCGTGTCATGAGACCTGTGCTGCTTCAAATGCCAGTTTAGAAAGCAGAGTAAGGATTTGAGAGAAGCAGTCATGTGTCTGTTGTGGTTGCCAAGTGTCTGGTTTGCTGTGTCTCTACCTGAATGCAGGAGCAGACTCTCATGGTGTGCTACAGAGTTCCACAGGCCACCCTGGTTCAGGGAAACCACCCGGAGCACTTGTTAGAGAGGTCCTTTGGTGTCTTCTTGGGAGAAGCCCAGGAATGCCCTGGGCATGCCCAGGATTTGCCCAACATGGCTGCCCTTGCCCCCACTTACAGGTTATTGATGCTGTCCCTTCTCTCTACGTCCTAAGAAAAGCTTTGCATGAAGAACTAGGTATCTTATTAACTTCTCAATACTCCAAACCTGATCTAGGAGTTTCTCCAGCCTTTGTTCGTGGACCTATTCAGCTATACTAGCTATTCAGTGAGCCTGTAAGACTGCAGCTTGTGCATGGACTGGTAGGGTTGAGGCCCATGCAAGCCTTCTCCATGACAGTCACTCAGACAACATGGCCATGAGACAATTTTTGGAAGATTTTGCCTCTGTGTGGATCATCTGATCTGTGAGTCACTCTCTGTGAATGGGAAACTGCATCCTCAAAGGATGCAGCCTAAGCTACTGGACCATGACAGAGGTTTTTGCTTGATTTAGCAGTCCCTATGTAGTTTCTGAATTTGGCAGCAAGAAGGAGGTTGAAAACAGTCCAAACCAGGGCTGCAGCCCAACCTCTTGTGTCTCTGACTGACAGGAGTGCTTAAATAAAAAGGTGAGAATGAGGCTCTCCACCTCTCACTTTCTCAATTAGAGGGGAAAGAGGAAACATTAAATTAGTTATAAAAGTACCAATCATTAAAGTAAATTTGTGACGCTGTTTGCTAGTTTTGCTTAAGCAACACAAAACGGTTTTGCAACTATGCTACTGCCAGAAGATTCCTTCCAAATGGCAAATCTGCACATGCAAATATTGACTCAGACCTCAGTCTCAAAATGAAAGATTTCTGTGCATAAAAAATTTTTTACCAAACTGATGTGGGCTGGTCTATTTTGGTTAACAACACTTTGTAGCGTGGTTTATGTGCTGAACTGAAGGTGGAGTATATGGGCACGAGGATACAGAGAACAAGGACCTCAGGTGTATATTTAAAAGCTTAAAGTCTACCAAAGAAGTCAGATCTTGTGCAGTTTACAGTCCTACACAGATGTAGAGACAGGTCCCAGCTGATCAGATCTCCACGTTGTAGAGGCTCAATCCAAGTTCTTTCAGATATTACACATGAGGAGAGTCTAATGTTTAATCCCAAATTTTCTTATTGAGCATACTTGACATTACATTGGATTTTGAATTAGCAGAGGGATACAACAGTGTACTGAAATTGCATCACAAGCGTAACAAAGCATTTGCAATATACGGTTGAATCACAGTAGAAATGTGATTCTCATTCCGGTCTCTATAATGCTCGATGTCAACGCTTGGCCTCAGTCCCTGTGAAGAAATATATTGATTGAAACCATCTCAAGCCCATTGCTCCCTTCAAACCTTTCCATTTTGTCCAGTTTTTGTAATTTGTGTTGGACAGAGCCACATATACATGGCCCACCCTCCCTACCCCATATTTTAGTCTGGTTTGCTCAGAAAGACGTCAGTCTGAGGGAACCTGATGATTCACTGGTGCAGCTGTCTTGTCAAAAACCATGGTAACCCTTCAGTCTCCCTGGTGTTAAGATACGTGCAGTTTTTCTTTACAGTACATTATTTTTCTTTACAGAACATTATTCCTCCAGCTCATTGTCATTTTGCCCTTCTCCTGTGGGTGTGTGCTGGTCTGTCAAAAGCGCCCACGTTTTTAGAACAAGGGAAGATTTTGTTTCTTTCCTCCAGGTGGTCCAGATGAGATCTACTATGTGTTCAGCTTGGTAGATCACAGGAGCACGCAACAGTGCAAAGCAGGGATCTGTACAACCTGTCTCAGTCATAAATGACAGATTGCAATTCTATTCTTCCTTTGAGAATGACAGAGAATATTTTGAAGAGGGAATGAAGCACCAGCTGCCAGTGAGTGGAAAAGAAGGAATATGAAAAACTCTCCAATACAAAATTCAAAACTACTGGTCCAAAAACTTGAATGTGTTTCCAGAATTTTATTCATATATATTCTTAAATTATAATGTGTGACTCTATTTTTTTGTGTAACGTTGATCTAAACTCAAACCTTGAGGCTCTAGTAACGTATAATGAATGATTTTTTAAAAGTCACTATTTAATTAATAACTGCATATTCTATTTACCCATCCTGAGTTTATGAATACAGACACAATACCCTGTAGGTGACCTACCTTGAGGTAGAGTTTAGACACATATTAAAAACCATCACATTCATTACCTAGGGGATGCCAAACCAGAGTACAAGTAAGGGATCTGAAAACTTACAAATGGAAACCAAATGATGAGAGCAAAAAACCTATGGGAATACACAGATAGTGTTCTTAGTACACTAGAGACTTAGCCTTTGCCTCTATTTTGCAGAATTATGTCTTGATTCCATCTTGTGGATTTGATTAGACTAGATATGATAAATGAACAAAATTTTAACTACTATTGATTGAGGACTGCCACTAGTAAGTATGGATTGGAAAGCAGAAAGGGAGGGATATTGAAATTTGGTGTTCTGCTGCTAGTATGACACTACTAAATGAAGAAAAGACAGTCTGAATTAGAAAAAAAAAACAATTAACCAACGAACCAAAACCTCAAGCAAACAAACAAACCCCTCTTCTGAAATTCTTCTTTAGGTTAGTTACAGCAGAAGAGGCTTGAATTTGTTTACTGTTTTGTGACCTGACAGTTCAGTATAAACAAGAACTGTAGCCAGCATAATACATTTTCTAAGATTCAAAATCATACTCACTTCATACTCATACTCATATATATCATATAATCATATAATCATATAATCATATAATCATATAATCATATAATCATATAATCATACTCAGCTCACCTGTTCACTCCTCCCAGGAAGATCTTAGGACTATCCAAAATCTAAGGAGACTTCACATTATATATATGCATTCTTCTGCACCTCTGCAACAGGAAGCAGTTTCTACAGTGTAGGTAGAAGCTGTGAATGGTTCTGCCTGGTGAATGACAGTAACTGATCAGAAGAGTGCAGTGGGGGTTGCTTCATATTGAAAGAGGGGATAAGCAGAGATCCCCATGTTTCTTAATATACCCCGTTTCTGAAGTGATACAGATTAGATAGGGAGAAGACAATTTTTATCTAAATCATAATTGTTGCCTTTGTCTCAAAAAACCCACCCACCCAACTAACAAACCAAAAAACACCCCCAAAAAGCCATAGATTTGATATTGACCACGCAACCACCTAAGGACAATATTAGAAAAAATATTTGAAATGTCAGGATAATGAGCTCCTCTTTTATGCTTTTATTATGGCCTTAGAGAGCAAAACACTTTTTTGGTTTTATGATAGAATGTAATTGTAATTCCATCATTATTAAACAGACTGAGGGAAGCTGCTTCTTCCCAGTTTAGTTTCACAATAGAGAATCTACTTATTGTATCTAAAATGGTACAGTTTAAAAAAGTACACAGAAATTATATTTGCATTTCATACATAAAATGACAAAAGAAAACAAATAATAAACTTTTTTTTTTTCTGGGAAGAAAAAAGGAAACATTCTTTAGGTGTTAGTCTAGCAGTTATTCCAGCTCAGGATGTTCTTACAATGTGACATTTTGAACATCCTATGTCAAGGATTGCTCCTTGCTTTAATAAATAATAATTCAGAATCTCCTTTTTTTAAGTATAGATTTAGATCTCTTAAAAAAAAGGAAAATAAAAACAGGTAAAGATCCAAATGCATGGTCTTCTGTCAACAGCAGGATTTTTTTTTTTTTTTACTAATTAGGGAGCAGAAATGTAGGTCTACTAGTTGTAGTAAAGAACCTTTGGTAAAAACTTAAAAAATTACCCCACTGCAGTAACTGGAAAGGTGCAAAACTAGCAGAAGTCGTAAAATAATATAAGTTTAGCATTATAAAAAAGGATTCTATTCCACCTTCTGGTTAATATCTGCTTAAAGACACAAAGCTACTTATGTCAAAATTGAAGATTTGAGAAATGGGAGGTAGAAATGGAAATAAAGTAACCAGTATATTAAATAATGTGGAAAATTTCCTAAAACTGGTAAGAGATCCGAAATCATTAAAAATTCTGTAGAAAAGTTTACAGCACTTTGAACACAAATAAACCAAAAGTATCAAGATCAACAGCATGAAAATAATGATAATTTAAAGTAATTCAAACCAACATCAGCTCGAGCAATAAAATAAAATACATACACATATAAAAATGGTTTATACAAATCTAAGGAGAGAGAAAAAAGCTTTTCAATTGTACGAACATGTATCTCGTCTGAATTTTTTTTTGGGGGGGAGGTGTGGTGTTTTGTTTATACTGCAGACTTCGCAGCTCTCTAACAGGTTGCAGAAACGATGTGTCGTCATCCGTCACGGAGACAGGAAAAAGCGATGGGAACCCCGCCCTCGCGCTCTGCAGTCCTCAACCAGGTCGGACCGACCGCAATATACACGCGCTGGGGCCCATCCTCGCTGCACAGCGGCTGCAGCTGAGCGAGGCGCACCATGTCTGGCAGAGGCAAAGGCGGGAAGGGGCTCGGCAAGGGCGGCGCCAAGCGCCACCGCAAGGTGCTGCGCGACAACATCCAGGGCATCACCAAGCCGGCCATCCGCCGCCTGGCTCGGCGCGGCGGCGTCAAGCGCATCTCGGGGCTCATCTACGAGGAGACGCGCGGCGTGCTGAAGGTTTTCCTGGAGAACGTCATCCGCGACGCCGTCACCTACACCGAGCACGCCAAGAGGAAGACGGTCACGGCCATGGACGTGGTCTACGCCCTCAAGCGCCAGGGACGCACCCTCTACGGCTTCGGCGGCTAAAACGCACCTTTTGTTCCCGGATCACCTCGAGAAACGAACCCAAAGGCTCTTTTAAGAGCCACCCACTTAAACTAAAAAAGAGCTGAGTTGCAACATTTTGGGGGCCCGTCTTGCATAAAGAGGGGAGGGGACATAGTCGTTCTATTAATATAGGTTTAGGACCATTTTTTTTCAGGTCTCTGTAAAAGCAAAACGAGTAGCAAAGCACTCTAAACTTGAACTCCTGATCCGAGGTGGCCTGTTTTAGAGGCATGTCATCTGTCTGTTTAAATTAATGGTGGAAGTAGATATGTTTACACTTTAGTTATGTTAATGTCTATTGTGATACTTAGTGGGACGTATCACGGCTGGTCACTCCTTAAGCCTCTTAAAAAATTAAATACCGGAATCATCCCGTTTGTCCTTTTAAAAGTGGAGTGTAGGAAATCGTCCGTTATTCTTCGCGCATTCGGTGCGCTAAAGCTTAGGAAAGTTTCTTCTTTTTAATTAAGCGTTTAACAGAGCATAATTTCCAATTATTTCCCTTTTGAACACTTTCCCCTAAAGGTTTTATTTTCGTGGTAGGCTGTAAAAATCGTTATAAGAAATAGACCACACTGAAAGCAGACGCGGCGGGGGGGGGGGGGGGGGGGGGGGGGGGGGGGGGGGAGGCCGCGCGCGGGCGGCCGGTTGGTGAGGGCGCGCGCGCGCTTTTCAGGCGGGCTTTTCGAATTTGAAATCATCCAATAAAAGCGGAGGATTCTCGGTAGCCAATCAGGGTGAGGAACGTTCTATAAAAGCCGCCCGCGGGAGCGAAGCGGTTTTATTTTCTCGCTGCGGTCTCAGCGGTGACTGCTCTCCCTGAGCCATGGCGCGCACAAAGCAGACGGCGCGGAAGTCGACGGGCGGCAAGGCGCCCCGCAAGCAGCTGGCCACCAAGGCGGCCCGCAAGAGCGCGCCGGCCACGGGCGGCGTCAAGAAGCCGCACCGCTACCGGCCCGGCACGGTGGCGCTGCGCGAGATCCGCCGCTACCAGAAGTCCACGGAGCTGCTGATCCGCAAGCTGCCCTTCCAGCGCCTGGTGCGCGAGATCGCGCAGGACTTCAAGACCGACCTGCGCTTCCAGAGCTCGGCCGTCATGGCGCTGCAGGAGGCCAGCGAGGCTTACCTGGTGGGGCTCTTCGAGGACACCAACCTGTGCGCCATCCACGCCAAGCGCGTCACCATCATGCCCAAGGACATTCAGCTCGCCCGCCGCATCCGCGGAGAGCGCGCCTGATTCTGCGGCCACAGTTTCTGTCTAGATGTCCCTGAACATTATCCCCGCATCCTAAAGGCTCTTTTAAGAGCCACCACATTGCACAAGAGAGTTGAAACATGGCTTTTCTCATACTTTCTTACAAACTAGGGGTTCTGAAGTTCTTATTGGTTATTGCAATTTTAACGATAATAACTTTGTAAACCTTGCTAAATAGTCACTTTGAACTACTGTATTGTTTTGAGCAGTGTTTAGTGCAGTTTGAGTGAGGTGCCTGGAAATGCCCATTTAACTATAGAGAATAAGTAAGCTGCACAAAAGGAGTGATATTGAGAAAAAGCAACACACTACTACAGACAAGTTACACCCATTTTTCCCTGCACCCTTCCCACTCCTGACATACTGCTTCCTGTAAAGTGCTATGTTTGCCATAATTTTTGTTGACTAGAGCAGCCTTTTACTTTTAAGTATTATGGAAGGCATAACCTGAGTTAGTATTGGAAGACAAACTTCGAGTTTCAATCAACTTTTTATTAACCATTATACTCTTATTGTGTCTTTGACTATGATGTACCAAAGAAATTTTAGCTGGATATGTCAGCCCTGCCTCTATCACATGAATAAAACAGTGCTAAGATTATAAGCTTGATGAAAGGAATAAAAAATGATAAATTATTGTCACTTTTATTCTTATTTTTTTTTTTTCTGTTGTGAGTTTGAGAAAAGGCTGGAGAAAAGGACTAAGGACAATTTGGAAAAGGCAAAGAGAATCTGGTGTTTATTTTTGGGAAGTCATTCTTCTGTTTTTGAAATACCTTGAGAGCACTGGCTCCGTAAAAGTTTTTCTGGCTTTTGCATGGTGCCAAATCAACCAAGGGAAAGGAAGAGGCTGTCAAGCTTTTGCACCTTTGTAACTAATGGGAGAGCTGCAGCAAAGAGGCTTATACGATTTTGGTAACTGAAGACAAGGGTTTTGTGTTTGATAAGAAGAAAACTGAGTCAGTAGAAGAAAAAAAAAATCAGGGAATCAGAAAGTCAACACTTAGGAGAATTTTGTTGATTCAATAAAGTTTTGTAGTCAAGAAATTACACTTGGCCTTTAGTTCAGTTTTAGTTGTTTGAGGCTTGTCGACTCTCGCTGTTTTATTATTTTAGAGAGGTAAGTTTTCTATTAATTCACAAATAAACCACCCACATTCCTATGGATTTTGTTGCTTTGCTGTCCCAGCATCTTTTCCTTTTCCCTTGATAATGGACTCTGGCCTATCCAATACACTTCTGTAAATGTAACCAGCCAAATTGGTCTGAAATTAAACTTCACGTACTTGAGTATGGCATCTGGGGGAATCTGTAAGAAGTTTCATATGGTGTGTTTCTGAAACACCCAACAGGACATAAACATGGTATATGTAAGAAATATTTATAACATAGTGATGTAGGTATCAAAGTATATACACATACATATATGTACATATTCTATACCTGTATACATACATTTATATGCTCTTTTTTCCCTCAAAAATTTTAGTTCTCAAATCCTTCCACCTCCATCTCTTTCCCAAACCTCTCTGCCTCAGCAGCACCTGGCTTTTTTTTTTTTTTTTTTTTTTTTTTTTTTTTTTTTTTTTTTTTTTTTTTTTTTTTTTTTTTTTTTTTTTTTTTTTTTGCATTTCCAACCATATGCTATGGTATTTTGAATGGTAGGAACTACTTCTCAGTTGGACTAGATGATCGTTGTGAGTCTCTTATAGCTGAAACTGTTCTGTTCCATTCATCCCTTTTTACATCACCACTTGCAGTGTAAGGTGACAATTTTAGGCCTCTGAAAGCAGCAGTGCTCATGTTGGTGTAGCACAGAGACTGTGCCTATAGGTTTAATTTATAAGAAATTATATTATTATAATTTTAAAATTAACTACTTGTCAGCCTACGCTCTAGGACTTCAGTAGGCTCCATGCTGATACGAATTGTTGTTTCACACTGGCAATGTATTATTAGTGATACTTTTTAGAAATAAGACAGAGTTTCTTTATTTATTTTTTCTAGTTAGTATTAAATATGCTCTAAGACAACTGAAGCAGAACGAACAAGGACTGAGATTATGCTTTTGTTTCTGCATTTGTCTGACTTTTAAGAGCATGTGGAACTTTTATGGCCGGTTGAAAGGTTTCCTTCATTCCCCAGGCTGTAAGTTAAAATTCTCTTCTTACATCAATGCTGCCTAATCAAACAAGGAGAAATGTTTGTCATGCAACAACTTAAATTCCAAAACCTCCAAATATTTTCTTTCTTATCAGTTAAGCTTCTTTTATTTCCATTCCCTTCAAACTCAAAAAAAGTTTTAATTTACATGCTAAGGAATAGAGGTGAAATGTATCTTGAAAGAGGTGAAATATATAATAAAAAAAGTAACATACTGTTCAATACAGACTGCACAACCATTCCATTCAGCACTTGGTAACACTGCAGCTCTGCTTTCATTGCAGCTTGATTCTAAAATAAGGCCATGTAGACCAACAAATTCATTCAGGGGGATTTACGTGGGAGGAAGAAAAAAACAAGCAGGGAAAAAAAAAAGGAAGACTGAACCCCTGAACAAACCTTAATCTTATCTGTTTGCTAGTGAGTCTTTACACTTTCTTTTCTCATCTACCCGAGTGCCATCTCTGACAGATTGTGTCTATGGCGCAGCGTCTTTAAGCAGGCAAATAATGCCCAGAAACCTCTAATGACAACAGGTGACTGCTCTGGCTTCTAATAGCAGCCTTCAGCACTCAGGGTTGTTGCACCTCAGGTACCAGATGTTTTTGCAAATGGGGAGAAGATAGGAAGATGTTTCCCAAAATAAGAGGAGAAACATCAACTATGTATGAATCTGCGTTATGAATCCGCGTTATGAATCCGAGGCCTAATTTTTACTTCCTAATTTAATTCTCAAACTCTTGTTAGACCAATCTTGTCTAAGTAACAATTTGAGCAAAGGTGGGTTCTTGGAAATTTGAAAGCTGCATGCATATACATCTATCTTTCCAGATACTCATGAAGAATCGTAAAGAACTGACTGCAGAAATCTGACAACTCAGCATGTCAGATATTGTGATCACTACTTGGAGAAGTGCAAGTTCAAAGACAAATATATTTATATCTGTTATTACAAGAACACATAAGTTTCTGCTCCAAGATTTCTATAAAACTCTTATTGAAAATACTCTCCTCCCAAAAAAATGCTCAGAAAATACATAACCTTTTTCCGACTGTTTTTATTATTATAGGGCAACAAATCTGGACAAACACAATAAGTTATTCCTGTCTACAGTACTTTTCGATCAGTTTCTTGACCTTTTCAGGTACTTTTCTGTGCTGCCAGAAAGAAGCCTCAGGTCATCAGCGTGGTAGTCCCTCATTTTTAGACCAGCCTCAAAACTGGTTTATTGAGGTGGATATTCTTGCTTCTGGCATTAACAGTGGTTTGAACAAGGTGGAAGCTCCCTTTAAGACAATCTGTTTTAGCCAGGTTTGACAGTAACACAGTTCCAACGAGCCACAGGAAGTTTCTGCTCTTGCTTTAACCCAGCCAGCCGCAGAGTTTAAGGTGCAGATTTCCTGAGCACAGGGGGCCCTCCCTGGACAGAGGCTTGACCCTATCCTGTCCCCCCACCCACCGCCCTTCCACCTCCCTTCTCACAATGCTGTGTAATGTCCAGCATTGTCATACGGATGTAGACCCCTCCATCCTGCCTCAGGTTGTCTGCTCAACCCCTCCTCAAGTAATATATCGATCTCTCATTTCAACCCTTTGATTTGTCTCCTTCCCCCACCCAGTGTTCATAAAGCACCTGTTACTCCCCTTTAATATTTGCAAAGTACCGCGGGTGAATTGCAAACAGGGAAATATTAAGCCTTGTGGGTTTTTTTAAGGAGAATTATTTATATGCAGGAAGCAGTAAAATAAGATGGGACAGATATAAGAGCAGCTGGAACCTCAGAATAAGAGCTTTCAGCCTGAAAATAAACGTTAAAACCCTGATCGTTTTAAAACAGCATTACAGCTCTTTTTATTGACTTGTGTAGTGGCTCTTAAAAGAGCCTTTGGGTCTGTGTGGGCTGCCTGCGTGCCTTGCCGGGGAAGGGCTGCGGCAGGAGACTCAGGCGCGCTCTCCGCGGATGCGGCGGGCGAGCTGGATGTCCTTGGGCATGATGGTGACGCGCTTGGCGTGGATGGCGCACAGGTTGGTGTCCTCGAAGAGCCCCACCAGGTAAGCCTCGCTGGCCTCCTGCAGCGCCATGACGGCCGAGCTCTGGAAGCGCAGGTCGGTCTTGAAGTCCTGCGCGATCTCGCGCACCAGGCGCTGGAAGGGCAGCTTGCGGATCAGCAGCTCCGTGGACTTCTGGTAGCGGCGGATCTCGCGCAGCGCCACCGTGCCGGGCCGGTAGCGGTGCGGCTTCTTGACGCCGCCCGTGGCCGGCGCGCTCTTGCGGGCCGCCTTGGTGGCCAGCTGCTTGCGGGGCGCCTTGCCGCCCGTCGACTTCCGCGCCGTCTGCTTCGTGCGCGCCATCGCTCCCCGCTCTCAAACCTTCGGAACAAGAACACCAAGTAACTGTAACAGGCGCTGCAACGCCTTTATTTATAGAGCCGCCTCGTCTCTGATTGGACCACAGGAGCGCGCTCTCATTGGCTACCGTGTCAATCCAGGCCGCAGCCCCTCGGACCCTGCTGCCGGTCCGTGGCCTGGGGCGGGTATTTCAGACTCTGCGCTCGTATCTCCTCTGCTTCGACTCTGCCAGTCTCCTGGGGTGATAACAAAAAAAGGAAAAACTTACTTCAGTGCCGTAGAGAGCTCTTTCTTATGTTAACGGGCACGTTATCCCGAAAGTCTCAAAGGAAAAACCGGCTGTTACCTCTAAATACAGGCGCTCAAAGAATCTAATAATGCAAGTTTGTACCTATAACAAGTTGTTCCAAGTATGTAACAAGCTGTAACAATCGAGATAATGTTTTAATGTTTTCCTCCTATTTTTCCCTAGTTTTTCTATTTTTTTCTCTAGTTTTATTTTCACTAGGAAATTCTGAATGAGGCCTTACATATCACCAGGTAAAATTGTGACTTTGAGACTCCTCAGGCAATTATTTTTTTTTATTTCCAGTGAAATTAAAAGCTTAAGGAATATGGTATCACGCTATTATTTAATTTGTCTCTGCTCATTAAGTTTGTGAAAAAATCAGGTTGTGACCACGAGTATTTATTATCATTGTTTGCAGGTGGCAAATGATCTCCAAAGGTTTTAGGTAAAGCTGAAATCCTGTTCTTTTCCCTTCAGTGATGAAGGAAGTACAACAAAAATACTTTAGAAGTGAGTCCCAGACTGGAGTGTTCTTCCTATGCAAAGTGCTTGCACACGTCTTCTATTGAAATTTTTTTTTTTAATGTGTTTCTAGGGTCATGATTTGGTTTTATTGTCCTGTCCCCTCCCAGCCCTTCCCTTCCCTCCAAACCAATAAAAAACATGATCTTTATAAAATAATATTAGATTTACTCTTGAGATTTCTTCTAGAAATAAACCATTTGACATGGAAAGGAAGTTTATAAAAATTAGAAATATAAGAAAATGTTTATCTCAGAGTAAGTTTCTTATTTTTCCCTAGCTAATTGGTTTACAAGTATCTACTTAAAAAAAAAAAATTGAAGTACAAACCACTAAATTGTAGTTAAGATAGTTGTTTAAGTTGGCGAACACTAAAAAAAAAGTAGGCTTTCAGTTTTGACTAAATAGCACTCGAAGTGATTTTTATTGGGGTACGTTTCTAAGAGAATCTGGAATACACAAGGAAAAGTGCATCTTACACAGCAATGAGCATTTCCCCGTTAGCAGCAGTTGCACATTACACAGCACAGGGTTAATCACAATGCATAGCAATGGTATTCCATCACTAGCATTAATAATCTTAATAAATTGGATACTACACACTTAAATTCAGTTACCGTTTTCAATTAAGCAAGTTAACACAGCTCTTTTAATGGAAAAAGTGGGTGGCTCTTAGAAGAGCCTTTGGGTTCGTTTCTCGAGGTGATCCGGGAACAAAAGGTGCGTTTTAGCCGCCGAAGCCGTAGAGGGTGCGTCCCTGGCGCTTGAGGGCGTAGACCACGTCCATGGCCGTGACCGTCTTCCTCTTGGCGTGCTCGGTGTAGGTGACGGCGTCGCGGATGACGTTCTCCAGGAAGACCTTCAGCACGCCGCGCGTCTCCTCGTAGATGAGCCCCGAGATGCGCTTGACGCCGCCGCGCCGAGCCAGGCGGCGGATGGCCGGCTTGGTGATGCCCTGGATGTTGTCGCGCAGCACCTTGCGGTGGCGCTTGGCGCCGCCCTTGCCGAGCCCCTTCCCGCCCTTGCCTCTGCCAGACATGGTGCGCCTCGCTCAGCTGCAGCCGCTGTGCAGTGAGGATGGGCCCCAGCGCGTGTATATTGCGGTCGGTCCGACCTGGTTGAGGACTGCAGAGCGCAGGGGCGGAGCATAAGTCACGCTCCCGCCACCTCCTCTCTATCGCACGACCCGCGAGCACAAATGTGCGGAATTTTTGCGAATTTCCCTTCCCCGCAGCGCAAGCGGTTCGGTGTTTCTGCCACTTTTCGGTGTGTTCGATTTTTGTTTGTTTCTTTGTTTTAATTTGTTTTGTTGTTTGTTTGGTTTTGGTTTCGATTTTTTGTCTTTTTTCTTTTTTTACAGCAAAGTCATCGTGTCTTTGTGTATAATAGTTTATATATACTTTTAAAAATAATTGATGTGTTGTGATCGTTTAGAAGAAAAAGCTCACTCATAGAAAATTATTACAGTTATTGATTCGCTTAAATTACGTTTTGATTTTTTCACTATAACTATTTTCAAAGATTGGTATGTCCTATGTATTTCAATTTCACCAGTTTACATAGATTCTCGTGTGCTGCTTTACTGTTTATATAGTTACTGCACACGTTTTTTAACGGATAGTCTTGCAGCGAAGTCTGTCCAATCATGTTTCAGAGAAATTCTACCCCTCCTCGATTTTTTTTCTCATCTTCATTTCCCATTCTCTCTGAAAGTTGTCTGAAGGTGAGTTTAGCAGTAAAGGTACACTAATCAAGACTTTACATGTTTCAGTTTCATTTTTAAAAGACAAAACGATTTTTTAAACTAATATTTTTACAGGATTTTCCATTGCTGTGGTGGCAAAGACAAGAATGTGGCTATTTTTAGAGACATTGAAAAATTAAATACATAAAATAAGGGTGGCCTTGTACTTGTGGGGTAGGTATTCAGCTCTGGATTTGCTTTCTTTAGCAGAGGAAAATATTCGGAGACTTTTCTGTTGAAAACAAGTATTTATCAAAAATCATTCAGTAGATCGTTTTCGACCTGAAAATATTTGGAAAGGGTAAAAAAAAGTTTCCAATATTGAGCGTTTGCTGCCCTCTCATGGACATTTTTTGTTTGTTTGTGTGGGTTTTTTTCCTACAAGCTTGGCAGCTTTCTGTAATGTACACTTTCGTAAAGATAGAACATAAGATTAAACAATAATCAACCTCTATCTTCACACAGATCACAGGTACAGATGTTGCATCTGTTAGCAGAGAAATTAGTGTTCCAGTGGCTCCTCACTGACAAATGAAAATAATGTAGTCTGCCATGTCATTCATGCACAGTTTCTTCAGCACAGGCCCAAAAGAAACCCAAATGGGGCAAGACAAATACCTGGACTCCAAAGGAGACATCCTAAAGTTTCAAACCAGTAACAAAGGCCCTGTTCCACAAGGAACATGATAGCATTCTAGATTGGGCAATGGAGGTACTTTATTTCCAGAGTACAGTGGGGATGCCAAAGCCAAGTTCATGGTGTTCTCTCTCCTAAGGCCAGTTTGCTCCTTTCACGGGGGGAATTTCAGGGACCACGACTGGACTGCTGCGGAAGACCAGGCTACCATGAGAAACTGGGCACTCCATAGTCACTTCCTCTGTCATTCCCAGGAGATTTTGACAGTAAGGTAGGTATGCCCTGCACTGGTAAGGATACACTTGGTGTAACATTTCCAGCTGGCTTTTTCACTCTCTGTGTACACAAACAAATCCACGGGATGTTACAAACAGAGTAGTTTAGCACTGGCTGCTGCTGCTTGAACCCACTCTGCCATGAAAATCCAGTTGTTCAGTCTGCTCAATCAGACTTCAGGGACTCTGTATCAAGGGCCTCTCCTGGAAGTTATTACCACTTGCAGATGTCCGCCATGAGGTTATCAGAAAATTCTGGGCTTCGCCAAATCACATACCTATGCATTTTTCATAAGCTGTCCAGCTCTGCAAAGCTGAATTTTTGTTTCGGCCTTTTTTTTTTTAAGGGAATGAAATTAAGTTAGAGCCTCATAGTATAACCCTCCCCCATACTGAGCTTCTTCTGCCCAAGAATCTGTGACTACATATAATATTCTCTGTCTCTTGCTGTCTCTCTCCTTTGCAAAATATCAGAACAATCTGGAAAAGGATTTTTTTAAAAAATAATAGATACATGCTTCTCCATAGAATTTCTTTAAACTCATGACAGAAATATAACTAATAAAGTGAAGCAAGTTTGGAGCCGAGTTCCCTCTCTTCTTCCCTTCCAGCTGATTCTAAAGTATACATCAAATATCATCTGGTCTGTGAAATCAGTGCAATGAATTAAACTGGAACTTGAGATCCATAGAATTATTTGCACTGTAAGGGACACTCAAGATCATATAGATTAACCTCTGTGTTGCGTTAAAAATTTGGCAGAAAATTAACACCCTTGCATTCTAACTGGGCTTAATTTCTGATTACTGCAAATTCAGCACTGTAACCCTAGTAGTGTTCAATAAGAACTTTCATGAGCACAGATTCACAAATAGTGCAGTTTACGATCCAGCACTACAGATCTGGTTGCATTCAATAAGAACTTGTGTAATCACAGATTCAAAAATAGTGCAGTTTGTTGAAGCAACAGAAATACCGATTTGAAATAGCCATTGCTAAATGCACAAGCTGTGATAGAGCTCCAACAAGAACAATAATATTGGGTTAACCTGGATAATAATAATAATAATAATAATAATAATAATAATAATAACAACAATTGTGTGCAGAAGCTTAGCAAGAAGGCCTCCCCACTCGGGAGGAGAGAGAGGAGAGTAACCCGTCGATGGTCTCCAAGGTTTTTTTGGGGTCTTCCTCCTAAGTAGGTGAAATTTCTAGCCTTCTTATATATAGCACACTCTTATCCCACTCTCCTCTTACGTATGACGTGATCTAGGTGGAGAGTTAAGTAATATAATCATATATGTGGTAACACATACTTCATTAAGCTTATTTGCATATGTAGTAGTATGAGTTTTAATAGTTAAATGACTCCTTTTTAGGCAAAAAATAGTTTTTTGGCCATGTGCCCCTCAAAGTTCAGATGATATGACTTTGTTCTATTCTGTGTTGTTTCTCAGAGCTAAAGCAGGACCATCTTATCTCCACAAGAACTCTTCCTTCAATCAAATCATTCTCACTTGACGGCAGTGATACGTACCTCCATGCACAAAGATGACACAGAAAGTACACAGGGTAGGCCATAGACAGTAAGATACAGCCCTTGCCTTGGTCCTTGGTCAACATCCCACACCCTTGTGCTGTGGGTAGGGACTTCTTTTACTAGATCAAGTTTTCAGTGACTGATGTACACAATAATCCTATTATTATTTTTCTACATTTCAAATTTCCCCCAACTCCTGGCAGCCCAATCCTGAACTCATTTATGGGGAAACTCTCCACTCACTGAGGTTTCACTGATGTCCCAGCAGAAGGCCTGTAGGAATGATGAACAAAACTCACATCGGAATAGAAATGCAAGAGATCACAAAAACCAATCTGCAAAGTGAAAATCAGAATAAAACACAACTCCAAATCTAGGAAGAATTGTTCAAAATTGAGTAGGGAGAGTGAATGGGAATCTTAGGAGGAGTCACACTGATGACTTCATTGTGCTTTGACAACCTGTTCTGGTGCAGAGGGATTTCAAATTCCCACAGAAAAAATAGTGGTTGGTAACCCCCAGTGCCCAGCAGTAGATTGGGTGCATTGTGATCTAGACAGTAAAAAAGAAATTTGTGGAAGAAAAGCTATGTTGTGTAACCTTGCTAAGTCAAAGCTGTCTGGTTGAAAAGTGGTTCTGTACCTGAACTGAAGCAGGCCCAAATCTGTACCAACACGCAACCAGCAGAGAACAAGTCTGGTATTAATGCCATTCATATTGTACTCTTACTTTTCCAGACTCCACAGTGGTTGTCCCAAGCTTCTGTCCATACACTATAGCTGTCTCTCCGCTCTGCTCCTTCTTTTTGAGAACCTGTAAACTTAGTCTTGAAATGTACACAACATACATTTCACAATTTATTCAGCCCAGGATACTATGAAGGACTTTTTCTCTGCTTTATTCATCCGTCACGGGTTAACCCCAGCCAGCAATTAAGCACCATGCAGCTGCTCACTCACTCACCTCCAGAGAGATGAGAAAAATGTAAAAACTTGTGATTGGAGATAAGGACAGTTTAATAGGTAAAGCAAAAACCATGCACACAAGCAAAGCAAAACAAGGAATTAATTCCTCACTTCCCATTGGCAGGTAGGTGTTCTCCAGGACAGCAGGGCTCCATGACACGTAATGGTGACTTGGGAAGATAATGACCATCACCCTGAACGCCCCCTTTCCTTTTATTTCTCCCCACTTTAGCTGCCTGAGCATGACACCATATGGTCTGGAATATCCCTCTGGTCAGTTGGGGTCAGCTGTCCTGGCTGTGTCCCCTCCCAACCTCTTGTGCACCCCCAGCCCCCTCACTGGTGGGGTGGTGCGAAAAGAAGAAAAGGCTTTGATGCTGAGTAAGCATTGCTCAGCAATATTGAAAACCAGCCTTTGTTATCAACACTGTTTCCAGCACAAATTTGAAACATCTTTGTGCACAAACTAACGTTGCTCAACCTTTTATGCAAGACCAGCTTCCAATTTTCTCAGTCAAATGCAGAAGGTTTTTTGGAAACTATTGGAGTACTTTCACTTGAAATAAAACTTCAGCTTTGGTGTTTTTAAGAAGTGAGCCTCTAAAGAGAGACATTTTAATAATTTTTCAAAGACATGCTAAGGCCATGCTGAATAAACTCTTACTCTCACATGACAACGATGACCATAAAAGATACAGATACACAAGAAGCACAGGAGTAACATAACTCACTAACAGAGAACAAAGATGTAAAGAAATACATATATGAAAATTACCTGGTTTTGTGGCAATCTGACAGGCAATTGGGCTTTGTGGTGACTAATGCTGATGAAAAATTCTGTAACCCCATCATAGACCTGCTCATCAGTACCAAGTAAATTTATTATTCTGTGAATGACTAACTTAAACAGAATTCTTGGCAGGTTGCTAACAGTCTGTTCTGCTATTTTTAGACCTTTTTCTAACTCACTGATTCATTTGACATTATTTTCTTTCTCCATTTCTACTTCCAGTGATAGAACACCGTAAACTTTTGATATGCACATTTACTCAGTAAGTACATCTGTGAAATAAATAGCTGACCCTATGGAAGAGAAATGTAATTGTAATAATTTGCAATGCTGAACTCTTCTTTTTTGACCTTCCTCCTCATTTTGGGGCATCTTAGCATTTAAAATCACAAAGCAGATCCTTTTGTTTTCTGTCAAAGTATGACTGCCCACTGTCATACTGGCCTGGTTTTTTTCCTCCTATTAAACCACCTCCTCCTTCACCATCAGCAGCTCAGTTCTCTGTGTCAAATTTTTGCGCAGAATTCCTAATCAGCCTGGTTGCCATCCCATTCCCAGGTGAGAACTACTCACAAAACAAAATATGTTTTCTGCCTGAGATCCTAAAGCTGTTTCCCCTATCACCTGCTTTCCAAACCATGGTATTCTTTAGAGTCTCTAGTATAAGTAAATGTTCATGCAGTGAGGGCATTGCAGAAATTTAACAAATCTACTATTCATCTCAGAATATCTGTTAGTCTGAGTACTTTGCAGATGTGGAACAGTCTGGGCACATGACATAGTGGACATAAGTAGTTCAATAAATAGAGCTGTTCTGTCAAATAATACAGAAGTCTTGATGGCATCTTATTTTGGGATATTAATGCAACTACTGAATGTGGTAGGAAATGTCTGGAGAAGTTTCTGCTCATTGGTTCATAGAAAAGACATCCACCTAGGAGAGGTATGGAGATAAAGGCATGATGAGCAAGGAAGATGTTCCTTGTAATAAGGAGTGTGACCAGTTCATCAGTAGTATAAGATAACAAAATCAAACATTAGGGCACCTTAGTTGTTTTGAGGTTTGATTTTTCGTTATGAAGACATCTCAAGTTCTTTTCAAGCTGTCCATCTTACCATATAGCACATCTTAGAAGATACTGAACAGAGCTCATCTCTTTTCCTTCTTTCCCCAGTATCATAGGGCATCTTAACATGTTTGACAAAACAAATTAATGCCTAGATGTCCAAAAAAGATGTCATAGAACAGTGAGATGTGTTCCCCCTTCACTGCAATCATAAATCACATATTTAAACCCCAGTTCAGCAAGTTAATTAGAAATTTGAGGCATGACAGCAAAATTTTTTCTAAGGATATCAACTTTTCTTATGATCAGAATAGGAATCTGCTTGAGAGCTGGAGAGAAACCTGCTGAAGGTTATGTGTGGTCCTGAGGGACACACATTAATTGGACATCATGGCAGTTACTTGGCAATTTAACATAGGCTATTTCTAAAGGGAGAATCAGTCTGGAGTTTTGCACACCTATCCCATAGATAAGATGAGATGGCATTCACAATGCTGAGGGGTTAAGAATGAGCAATGATGAATCAGGGTTACAGACTTATATGCCAGCGGTGTAACTGGCATAAAAATGACATTACACTTATCCCTGTAGTATGATTTTTCTCAGGCCACTCTTGCGCTTAGTCACTACACTCCCTTTTTTTAGTAGGAAGAAAAAAATCCAATAGATATTTATGCTATACTGCCCAAACCAGCTTTACAAGTTTAACAGGATTTTTTGGTTGGATGTTAATTTTGTTCCTGTAGTGGATACTGGAGCCTAAACAGCCAATATGTCCAGTGTTCCTGCATACATATACACTTCCTTTCTGTAGTGTGGAACAATGTCTTCCATAATTTAGCAGCTATCTCCAGATAAGAGCGGTAAAGCCTACTCAGCTGAAGCCACAGCTATATACTCTTTGCCTGTAAAGGTATTACTGTACATAGGCCAGTGCTCTCCACCACCACTTGTGTTCAGTAATGCACTAATTTTCTAAATCCCTTCTACTGCAATATCTGAAGTGTGTAACTGCTCCAATATAATTGTATAAATACAAAATAACTGTATAAATACAGTTATAACAGTTTGAGTTTTCCCTCTTACCTGTCAGAAAAGGACCAGCTTGATGCCTCCCCAAAGTGAGCAGCGAGGGTAAGTTGCAACTGGCTAAGACTGAACTTCTGTCATTACCTAGACTTATCCAGAGGCCGAAGTATTTATTCCAGGGCTGTCCTGCTGAACTCAATTCAATTAGAAGGGATGTGTGTGATATGTTTTTGCCCATGTGACTATAAATGGGTTTCACCTTTTCAAGCTCAGCTTTAAGAATAAGTTAAGTATACCACATTTACTACAACAATATACATGCAGTTTGACCGTGCCCACTCAAAACGCCTCCCCTCTAGTTTCCCTCCCAGAAATAGCGGTAGCAGGCTGGAAAATTGCAGTTGACCCACTCTCTTTGGGTCAGTGCACCCAGCTGGGTGAAACCCTTTGAGAATTAGCATGTGCAATTCCTGACATCCTCCACTAATGCTAACTATGAAAGTCTGGTAAGCACATCTCCACCCCAAACTGGGGCCCAGGCAAGTGAACTCAGGAATTCAGGCTGTCAGGGTGAAGGGATATGGCAAGATAATTTCAGGAAAAGTGGGGTGTGTATGCCAGTGTGTATGTTACGTAAAGGAAGAGATCACAAACTCAAGCAAGGATCAAAATGTTGGATTCACCCTAAGAGGCAATGAAGAGTAAGAACAGTGTTTCAGGAACAAGACTTCAAAATAGATGCTCTGTTTTGTATTTCTTCCCCTTTTAGTACAGATTTAGGATGCTGTCAGTCTGCGAAAACACGAATACCAGTGAAATCAAATCCCACCATTTCTCTTCCAAACTGCAGGGACCCTGTTTCCAGTTGATCCCTTGAGATATATGAGGTTAACAGCTACGGACATGAGATCAACCATCTGTGCTAAGAGCTAAGTAGGTAATTTCCTGAAATTCCCCATTCTTCCTTGGGGAAGCAGTAGTACCAGCACTGTGACTAAAGCAAGGAAACAGCCTCTCCCCCTCACTGCTCCCTGACTGCTTCCCACCCCTGCACACAGACAGGGCTAAGAGGAGAGAAGGGTATCACTTAAGTGCAGTAAAAGCAAGGGAGGGAGAGTATGGCTGAATTGTTGAATAAAGTACCATGAGAAGGTGGCAAATTCACCTAAGTTTAGTACAGCACTAATAAAAGCACTTATGAAAAATGAGGGAATAACTAAACCTGCAGGAACCAAGAGCCATGCTCTGAGAAGCAAGAGCTGGAGAACACTACAAATGAAACTACAAACCCAAAGAACAACTTGCTTAAACTTTGAGCTCATTAACATGGTAAGTACCCACCCCTAGACTATGAGTGCCCCTTACTCACATAAGCCCCTTTCTCATAGAGCGTGTGCACTGTATCTTTAAACAGAGACAAGAAAACACAAAACCAGTGACTACATCTGTAGGTTGTTACATATACAGAAAATACCAGCTTTTTATTGTTCGAATTCCATAAAAATGAAAAAACCTGGCATACTGAAAGTGTACTAGCCTTGTGGATATTCCACCTAGAACCCACCTCTGCATTGATATGATATAAAATCAAATATTTCGACTCTGTATATGGCTTGCACGCCAGCTGAAAGAACCCATATTTAGGAAAACAGATTCATCGGGGAAACGAGGCCGTTTCAGGGTTAGGGGGAGACACGAGGGAGGCTCCGACCCCCGCGGGTTCCTACCACGCCCAACGCCGTCTCCGAGCGCCTCCACTGACGAAACGAACGCCCAGCTAAGAGCAGAGCCCGGCAGCGCCAAGGCGCAGGAGTTTCAGCACCGAAGTGGAGGACCTGCGGGCAGCATCAAGGTAGCTCGAAACCTCCGCGCATCCCAGATCCCCTTCGCCCTACAGTTTCCAAAGGAGGAAAACTAGACTGGAAGTGGAAAAGCCGGGGGGAGGAGTGGGGGAGCGGGAGGCGAGGAGGAAGGGAAGAGACGTACCAGGAAGTTCTTAAGCCTCTTCCGAGTGAACTTATAAAAGGTGAAACGCCTTTTTAACCTGAAAACTGCTGGGCAGTAGAAAAGCCCAAGAGCGGGGCGGCCAATCTTTACGCAGCGCGGGCTTTTCGAAATCTGTCGGTCTCCGGGGGCGGAGGGAGGTGCCTCCGAACGCGGCTCTCCCGTCTCCAGGCTGATAGGAGAAACTACACTGCCAGCCCTGCTCCCAAGAGCCGGGACGCCCTGACCGCTGTTTAACTCCCAACAGGGACTCCGGGCTCGCACCTTGCGGATAACGGGATGGTATTTGCACAAACGCCAGCGGACTTTCTTGAAATCAGCTGTGCTGCGGTGCTGCCCAGCACCTGTAAAAAACAAGACCGCGGAAATTTATTACCGAGTCCACCTAAAAGTAAGCGAGAGCAACGGAGAAAAAGAAGCTTAAAATTGTACGCGCGCGCGCACCCCCTCGCCCCCCCCCCCCCCCCCCCCCCCCCCCCGAGATGTAAAAAAGAAGTTTCAGCTCCTTTTGTGAAAACTTGGGTGGCTCTTAAAAGAGCCGTTGGGTTTATCTGCAAGGCAGACAGGATTTTTTCCGAACCATTTATTTTTTCTTCGGCGCTGCCTTCTTTACTTTCGCTGCTTTTGGCTTGGCTGCCTTCGGCTTTGCTGCCTTTGGCTTCACCGCTTTTGCCTTAGCAGGGCTCTTCGCTACTGCCGCCACTTTTTTGGGCTTAGCAGCCTTTGTCGCCTTTTTGGGGCTCTTGGCTGCTTTCTTAGCCACGCTGGCCGCCGGCTTCTTGGCTTTCTTGGGGCTCTTCTTCGCTGTCGCTGCCTTCTTGGGCTTCTTGGCGGCGCTGGCAGGTTTCTTAGTCGCTGGCTTCTTGGGCTTGGCTGCGGTTGTTTTTTTCTTAGGAGCCTTTTCCTTCACTTCTCCAGGTTTCTTGCTAAGGCGAAAAGAGCCGGAGGCACCGGTGCCCTTGGTCTGCACCAAAATACCTTTGCTAACGAGGCTCTTGATTCCCAGCTTGATGCGGCTGTTACTTTTCTCCACATCGTAGCCGCCGGCAGCCAGCGCCTTCTTGAGCGCGGCGAGGGAGAGCCCCTTGCGCTCCTTGGAGGCGGACACGGCCTTGGTGATGAGCTCGGTGACGCTGGGCCCCGCGGGCTTGCGGGCTTTGGAGCCGGCTGCCGCCTTCTTCGGCTTCTTGGAGGCAGGAGCCTTAGCCGGAGCCGGGGCGGCGGCGGCGACATCGGGCGCAGCGACGGGAGCAGTCTCAGCCATGCTTCCTTGCGGATCCGGGCGAACAATGGAGGCAGCGGCGCCGCTGCCCTTTTTATAGCAGCGCCGCGCGCGCTGATTGGTGCGCCGCGCGCTGCTCCACCGCCCGCCGCCGCACCCGTTGTGTTTTTTCCCGGTCCAAAAAGGACTTTTTCCTCACGAAATTTGCTGCCGATGCACCCCGTTTCTGCCCGAGAGGAGAGGAGGGAGTCTGTCCTACAAGCTAATGGAGTTTCCCATTGGAAGGAGTAGAAATGAGGGAAACGCGACCGCTGAAACTTAGCAGCGTGAAGCCGCAGAGACCTCGGCAGAGAGAAACCTTCTGTTTTTATTTTAAATTAAAATTATACCATGGGCTAAATCGGCACAACTGGCATGAAATCTTGTTCTTTAGAAGGTTCCCTACAGAGCAGGTCAAAAACAAGGTGGTTTGGACGGTTGGTCTCACAGTAAATTGATATTAAAGCCGAGGAAGTAACACAGTTTCGCCCCATGGTCCCAGGCGCGGATGCAGAGCTGACTCCCTCGGCTGAGCCGCTTCCCTCCGAAATCATCCCTCTCGGTGTCCCTTCAGCAATCCCGGTGTCTCAGCTAATGCCTTGTGGGGAGGCGTTTGTGCTTTAGCTGGATGTGTGAAAGTCGATGTTATTTTCCTTCTGCTTCGGTATTTCATTGGAACAAAGCTCCGACGTGCCCCCTCTGAAGAGTGGTGTTTCTGTCATTGCACTTTCAATGTAATCTTGATGAAGTCGCATTCGTTTGTTAAATTCAGGAGTCATGATGGTTGCAATTGCAGTATATCACTTCTTTGCTTCGTTTGCAAGGCCATGTTGCTTTCTTTTAAATAACTTTTAAAAGTCTGCCTGCAATAGTATCGTGTTTCATACACTAGATATCCGGGCTACCATCAGCTCCTAAAAATGTGTAAACAAATATATTCAGGGTGAAAAGTAAATGTAAAAGGGCGAATGAAATGTAGGTAATAGAGTTCCCACTATCTGGGACTGTGAAAATAAAAAAACACAGTAACTTGAGCCTTTGTGAACTGTCATATTCTTTTCTAATTACCCGTGTTTAATTGAAAAATCTAAAGGGCTACAGTTAGACCAAGTACCAGTAATTTGGAATACCGGGGGGGGGGTTTAAACCTTTGTTTGAAGGTAAATATTGAAAAAAATACACCTTAGTGAGGTCTCTTTCAGTAATCTATAAAACCTATAAAACGAAGATAAATATGTGTTTTGGATTATGTGGCTGTGATAATGACCGTGACAAAACTGCAAAGTGTACTGCAGGACTGTGATTGTTTATTTATTAAACACGGAAATGGGAAACTGTGTTTAATGCCCATTTAATCTGATGTTTATTATGTATAATGGGGGAGGATTAAGGTCCTCAGTGACATTACTGATTGCTGTATCAGAATGCTGACAATGAGGAAAATATTTTTTTTCTAAACTAGTAGTAGTAATCCCATAGGCACAAAGAATAGAGAGTTCAACACCTCCCAGAGGCACTGGGGCTAATATTTTGTAACTCTCTGATATCTGTATATAAGTAGTTTGTTTGTGTCAAGCTATTCATATTTAATTGCAGCTTTCTGTGAATTCTCTGGACTTGTACAAGGAGTACTGTAATCCTTATCAAACTTTGAAAGACTCATAGTAATCATTTTGTTTTTCCCTAATTCCTTCAGACAGAAACAGATTCCAAGATTCCTGGAAATATAAACAGAACATCAACTTTTTTCTTGGCTTTCATTGTCACGATATTTTGTTGACTTACTTAGAAACTGAAGTGTTTCGTGATCTGATACTGGTGTCTCAAGCTCATCATTGCTTCACGTAAGATATATTACTGAACATTGGAGATAATCCCTACCCACCATGTGTGAGAGATTTGCTACCAAGAAAGGACAGATTGGTAGTATCAGGCTGTGGATGCGTATAGGTAAAAAGCCATTATGATCTCCTCTACAGTGCAGACCAAAACCAAAGATGGGCATAAAACCAGAACACAGGAAGGGCAGACCTGAGCGTTGATGCAACTCAGAGATAATTTACCTCTCTGGCTTTTTTATTCAGATGTATTTTACTTTTGGATGTTCAAACATAATATCCTAGAATCATCCAAATATTTGTATTTTAATCCAGTAAGTAGGTTTTTATTTCTCAGCCACTGTAGATTAAAATTTTATTTTTCAGCCACTATAAAATATAACCCAAAACAGAGAGCAAATGCTCAAGTTAACAACTTGGTGCAATTAACACAGATATAGCAGGAAGGCTTCTCCAGACTTTGATATTCTCCTGTTTCTTCAGGTAGAAGTTGTATTTGGATATCATCACTCCATTCACCTTCCCTTCATTTTCTGAATCAGTAAGTGTCAGTAGTAATACTGAAATATTTTTTTTAAATGTTGTGACTTTCCTTCCAGGAAATAAACATGTTTATGGACTAGCACAGGCTTTTGCAGAGATTCTACTCAGAGTTTTTTTTTAGAGGTGAATAGAAAAAAAAATTAAAAAAAAGGAGCCGTTGACAGGAAAATGTGGTGAGTTCTGATTCTGCATTAAAATCCCACACCTGCTCTGGATGAATTCAAATTTATACAGATTGTTTACAGAAACCAAACATTTCGCCTTGCTCCTATTCCAAAGAGGAATGGGTTAGGTAGTACCAAATGATTGTTTTCCCGTGTTTTAATAAAAAATTTCAAAGCTGATGCCAAGCACAGGTGTCCTACTGTTCAGTAAATCATGAATCACTGATTCTTTCTGCTTAAAAGAGTCATAGGCTCCCATTGCTTTCCTCTGTGGCTACTGACATTTATTTTCCTGAATGACTAATTAAAGTCAAAATGTCCTATAATAAATGTTGATTCAGTATTTTCAATATCCCATGTGTAAATGAATAGCAGCTAATTTCTTCACCAGGACTTGTGGTTTCCACAAGGGTGAGGCTCTTGGCTTGGTTGTAGGGCAAGCTTATTTTATTTGTCTTACAATTTCTGCATATAGGGCAAGATTCATCGTGGGTTATGAACACTACAAAATGTTCAAAAAGTCTGTATTCCACATTTGAAAGACATATCAATTTTATTTCTTTTTTTTCTCATGCCAAAAATATGCCTCATTGTCAGGAAATAGATCAGTGTTGAAATCACAGAAACACCATTCAAATACAAATGAAAACTATTTCTCTGTCTTCCAGCCTTTGTCCACTAACACTCTTGGGAAGATAGAAACCCTGCTGCTCAGCTTGAAGAAGCTCAAATGGATTGTAACTTTTCATTTTTCTTTTTCTGTCGGGTGGAGCAATAGCAGTTTCTGACACAGCATGAGACCTAAAAGCTGCTATTGGAGCTGGCAAAAGGATGAGAATGATAAGAAGGGTCGTTTTATGCTTAGTCAACAGTATAGATCTACTAATAAGTATGGGTGAAAAAGAATCATTTTCCGGGTCACAGATTCCCAAAGCTGATGGAAGAAGGATGTGACCTACAGTGGTTTTGTAACAACCATATTAGAGCTCCTTCCTGAATTGTAAGGGTAGGATGGGAATGAGGCCTTCTTGTCCACAAGCAATTCACAGTTATTGCCCTTTAGAAACTCCAGATATGGCACAAGCAGATAACATTCTGGTATAGTGTAGTGAGGAAAGTCAAAAAAGTTTGCAAAATTCCTAACCCATGTGGAATTTTTTTACTTTTCCTCCATATGGCAAAATCAGTTCATAAAGTTCCCAAACTCCATTGATAGCAGCTAGCAGAATTCCTGTTACTATGTAACAGCCCAAGCTCGGAGGGTTTAGAGGCATACACAGGAACAAAGCCCAGGGCAGCCACTTCATACTGATTTCTGCTGTTTGCTGCAGATGGGGAGAATTTGAAATGCAGTTTGCAGCTGCTATGCTCACATTTTGCATGTTCAGCAGTAATCCTCACTGATGAAACATAAAGAGGTCAACTTAGTGTTCGTAACATACAAATCAGAACTTCATCCGCATATAAAAATATTTTCATGCAGATTTTCTGAAAACAACAACAACAACAAAAAAGCCCCCCAAAACACCAACAAGCAGAGACCAAAACAACCCATCAAACAAACTGCACTGAAGAAACCAACCAGATAAATGCACAGACAATGGTCTCCACGCTGATAATTTATGAAGGAAAGAAGCTGAGAAGAAAAGTGCAAAAAATATAAATGAAGATAACCTAAATGAACAGGTAAAACAATTAAGAAAAATTATAAGATATGCTTTCAGAATTTTTAACCAATAATTAATACCCTATTTGCTATAGTTAGCTTGTGGTTTTATAAATTGTTAACAGTTATCCATTGCCTTCTAGGCTATATATATATATTTTCACATGGAATGCTACTTAAAAGGGTTCCAGAGCCTATGTAGGCCCCAAACTGATATCTAAAAAAGGCAAAAGGGAGAAAATAATAAAGTGGGCACACTGATTCTGACAATTATATTCTGTAGCTGGTTAAGTTTGTTTTAAAAGTATTGCCATATAAGTTCCCAGTATACAGTAAGCAGCAGCAGAAGAATTAGAGAATATGAGTTCAATGATTTAGTGCTCCTCACAAAGGAAAATAAAATGAAACCAAATCATAAGATCTGCACCTATTGTTGGAAATAATCAGTACCAGCAAGATAGGCTATTTATAAAAAAGATAGGCTATTTATAAAAAAGATAGGCTATTTATAAAAAAAACCTGACATGTGGAAAACAGATATGTTGTGCTGCAGGTAAAGCAACACACTAAAGTGGAACATATTCATTATAAGACTGAAAGACCAACATCAATTGCAAGACAAATGTATACTCCTAACACTTAAGTCATCACGTAGAAAATGCAATTTAAAAATGTTTAAAGAAAATTATATAAAGCCCAGAAGGTGGCAGGAGAGGGTAAGATAAGCGAAGTCAAGGCAAGTGACTCGGAACACTTCCCCATAACACTATACCGGGAGAGCGCTGCGTAAACCAGCTGGAAAGATCCGGGGGACCCCCTGCAAGACTGGCGGAATCCCGGTGCACGGCCGCACTAGGCCGCAACACTCTACGGCACCTGAGACTGGTCAGGCCGAGTCTATATCGACTCATCAGGGGAAGTGCGCTCAGAATATCATAGAAAGGTCTACTGGCCGTTGATGCGTCCTAAGGGGAAGATGCGGGGGAAAGCGGTTCAGTGGGCTGAGGGGGGCTGGGGGCCTCGGCGCGAGGCGCAGGCAGAGAGGGAGGCGGGGATTGTGGCGGAGAAGCCGCCGGGGCCCCGGGGCGGCGGCCGAGAGCAGCGGAGGGGGCGGAGGCGCAGGCCCGGCCCCCGCCCGCCGTGCCCGCCCCTGCTCCCAACCAGGTCGGCTCCCAGCGCATAAAGGGCGCCGCGCGGGCGGCGGCAGCTGAGAGCGGTTAGAGGCGGCAGCATGTCTGGCAGAGGCAAGGGCGGGAAGGGGCTCGGCAAGGGCGGCGCCAAGCGCCACCGCAAGGTGCTGCGCGACAACATCCAGGGCATCACCAAGCCGGCCATCCGCCGCCTGGCTCGGCGCGGCGGCGTCAAGCGCATCTCGGGGCTCATCTACGAGGAGACGCGCGGCGTGCTGAAGGTTTTCCTGGAGAACGTCATCCGCGACGCCGTCACCTACACCGAGCACGCCAAGAGGAAGACGGTCACGGCCATGGACGTGGTCTACGCCCTCAAGCGCCAGGGACGCACCCTCTACGGCTTCGGCGGCTAAAACGCACCTTTTGTTCCCGGATCACCTCGAGAAACCGAACCCAAAGGCTCTTTTAAGAGCCACCCACTTTGTCTTTCAGAAGAGCTGTGTTGCTTTGCTGTATTTCTGTTTGCTCCTGCTTGCTTTTTAGTAAGTCTCCTCCTTCTCATGCTCCCGCTCTCCGCCTCGCCACCCCCCAACCCGACATTTTTCATGTCGGGCTGCTGCTTCTAAGCGGCTTAAGAAAAACGCCAAAACCCCGGTTAAGGCAATAACACCCTCCCCCAAGAAAATAATCCTTTGTTTCCTCGTGACCAGCGTGTTTGACGGACACGGTGGGGCTTGTGAAGCAGGCGCTTGATCACTTTTCAGCGGGCGGCGCTGCCGGTAGCCCTAGCCCAGACGCCCAGACCCATGTCCAGCGCCGATCGGGTTAAGCGCCCGCGCCGTTTCCAAAAGCCCGCGCGGACGCCGATTGGCTCCGTCCGCCACCTTCCTTGCTCGGTAGAGCCCGCGCTCCGATCCCGGGACGCTCGTCCCAGCAAAGCGCACCCCCCCCC